>NC_090838.1:87689566-87992597 GCF_028021215.1 Eschrichtius robustus
GCCCTTGGGACTTTACCCAGATGTCGCTCTCTTACGACCATCATCATATGTAACATTTCAACTTTGTATTCTGTCTTTCTGTACTGCTCTGTTTTTCTCTATAGGACCATCTGACAGCTATTTGTATTGTTGTCAGACTACTCCCACGAGATTGAAGGCAGAAATTTGTTTTGTTTACCGCTGTATCTCCAAATGTCTGGAATAAAGCTAGGGACATAGAAAGTAGTCGGTAAATACTCATAATTAATTTTATTGTACTATGAAATAAATGTTAACTTTTCTCTTCAGGTTTATCTCTAACAAGTATTTAGTGAAACGGCAGAGCAGAGACCATGATGTGGAGTGGGGCTATGCGTTTGATGTGCATCTGAACGCTTTTTACCCTCTCCTCGTCATTCTGCATTTTATCCAGCTTTTTTTCATCAACCGTAAGTAGCAGTTACTTCTCAATATATTATCAAAAAGTCTACATTGTACCCACTGAAAAGAGATTCATTGTATGCGTCTCTTCCGCAGATGTCATCCTAACAGACACATTTATTGGATATTTAGTTGGAAATACCTTATGGTTGGTTGCAGTTGGCTACTACATCTACGTAACTTTCCTAGGATACAGTGGTAAGTAATTGCTTTTTTTGGTTGATTGACAACACAGCAGGGAGGAGAGAAGTTGTAACAATAATACAATTAGCTTACTTTCATGGAGCTCTTACAGGCACTGTCCCAGGTGTTTTATAGGAATTCTCCCGTTTAATCTTTACAGATACATGGTACAGCTTTACTTATCCCCATTTTTCAAATGAGGAAACAGGCGCAGAGAGATTAAGTAACTTACCCACGGTCACGCAGCTAGCAGGTGGCACAGCTGGTATATAACAAATTTTATAATTTCAAGGAACCATGTTAAACCATATTGATGCTGTCCAAATTACTGGCAGGAAACCCACGATCGGTTTCCTCTTCCTTTTCTCCCAGGCTTTTGGGTTCTAGGTTACCGGCAGTCAGAGTGAGGAAAGGGCTGGGTCCGATGTGTGGGCATGTTTAAAACCTTTGCCTCATTTTCTGTTCTATGATTGTGGGCCGGGGGGTTTGAAATACTCTTTATTTTGTAAACATCTGTGTTTAAAATAGATGAACCCTGCTCACAATTCATATACTGGACCCGAGACACAGTACACAAAGTTCACCCGTCACAGGGAGACTGTGGGGCTCAGGAGCAGCGGAGGGCCCAGGGGTGCAGAGGTGGTTACGCGTCAACAGCAGGAGTGCCTGCTCAACAGTCTGGGCCTAAGGCCAGGTGCCAGGCCACCTGCTGGACTGGAGAAGCTTAGGGATGAGAGGTTCTGCAGATGATCACAGAAGATCGGGCCCAGCTCCTGCTGAGCTCAGGGTGTTTGTGAATTCACTGCTAAGTCCTGCTATCGATTCATTTCTCATAGTATGAATGAGAACCATATTTACATTCTTCTTCATGTATGTTAAGAAACAATCTTTATTCAATAGAGTTAGATTAAATCTAGAGACCTTACTTATGATTTGTTAGCATTATATTCTTAGCCCTTCCTTTCTTGTCACTCTAGATGATTAGGCTCTTACTGTAAATAGAAGCCACTTATACTCACATGTGACTGGCTCCTATGGTGACAGCTTCCCATGCTTGCCCCCTTGGCTTTGCCAGGAACCACTGCAACCCCCCTGCCACCCAAATTGTAATACCTTGTTTGGGGCATTGAGAGTCTTTTCTCTAGTTCAGGGGAGATGTTTGTGACATGTTGTATTTAGGCTTCTAATGAATTTTCACATTTTGAGAAAGTTTTAAAATGTCATTAGCACACTGCCACGTTATGATTGCTTGAAGTGGATTCTGGATCACTCTCCTGGTAACTCCCTACGATTTAGAAGATTCTTTGAGCACAGCTCAGTTTCAGTTTGAGGACTACTTGTATGAGAAATATTTAGGTTAGAATGCATGGGGTAGGGACCCACTAACCAAGCCATGAGCAAGAAACAAACATGGATATCTGAGGATGGATTTTATATGTGAGAGTTTCAGTTCTTTCCTAAAGTCTGGGATACTAGTTGAGATCTCACCTTCTCAAAGTGGACGTGTAATGCTTTCCCCCGTTGGGAAATCGCAAATAGCTGAAAGTTGGTTTTTTTCCTATAACATCATCCATCTCTGTTGGTACGTTAGAATGGGAGGCTTCTGAAGCATTACAGGTTTAAATTCACCACTGCGTCCATTAATATTGGTGATGTTTGACCCTCACTCTTAACCTCAGTCCTGGATTTGCTTCTCATTCATCCTCTGTGCTGAGAAACCTCTGCTCGGTTTCTTCACAGCCATGAATGAGAAGGAAATAACACAGAGGAGTAGTAATATTGCTCTGGCTGCAGTATAGCATTGTCAGTAAGATGTTTCAGTAAGATTCACAGTATGTGTGCCTGCTCGGCCCCTCGTGCTGTGGGGGAAGCCGTCTTCCAGAACGCTCGTTTACTAGTCCTTTACTTTACCCACCAATGCATGTGGGTTTGCTCCTTTTCCAGCGCTGCCGTTTCTGAAAAACACAGTGATTCTTCTTTACCCGTTTGCACCTCTCATCCTGCTCTATGGACTGTCGCTAGCGCTGGGCTGGAACTTCACCCGCACGCTGTGCTCCTTCTACAAGTACAGAGTGAAGTGAAACCGGGAGCCTCTTACATCTTAGGTGCGTCAGCAGTATTGGTGAGGTGGTGATTTCTTGTGAAACTTGTAAATAAACTATCACTGTAGATATCTCAAAGGTGTAAAGTTTGCAAATTTGAAGAAATATATATGCTAACACTGTTATCTAGTACCTTCCTTAAAACTAATTAAATGTACATTTCTATAATAAATATTTTTTAAACTAAGGCATGTATTTTATTCTGCACAGAGAATATATGCAAAGTACTAAGGGCATGCGGAAGAGAGAAAGGTAAAACTTTTTAATATGAATTATTTTTGAAAGTATCCATATGGAGAACATGGTAATAATGTTTCCCCTTCTCCCCTCCCCCACTGTTACTGACAAGGTACAAAGTCCAGCCCCATTTCTAATGGGCTGCATTTTAAACTTTTATATAAGCCACAGGATCCCAGTGTAACCTTCAAAAGCCTCTACTTGTAATTCAAATAGGAATCACTGTACTACAGGCTCTAAATATCATTAACAGCCATTGTTCATGCAAAAAAAAAAAACTACCCAACAAACAAACAAAATACAGTAGATCGAAGAGGTCCCTGGAGGCTACTCTTACTCCGGGGACTGTACAGTAGCATATGCAAGGTCTGAGTGAACACCTGCATGACACTGATAATCACGGTCTTGACACCAGGCTGCTTTTCTTTCTTAGAAGACTTTCCAAAACCCACATATCAAATCCACGTTTTCTAACTGAAAACAGTACCAGTAAACTATTATTATATCAGTGTTAAGCAAAACTAATAATAAAAAAAGCTTAGTACTCATAAAGTTTTACCTGTTTTACTTTTATTAGAAGGAGTCTTGAATTCAACATGGCTTTTTAAACTTCTTTATCTCAAATACACATGAACGGTTGTGGCACAGAGAAACAGTGATGAAAGGCACAGTCAACAGGACTAGTTATCAGGCTTTCAGTTATAGCAGCAAATTTGAAAATAAATAATCTGCCTTTAAAAATCCAACAGGTACCTAAAATATTACTACAGAGATTACCCATTCAACCAATGGAGACATTGTAAGGAAAATATGTACAATACATTTACGGAGAAAAAAACATCTGGTACAACCTGGAAAAGCAGTTCCTCAGGCAGCTTCTCCCAGGGGTGCTTCCAGAAACACCCCAATTACAAAGACAACCTTTCCAAACAAAGTTTGTTCTCAAGGAGAAACGCTTCAGTTTTTCATTCCATAAATGAAACAACTGTTACAGTTTAATCAGCTGATTTCTAAATCCGTCTTAGAAAGCGTGACTGTCTGCACTGAAATGAGAAGTATCAGCTCTGCTGGCAGTGCATCTGACAGTACTGTCGATATCCACCATTTTTAAGGCTCAGAGACTATGTCTTCAAAAGGTATTTTCACCCAATTTCAGCCAACACTGAGCATTTCAAATAAGTAATGGAATGCTAATCAAACTAAAGTACCAAACCTTTGATTCCAGGGCAATTTGCTAATTACTAATACCATGAAGCCACTAGGAGCAAGTGACATATTAAACAGCTTCCCTAGTGTCCAAGAGTATTGAATGTTCCCCACAACAGACAATCCTTAGTTTAGAACAATTTTAGCACCACTGTTCCTAACGTTTTTCCGCACAAAGTGTTTCCCATTCAACGTTCAGTTCACGTTTTTGAACGACATCTAAATTCTCAACTCACACATAACTGGAGTGCCAGCTCTTTCTTGTTTGTTCCTCTGGAAATGCTCTAGCTAGTGCCCAAACAGGTGAAGCACGTGTTTCAGGTAAGAAGAGTTTCTATATAAGCATTGATGATATGGGTATATATATGTATATATATAAACAAATCCTTTGTTGTTTTTTTTTTTTTTTTAGTAATACTGTAGTAGTGGGCTCTTCACTGTAGGTTCACATGCATTGGAGAAATAAAGTAAGCATGTTAGTTATCATGGCATATATCTGTTAAGATTAATAATTAATAATTTACAACTATCAAATTTCATACACTATAAACACTGCTACATAGCTTTGAAAAGTTTCCTTTTCTTTAAAGAGATCAGATGTCAAAGTTCCCTTAGGACCTCAGATATGATTATGACTCAAATTTCTGACCTTTCGATAATGTTAGCCTCTCATTTTCTTTCTTTTAGCTCAACTTTTCTTATATCAAGGCTATAGCAGTATAGTAAAAGAAGCACAAAAAGTAATGGACAAACCAAAATTAAACTTCATTAGCAATTAATGGCTTGGAAGCATAGAAGTATTTTGAAAAGTATTCCCTAAGTACAAAAATTTGGTCAGCACATATAGGATTTGATCTGTGCTTAGACTATAAATTTTGGTTAAAAAAAAAGTCCTTCAATACAGAGTAGATTATTTGGTCTCTACATAAAGGCATCAATTTTTTTTTTCTCTTAATATCTTACTTAAAATACCACTGTTCCTCATTCTTAAATAACTGACAGGCTCAGAGCAGCCTAAATCAACATAAAGTGACACCTATTCCAGGAAAAAGATTCCTTACTCACTGGATCCCGCTCCTGCAATCTCATGCTAGCGGTTCCTTCATGAAACGCTACAAAGGTGCTGCAAGTTTTTGCCAACAACCTTCCAAAGAGGATTAACTGAGGTCTCTGGGAGAGAATCCCAGATGAGGCCTGTGTATATGATCTGCTAGTGCAAGACTTTATTCGTAAGTTTATCAAGAAATACCCAACATACCAGAGGGAATCAAGCAGGAAGCCTTCTCCGCTTCACCTCTTTTAAATATCGTATTCATTTTCTATTGCTGCATAAAGTCACGGCAAATTTAAAAGCGTAAAACAACACCCATTTATTATCTCACAGCTCTGTAGGCCAGAAGTCCAGGCAGGCGGGCCTGAGCTCTCTGCTTAGAGATTCACGTGGCCGGAATCCCGTGTTGGGGGGGCTGAGCTCTTAGCTGCTGGAGGAGAGTCCACCTGCACACTCCTTCCGGTTGGTGGCTGAGTTCAGTTCCTGCGGCTGCAGGACTGCAGTTTCCATTCTCTTGGCTGTCAGCTGGGGCCTCTCAGCTCCTTAAGACCATCTGCATTCCTTCTCATGTGGCCGCCTCCATCTTAAACCAGCCGTGGTGCCGCAAGTCCTGCTTTGACTCTGACTTCTGCTGACAGCCTGAGAAAACTCTGCTGTTCAAGGGCTCGCCTGATTAGATTAGCTGTCCCCAGATAATCTCCTTTTTGCTGTACAACATAATTATGGGTCATACTCACAGGTTCCACACATACTCAAAGGGTCAGGATATACAAAGTCATTGAGGGGCGGGGGGAGGTCATCCATGGAATTCTGGCTGCTACAAACATTCACTGCTATTAATTAGAGCAATCTCGCCAAACATGCTGTTTCCACGTAACCACACTTGCCTTTGAGGGCAGCGTTGCTGGAAGACAACTTTTTTCATTATTATGACATATTTAAAAGAAGCCTCCATAGCGTTGCTGAAGTTTTTAAAATAACACCTTCGAATTATTTACGAATGCAACTGACTTAAAAAGCTTGTTCAAAGACATCTCCAACAGCTGAATTAACCTTCACATACATGTCTAGAGGCTGTGTGCTAAATCCATGTGCATTCACATTTTCCAAAGCTTGTCAATCACACATGCTTTGGAACCTCATCCTCAAGTTGTCACTCTCTTGGGACTACATAGTAGGGACAGTGAATGCTGTAAAGGATGCATGAGACTTAAAGAACTTAGGAACTGGATCTTAGAATCCTGGAAGTAGGTCCTCAACCTTCTCTTCTCACCCGAAATACTCATCATCATTTGCACTACGATATATTCTGCATGTCTGCTTTTAGCCTCATGATGGGAATTCATTATTCTGGATTCTACAATGTTCATATTAGCACTCTTGACACAGTGCTGTGCTGCAGAATTTTCTGTGACGATGGAGATGTTCTATATCTGTGCTGTTTAACCCAGTGGCCACTAGCCATAGGGAGCTAGTGTGACTGAGGAGCTGAATGTTTTATTAATTTAAACTTAAATAGCCACCCTGTGTCCAGTAGCTACTGTAGAGGACAGTGCAGCTCCAGAGGCATCATGCCGTATACATACATAAAAATAAAATTAGTCGCGCCATTTGTACTTTTCCCCACCACTCTGGGTAAAAGTGGTTCAGTGTCCACTCAAGGTCAAGTATGTACTTTCTCTCATTCCAGGTCCCCTCATCTTCTGTCCCAATACTTTAGTCCCTAACATGACTCTTACGGGCAACTACTATAATCGCTTGCTTGAGGCAAGCCTGGCTGCTTCTAATTGTCTAGTGGAAACTGGGGAAAAGGAGAGCACAGCTGACACGAGGGTCCGTGAGCACCTGTGCAGCAGAGGAACCTAGGAAGCATGACTTACAGGCTTGCCTGCAGGAGCTTGACATCTGGCCAGAGTGATTACGTGTATGTGCACACACACTCGCCACAAACAAACTAGACAGCTGAGTGTGTGTGTGAGTGTGTGGCAAGGACAGTAGGTAAAGAGAGTTAAGAAAAAGAAAGAGGAGTGTGGGCTGGAACAGTTGGTCCCCTTCCCCAGACGCTGCCTGGGCACCTGCCACGTGTCAGGCACTGTTCTGGACTCAATGAGGCACTGGTAACAAATCTATGGGGAGGAAGGAGTGCACAGGAGAGTCCTTGAAAGATGGATAAGATTTGGCTGAAAGTCTCAGGAACAGGAGGGATGAGCTAAGCCTGGGAGGGGAGACTGAGCACAAAAACAGGACAAAGCTGGCTGGGTAAGGCTCAGTCTCAAGACGGGGACACCCCAACAAATGGCCAGGAGCTGCAATTACTGTCACCTCCCTAGACTCTCAGAGCTTGGCCTTTCTTCCTCAAATCAGAGTTAGCTACTTAGGAAGCAGGGAGACAAGGGGATTCCTCCAGATTTTTACCTCCTGATACTTATTTGTTACAGCAGTAATTTAGTATGTGAAGCTGGTGCCACAATTTTGTAATGAAAGGTTTATGCTTTTGCAGTGACATTTCCCCGTTAGGCGCTGGGCCAAGGAGATTTGAGAAGGAAATGAAACGTAAATTAAAGAAAATAAAAAGTAAAATCTAAAAACCTCAAGAAAAATTTTTAACTGGACTCGGACATAAAGAAATCATTGCTGGCAACGTGTAACTTTTTAATCAAGAAAAGTAACTAAGAATTATTCAAATATGGAGTCATGGAAATAACTGTACCCTATCAGTGTTTCCCAACCTTTTTCACTGCATAACCCTGCACAGCAAACGAGGCTGTCTGGAAGCTGCTTGTTCAGCCTGCTGGGTAACCAGGTGACGCTCCTCCAGGCTAAAGGCAACCAGCTAGAACCTCCAGCTGCCAGAGGCCTCAGCCACTGGCTACTCTGAAAGCTCAGGAGATTCAAGCTCTGCACACCTGTAACCGCCTGCAACCCACCTGAGGACACCAGGTTGGTTGGGAACTGATGTTGATAATTCATAATTTTGTAAAAGTAAAAGACTTCTGTAAAGATCACCGATTGCTAAGGCTGATAATAGTTTTGTTTATAGTAGTGATATCATTTGGAATTGCATGTTTAAGAGCAATAAAGACTCTTCAGATGTGAATTTACTTACAAGTTCATAATGCAGTAGAATAAATTGTTTTGGAAAAACATACAACTGTTACAATACCTTTCACCAAAAAACCAACATTACAATTTTGTTTTTCTTTAAAACTCAACCAATTGTGACTCATACAATAGCATTACCTAGAAAACATTTTGTCAGAACTCACGGAGTGAGTGCAGATATAAAAGCATCAAGGAAAGAGAAAACGCCTCTGATTCATGGATTAAAGACAAAGATTAAAAGAGAAGAGTGTGTCATTTTACATATCAAAGGAAATGTAATGACTTCAGTCTATGATAATTTGGGTTGAAATGCATCACCCCTGCACATTAAAATTTATCAGACTGATTTTTTGTGGCTATACACCATACATAGTATAGTAAAATAACCCTCAAGAAGGACATTGGTCTTTAAAATCTTGGCTTTAAGGAATGAGAAATGCCTTTGAAAATATTTTGTTCAGAATCACTGTGATTATAAAAGTACTTCAGTTAGGAAATCAATCTAGAATCATTCTTAAATGGCAGTGCATTTGAAAAATGGCATTAACTTGTAATGTTTGCATTTCCAAAGAAAAATATAGAAAGAACTTAAAACAAGGTAACTGGTTTTCAAAAAAAGTATTGATTCAAAAATTTACTGCACAAAAATATGTACTTCTTAAGTGTTTCTAATAAATTAACTCCGTAGCATTTTATGTATATTTGTGTGTGTGTGTATATATGTGTGTGTGTGTGTGTGTATATATATATATATATATATATATATATATATATAATCCCTGATAATCTATAAAAGAGGGTCTATAATAGTAAAATAAATGAACTTCAAAAGTACCCTTCATAAAATGTATTTAACATTAATTTTTCTCAAATTTTAAGGAATGTAACAATATGTACAACTCTTATGTATTAGTATAATACCAAAATAGTACAAGTCATATTAACAGGCTGTCATAACTGTAAAATGTCTGAGTCAAGTTAAAACTGGAGGACAGCTTAGGTTCGAATGAATACAATTATCCATGGAAGATTCATTTTCCAAGTGGAAATGACAATCATCTTATCTACAGTAGATTTCACAAGAGGTAGAATTCAAGTTACCAAAAAAAGGTACATGCTCAGCCATCTTTAATCAACAAATTCACAGGGAAAAAATGTGTTGGTTTCTTAGGAGATAGTCAGTTTGTGACTTTTTTAATATGAATCTGAAATACAAGATAGTGAACAGCATGAAATGGCAATTTTCAATTCCAAAAAGGTCTTAATTATGAAATCCAAATGCTGTAAAAAATGTAGAATCTAAGCAGTTTCACTGATTTAATATATTGTCTTACCTCATTAAGAATGGCCCAAACAGCAGAATTCTGAATAACTGAAAGTCGGAATGCTGAGATGGGGTTTAGGTTGGGATCCACCATTCCTTCTGCAACACCATTCTCAAATTTCCCTTCAAAGTAAAAATCAACACTCATTGGGTAGACTGAAACAAGCACACATAAATTATCACTGACTTAAAGCAGGGAAGGAAAACACCAAAATATTTCTAGTGGATGTTTTTACACAAAGAGCATGGGTGAATTTTTTTCCTTCTTTCTACCTTTATTCAACTTTTAAACGTTTCATGAAGTAGTATATGCTTAAAAACATTAGAAGCAACCTATTTAAAGAGGCAGAGCTATACATTTTCTTATTGCAAATTTTAAAAAAACCGAATATATTTGTTCTTACATCAACTAACACACAAGTTTTTAGCAAAATGTGACTTACAAACCTTACAAAATATACTCTGTACCATCTTTCAGTCTGACCACTTTGAGGATTAAGTCAATAGTAACAAATTTCAGTGCTTTAATTAGACTCACAACGGTTGGCCTTGAGCAGTTTCCAAGGTCACATCTAGACGGAATTAAAAGGTGATACCTCCTCAAGGCAGTTCCAACATAAAACTCCATTATAAATGATAAGCTCAAAAAGCTCTCCTGTAAGGATAAGGACCAAGAAGTTCTATAGAAGATAACATGCTCAGTACTCAATCTTTCTTGCTGTGAGGAAACAGCAAGAAAACAAAACAAAAATGCTACTGAAAAAGTGACAGGAAAATGGTTTGTCCTGAGCCACACTGCTCTAAGCCAGGGATAGGCAAACTTCCTAAAAAGGAGAGATAGTAAATATTTGGGGATTTGTGGGTCAAGAGGGCATCTGAGAATATCATCCAGGTACTTGTATAGAAAAAGAGAAAACTAATTTTCACAAAATTTTTATTGATGAAATTCAAAATGTAATAACTAAGTTGTTTTTTTCCTGCTAATACTAAAGAGCATGTAATTCCTTATGGGGGGATAATACTTAAATTAACTGGTATTCAAAGTTAGTGTTCCTTATCATCGAAATCGATTGCAAATGTTCATCTGTTAATGTGGATCTATAATGAGATTTGATATATTTTATCTTGAATGCTTCCTTTCACACAGCCTAGATACTGCAAATATTGTTATTAATCCACAAGCACATGATTTTAATGGAGCACGTCCATGACTTGGAAGGTATCTGCGTAAAATTCTATTAGATTCTTCTCTTTGATATCTGCCTCATCATTACATTGCAGATGAATCACTTTCAATCAAAGGTTGGGGGAAGCTCCTCAATTAGCTTGATATTATTACTTGCAGTTCAAATAACGTTAATAGTCATCAAAGTGACCTGAATGCAATACAAGTTTTGCACATAAGCACTGCTTTGTCTTGTACTTTTAGGTTGAATTCATTAAGAAACATTATCAAGTCTGAAGCAAAAACTAATTCTCAAAGAGATAATAGTGGTTGAGGGCAGTTCTCACTTGGAAAATTTTCAATCTTATTTCAGAGCTAAAACAAAACAAAACCAAAAAAAAAAAAAAACCACAATAAAATTTTATCGCTGCTAAGCCCCAGAACTGCTGTGTGGCAGGGCAAGTCAGGATATTCAGTTCTTATTTCTGACAAAAATTCACAGAACTGATGTTGATGAAGTCAATGAGAGTAAGTAAAGTTCACTGGCGACACTACTGGTTCAATAAATTAATGATACACAACAGACTCAAATACTCTCTGTAAAGCACCTGCCGATGAATAATAACATAACCATAGGCTTTAAACACCTTACATTGTTGCAAGCTTTGTAAATCTGTCCACCTAAGCCTTCTTCTCCACACATATTTTCACCACCATTCATTGTAAAACATCCTAGCAGATTCCACTTCAGTTTGTACGAACTTTGTGTTTTCTCAACTGGTTTGAAAACATTCTTGCCTGTACTTGTTCTCTACAGACTATTCACAGAGACCAATCCTTCAGTCACTTCAAACCTGGCACTGACTCCAAATAACAACTAGGCAGTATCAGTAATATCTGTCAACTCACCAAGAGCCAAGGAAAACTGCTCAAATAATTTGCATTGCTTTTTGACTACTGATATTGTTCCCAAAGTCCCCAACTCCTCAAGCAATAGCTATTGCTGAAAGCCTAATGGTCCGAAATGAGTTTATTTTCTGGGCACACATATCTGCTGTAGTTAAACATGATTTAATTAACTCATCATTGGTAAATGGTTTTCTTGCTTGGCTAACACATGAGCCAGTTTGAAACTCACTTTGGTTACAGTGTCATTTGAATCTTTTATTTTTGTGAAGAAATTCTCAGTGATGAGATATCATATTTTAAATCTTCTAATTTTTCTGACCATTGCTTTCCTGTGAGTTGGGGATATTGTTGTGAGTGCTTAGTAGTGGTAACGTACTCTCTAGCACAGCTCTTGTGTCACTGCATAATAACCACATAACCTGCCATCTAATTTTGTAAAACAACCCATATTCCACTGTGTTAAAAAGCACAACATTCAAAGTCCACTTTTCCTGTTTTGACATGAAGGGTAATCACTGGTAATTTTTTTAAAAATGTCACAGTAGAGTTATGTGTGTGGCACTTTAAACACTGTCAAATTATAATGCATCAAAGCTATTTGTAGTGCACTGAGCAGCAATTCAAAGCACTGAAAGCACCACCGCCATCTCTTTTGCAACTGCTCACTTATCTCTGCTGTTGTAGCATAAAAGCACACAGACAACACATAAACAAATGAGCACAGCTGTGTTAAAAGAAACTCTATTCATGGACACTGAAATTTGAATATTTTCTAGTTTTTACATGTCACAATATATTACTATTCTTATTTTTTCAACCATTTAACAATGAAAATAAACAATGAAAAAAATTTCTACATTCTTCACTCACAGGCTGTTAGAAAACAAGCAGTGGGCCACATTTGGCCCATGGGCTGTCGTTAGCTAACCGTTAAATTATGTGTCAATTCTAGAGTCTTAAAATATATTGACTAGGCTCATAGTAAGATAAGATACATTCAAATTGAAAAATTGGAGAAAATTGGAGAAAGTTCATTTTCATTTGTACAGGAAATATTCAACTTATGAACTGCAAAAGTAATGTTTTTATTTAAAAAAAATTAATACTTATTTCATAAAAGTATGTCCTTATTTGGCGCTGGACTGGGGTAGGGAATGTATGCTACAAAAGTATTATTTAATATTGAGTTAGGAAGGGAATTCAGGGCTGAAAAATGCTGTGGAGCTTGAAACATTTTAACTTATAATGTATCTGAATCTGTCACCTGATGAGCTCATTTAATTAGAAAAATAATTAGCAAATTATATAACTGGCCTCATTAAAACACTCTCACCCAGCAATTTTATGCTGCAGATATACTCTCACATGTGCAAAAAGCATATATAGACTGCAGCAAAAATTGTGAACAATCTAAGTGCCCATGATGAGGAGACTGGCTAATTTAATTACAATATGCTAATACAAGGGAATATTAGGCAGCCCATTAAAAGATTGAAGAAAGAATAGAAAGAACGAAGTAAAGTTGTAGATAATGCAGTTGTGACTTACTTCCATTCCTAAGAATACATTGTAGAGAAACTCTCATACATGTGCCTAAGTGTTCAGGCCAGCAAAAAGATGGAAACAAACTTTATGACCAAACAGAACAGACAGCAATATATATTCATCCATGGAGATCTATACAGCAATGAAAATGAATGAGCCATAGATACACACATCCACATGGTTGAATATCACAATGGTGAGAGAAAAAAGCAAACTGTAGACTACAGAATGTCATCATTCATATCAAATTTCAAAACAAGCAAAATAAGACTGCTTTATTCAGGGATATATCACACATATGTAGTAAAAGCATACATGGAAATGGTAACCACAAAATTTAGGATAGTAGTTACCCTTGGGTGGGTGGGGAAAGAAGATAATTAGGAAAGAGCAACTGAACGGGCAAATCTTAAGCTGCATACACTGATATTCATTACATTATTAGTTGTATCTTTTTGTGCATCTGAAATATTTACAATTTTAAAAAAATGTTCATCTTCCACATGCACATATGTATTTTGTTCAGTGAAAAAACAAGATGTAGAACAAGGTTGTAGAGTATGTTACCATTTATGTGTGATTGTGTGTTTTTGAAGAATATACTCAAATATTTTTATTTATGAATAGATACTTCTAGAAGAATACAAATCATTATAGCAATTGCCTCTGGGAAGCACCAGGTAGGAGGGGAAAGAAGAGGGAAGGAGACAAGTTTACCCTCTTAAATTTGTATTTGGTACCATGTACATGTATTAATTTTCCAAACAACAAATTTAACTTTTGTCCTTAACCCAATGGTCTGGTAGGTAAGCATTAAAAGATAAAAAAGAAGGGGAAAATGAAGGAGGAAATGACTAATGAGTGACTGGAATCCCCAAACCCTGGCAATGGGAGGGACTTCCAAGGTCATGCCCTCCGTGGACGCCCTTCTGCTACCCAGACGGTGGTCCATTCCTTCTTCCAGTGTTTCTCTGTGAAAGGCTCTTCTTCTGCTGTCTCATAATTTTAACCTACTAATCAATCTGGTATTTCTTTCACAGGACTGTCCTTAGTTACCATGCCACACCCATCCAGCCAACCCCACCTTCACCCATCAGGTCTCTACTAATTGCCAGCTCGTTGTCTACTGTTTCCGACAATGCCTTTGGGCATAAGTTGCTGCATGGTCTGATCCTATTGAATCCAGGCCCCTTTGTAGCGCCAGTCTTTGTGGCTTGTCCCACCCAAGAGTGCTCTTCTTAGCTACCTCTTTCTCTGGTTCTCTCTGTCAAACTTCTGGATGGGCTACAGTTTAGCTTGAATGTAGCTACCAGTCTCCTCCTAACTGTTTACCACCAAAATCTCCATCATATTCCACAGCGCCCTTGGGCTTGAACTTCCCCAAGTTCTGTTTCAAGTAAGGCAGTCCCCTTAGGGTGCGCTACAGAGCTCTCTGATGGCCTGCCTCTCCCCTGGAGAAAATCTCTGCACCACTGCTCAGCACCCCTGGCAGGGACAGCAGCCCACCTCCCTGCTAAAGTGACACCCCTGCTTTACAAGCAGAGCACTGGGTTGTAGCAGTAGCCCTTCGTGTCCTGGCTGACCTCTCCCAGTGTGTGGGGACCAGTGGGCTGGGGGAGGTGATCAGGGCCAAGGATTCTCACCCTGCCGTGCCTGCAGCAAAGGTTCGCCCGATGAATGGAAGTTAGGTGGAGGAAAGGAGCCTCAGATTTCTAAGCTGCTCATGTCTGGAACAGAGCTTCTGCAACAGGGAGCTGGGGAGGTGACAGATGCTGGTGGTCTGCCCTTCTTGGTGAGATACCACAGCCCTGGAGTGGGGGCTGGTGGGAGAGGGAGTCCGTGTCTTTGGCTGGACATGCAGAGTAGAGCTTCCGAGTCACTGAGCTTGGCCAGCGTGGGTAATGAGCAGGTCAGGGCTCCAATGCCACAGACTCTTAATGCTGTTACTGAGATTCAGACTTTATGAGTTAATGTTTCTCTATTTGCTGTACTTTTCTAATAAAATACCTTTCACCAGTTATGGCTGTCTCACTAGAGAAAGGTCTGCAGAGCCCCTCACACGCCATTCAGCTAAAGCATACTTCTTAAGGGAGCAGAATTTTTTATATGAACTTGAAAAAAAAATCAGCTGCTTTTGTTTCTGATGCACACTTTTGTTACACAAGGTCCTAGGTCTGATCACCCATCAGTTCTCTTCCAGTTCTAAATATGTATGAGTTGATGTTTTAGATGGTCATTATCTTCAAATTACTGCAGAGACAATCATATAAATGTCTCTATTTCCTATGCTACTTTCATAACCTAGAACACAACATTCTCAGAAATTTAATAACTCATAGGTAATAGGGTTAATAAATGTCTCGTATACGCAGCTAATCTTATGAACATTTCTAGGGTAGGCTAAAATATAACCCAAATATGAAAATAATTAAACTCATCTATCCACTAAGCTATACAGAAATTAGTCAGGGTGACTGTACAAGCTTTGTAGCAAACACTGAATGACATTCACCAAACATAAAACTGCTTGAGAGAGTTATAGGAATGCCTCTGTCCTGTATACCTACAATATTAATTGCCCAATCATCTCTTCTGCCTACCAATAGGCAAAGCATTAATTTAAGTAAAAGAAAATATATAATCATCCACTGAGTTGATGTCCATCAAAGGACAGGTCCTACGTTAATCACAGGAGATGCTTGAGCAACAAAGCCCCCTCCCCCTTCCATGGTGAGCGCACAGAACTGAGCTACGAAACGTGATTACACAGAACAGGTGCATGCACTGTGGTAAGAAGAGCCAAGGAGAAGGCAGCTAAACTTGTTAATAAAAGATGAGAAAGCGTTCATCAGGAGGAGAAATATCAATCCATCGTTTCAGGCGGGGAAAGCGGACAGAGACACGGCTGGGAGCACGGGGCATTAGAGGAACACATTTTAGGACTGGAGAGATGAAGCCTAAGAGGAAAGTAACAAGATACGAAAGTGGGTGGGAGCTAAGGAATCTGATCACGGAAGGTCATTAAGGTTTTCAGCCAGGTTAATACGGCATTTAGGTTTTGGCAAGGGAGCTACCAGCGGCTCGGTGGACTGGCTCGGAAACAGTGGCAGAGTATCGCTGCAGTAGGGTGAATGCACATTCAGACACAAACAGACATTTTATGCTAATGGACAGTGAAGGTGGGTGCGGGGTTTCAGAGTGTCTCCCAAGGTTAGACTCAGGCAGCTAGATGAATCGTGACAGCACAAACCACGGTGACCAATGATGAAATGTCCATATTACAGATGCTCCGGGTAGATGGCTACGTGGCCTCCACGTAGTTTGTCAGCTGGCATCTCAGTACAGATCTAAAGCTCAGGAGGGAGGCAGGGCTAAAGGCTCAGACTCTGGCATATGGATATTGCTGGGACCATGAGAGTAGCCAGCTAAGATCATCCAGTACGAGACTGCAGAAGGCAGCTGAAGGCGGATTATCTACCAGTGACAACAGTGAAGTAGCAGATGAAGAGAGAAAGAGGAACCAGGAGATGAACCTTTGATCTGAAACCCTAGTTGGGTCAAGATAATAATAAAAGTATGTACTAGAACACAGAGAACAAGTAAAAGAGTACACTGGTATTTATAATCCTGAAGCTGCTTAATATCTGAAAAGAACTTAAAATTACTTCAGGACTAAGTCCAAAAAAGTAAAGGACATTTTACTAGTTTAAAGTAGGTATTACCTATTCTGAAATAACCATCTTCTAATCGTTTGTCTTTGGTTTCTTTGCTGATTTCCAAACCTTCACTCTAAAATAGAACAAACACATCTTATAAATAACTACTTCTATTTAAAACAAATCTAGGTTATTAATATATCTTAATAAATATAAAAGTGGCATCTGTGGCACAGCTATCTCTGAAAAGAGAAAATGCCATGTCAGTCTTGAACCTTAAAAGGCTTATCAATCAGTATAAGTGCTCCATCTGAATCTGTATATAATATACTGTTGGCTAGAAATTTTTAATTTTAATTAATTTCCAGTTTAAATCAATTTAATAGAATGCTGTTTTCTATTAAAAATATACAGAAGTAAAGAACTGTGTGTTAACTTGAAAGAAATTAAGCATTCCTTAGAGACCAATAAATTAATTTTCTACATTATTCAACAGGCATTAAAACTGCATGGTATTTCGGGACTCAAAATACAAACAGCAAGTAAACATTAAAGTAAAATAATGATTCATTTATTTTCCCAGTACAAATGTCCAAGTTACTTTCCAACAGGAAACAAAATAAAGGCTCTTTCTACGAAGGCAAACGGGACAATATACCAGGTGTTCCATATTGCCAAAAGAAGTTGGTATTACTCACCACTAAGGTCCTGCCATCATGAGAATTTCTTTCATAAACAGGAATAGCCTCAAATCAGGTCTATTAATATTAGTTCCCAAGGAAAATTTAGGGGAAAAAATAGTCATACCTTCAAAGGCAAAACTTCTACAGTTGTGTTGAGCAGAATATCCCCTGGATGTTCCTGGTTGCCACTATGGAACAAATAACTGAAAAGACAAGCATAAAAATAAAAATATAGTCAGACTATCCTTGACAAAGGTTCAGAAGGGGGGCCTTACCTCAGAATAAGGTCGACGACGCTGAAGTTTGTAGTGGCTGCACATCATATGTTCTGAAGAGTTGCAGGGAAATTAAAACCTAAGGGGGATGCAATAACTCCTCTATCAGAGGGGCATGTTTGCTGCATAACAATAATGTACTTGACAAAAAAAAAAAAAAGATGGCAGTGTTTTGTTGCTGTTGATGCAGCCATTAAAATGCTTGTGAATCACTTATGACAGAGTATATTGGATAATATATGATATAAAATTACATGTAGACCACGATCTCAAAGTAGAAAGTGCACACAGTTACCAAGAAAAAAAAAGTGTCAATATGGTCATAATGGTATCCTTGGGGTTATGATTTTTTTTCCTCATTCTTCACACCTTAAAATTTTTGTATAATGAATACATATATATGTTACACAGAGAATATTTTTCCTAACACTTCACTTCTGTATTAATAAATACAACTTCTGCTTTTTCCCCTCTCAGCAAATAAGTTATGGTGAAAATCAAATGATCCCTTTTCTCTGTCCTAGGAAGGGTGGGTCTATGCATGGACTCCAGGAAAATTCATATATACTGTCATTTTAGAAGAATTGTGTTTCGCTAGAAAAGTGCCCTCAGTAGGGGCATTACAAATATCATTTTACAGAGGTTTATTGTAAGTGTATTTGTTGTTACTAAGTTTGATCTCTACTATATGAGCTCTTTAGCAGATTCTTTGATGGAATTATTTTTATTTTCTAAAAATAAACCCATAAATGTGGTTTGAGGCTATTCTTGTTGAGGTGAAAGAAGAGTGCTATTTCTAATTCTATGAGGACTCAAGTGTGGTGAACAATACCTCACAGGGCAGAGCTCCACTACACAGTATAAAAATGAGCATTAAATAACAACAAAACCAATATTATATACTCGTATAGGTGCAAAATATTACTCAAAAGTATTCTAATATGTCTTGCCAGTGATCTTCCCATTGCTTATAACATTTTTACACTTAAATTCCTCTTTAGAATCAGTTTAGAGTAACAAAAGAAAATTAATAGCATTTCATGTAGCTATGCATTGTTTTTGACCACCTTAAACAGAATTATTCCAAATTATTTTTGGCAGATTCTAAAAACCAAATGGCCTTCAAAGAAGAACACATAACATCACATTCTGGGGATTACATGGAAGTATGCCACAGACAGTGTGGGGAACATACCCAAAACTGAGGAAAGATTGAAAGAATTGTGACTGTTGAGTAAAAAATGGGGAGAAAAAGTCCCAAATTTTGTAAAGTGAACAGAAATGCTGAAACACATAAAAGGGTTTTAAATTCCTCCATGGTGCACTAAAAGCACTTGCACTTCCAGCACTTGCAAAAGCACTGAATAGGAATAGTCATAGTCTGTCAAATTTATCATTTCAACCAAATTGCTGGGCCATCCACTAGCTCACAGTCAAATCTTAAGGGATATTCTAGGATAAGGATGTGAAAACTAATTTGGGATTCTGAGGGAGAGTTCTACATAAAAGTATTAAAAATCTATACTAAATATACATTCAGAAATACCAATAGAATTTATTAAACATACTAAATGCTGGTATTATATCTGTAAGCATCATACCCATACTGTTACTGAGTTACACAAAATGTACTTTATAATCCAACATTTAGGACTCATTGACTGCTCACATGTGTTATATACACCAAAAATTCCGTCATAAACCACATTATGAATAAGAGGTCTGAATTGTAAGACCAAATTATATTTCAATAATGACCTACCTTTCCACATTGACTGGCTTGTCAAATTTAAACAGGATGTAGTCTCCAGCTACTGGAGTTATAGCCCAGAAGAAATCCTCCCCCATGTAAGTTTTCTCCAGTGTATGTCCTTGGTAGACCTTCAGAGAAGTAGATACCTCTGCAGGGGGGTTTACATGGATTTTAAGAAGCAATGGTTTCATGTAATCTTTATCCTAGGAGGAAAGACATATTAACAACATATGGCTCATTTATACTTAAGAAGAACAAGGATTATACAGTAGATAACAAATTGTCTGTGCATGAGAAAAAATTAAATCACCAACCGTGAGTTTCTGAATTTTTCCTGTTAGTGAAGAATGCAGACCCACATGTTGGAAAAGGGAAGGTCTGAAGCGGATCCGCAGATTTGCTTTCTGTCGATCACAATGTTTCTAAATATTAAACGGGAATGTTAGTGTTACATTATAAAGGGAAATCTTGTCCTCCTCTGAAAGATGAGAAGCCCTTTAGAAGGGTAAATATTGAAAAGAAAATCCAACTTCATCTCATAATTCCAAGTCGTGTTTTTTTAGGGGACCTACAGCCCCGGCAGGGCTCTCGCGCATTCATTAGCTCAGTGCTTCAGGAGAGCCACGGCTACCTTGTCATGCTTTTATAAACCCTTTCCATTTTCAATGACTTTTATAAGCTTTGGGCCAAGAACATACTGAAAAAGACAAATGTATAAGACATTTCCACTTTGAAAGACCTCCAATTATTTCCTGGGTGTGAAAATGCCTAATTTTTCTCAAGAGGTTTACTTCATTAGCGTTATCGCTAACAGGAGAGTAGAGGTGAAATTGTATATTTTATTTACACAAATAAAACACTCAAGTGGAAGGAGAGGGAAGGTAAGGGAGGGAGAGGACAGGGGAGGAGGGAGGAGAGGGGAGGTGGGATGGTGGAGGGGAGAGAGGAGGAGAAGCAGCAGTGCCTGAGACCGAGCCCGTCACTCAACACACAGGCAAGGAGTGACACATTCGGGCCCGAAGAGTCAAAGCAGGTCCATGCACCTTTGGAAGAATGTGTGAATGCTTTTTTTTTTTTTTTAAAGTAACATTGGTTTATAACATTATATAAGTTCCAAATACACAACATTATACTTCTACTTCTGTATACACTACAGTGTTCTCACCACCAAGTCAGTTTCCATCCATCACCATACAGTGGACCCCCTTTACCCATTTCACCCCCGCACTCAGCCCCTGCCCCATCCCCTCTGGTAACCACTACTCTGTTCTTGTAACTACGTGTTTGTTTTTGCTTGGTACTATTGGTGGGAATGTAAACTGGTGCAGCCACTGTGGAAAACAGTGTGGAGATTCCTCAAAAAACTAGGAAGTACCATATATGACCCAGCAATCCCACTTCTGGGTATTTATCCAAAGAACACGAAAACACTAATCAGAAAAGATACATGTACCCCTATGTTCATCACAACATTATTTACAATAGCCACGATATGGAAACAACCTAAGTGCCCATCAACAGATGAATGGATAAAGATGTGCTGTGTACACACACACACACACACACACACACACACAGGAATACTACTCAAACATACAGAAGATGAAATCTTTCCATCTGCAACAACATGGATGAACCTTGAGGGTATTATGCTCAGTGAAATAAGTGTGAATGGAAGGGTCTCCTAGACCACTGTCAAAGGGATGTGATTCTGGAGCCAGCAAGTATGTGGTGACAGCTTCCATGACATCCTAGTGGAAGCAGCTGAAAAATTACGGGCCATAGAAAGAAGGGTGAAAGAATGTGTCTTCATGGTTTTAGTTTTTACTTTCAGAGATTTTCACCTCACAAGCTCACTTAAGAACCTAACCACCATATTAGATAAAACTGCACAGGACCAATTAAAGGCAAGTGTGTTGTACAAATGTAAAGATGACGTGAATTGTTCTGTGTCCTACAATAAAAATTCCTGTAAATCACAAAGAAAATACAGGTAAGGGCTTACATCATAAAAATGAGTTGATCGAATCGATTTATATGTTCAGTCATTGTTGGAAAGCTGGTACTCTGCTATTTCGCTACACACCGTGATTTGCTCTAAGAAAGTGGTTATTTTTAAAAGAGAGAGAGAGAAAGCAATAGCTTACGGACACCTGAAGAGGGTGCCCTAAAAACTAACTGGCAGATAGGATGATCAAACTGTTCTAGGGAATATAAGGTCATGAAATCAAATTAAATGTTTATTTGTGAAAATAAGTCAACACTATAATGACATACGCTTATAATAAAGACTTCCTTGTTATTACATGTCAAAGTACATTCATTTTTAAGAATGTGTACATTCATATTTTATTTATGCTTACAGCCAATAATTTAAAAAAATTTTCCAGAGATACAATTCAAATTAGACAAGAAAAACATATTAATTTACTTTTTACAGTAAGATTTCAATGGAGATAACTTAATATTTGAACAGTCCAAGCAAAAATCACTGTTTACTTACTTACCTGTCACCAACATCCCAAAGGTCAGCACATCAGCATGAACATTGGCTTCTTACAAGTAACACAATACAAAAAAGGTACACTTTTGACTTGTCACTGTTTTGGTATAAAATATGACTTCCATTCTATTCCTTATATCCAGGTGTGCTGGGGTCCGATATTGTCCCCAAAGTATTTGAAAAAAAGAAAGCTGACAGAGGATGTGAAGAAAACCAAAACAACTACCCCCCCCCGCCACACCCCCCCCAACACAGGACAGATATGGCCAACAGCAAGGAAACACCAGAGCCTCAAGACACAATAAACATTCATCAGCAATTTAAAGAAAGGTGCGCTTCACTGACTTAAAAGTCCCTACAGAACAGGAACTTCTTGTAGTTCTAGAAAGAAGGCAAGCACTTACACTGGTAAGTGGAAACACTGTTTTCTTTCAGCTACCTATTTAACTGTTCGTTTACAACATCTGGTTCCCTAAGAGTCATCACTTTCACTAAAAACATAAAAGAAGCCTCTTCCACTCGCATAAGAAATTAACTTACTGCATCTTTTTCAGGGTTGCAGACTTTCACCCACAGAATATGGTCCAAGAGCCAATCAATGGGTTTCTCCTTATAGAACATAAATATGAATTCCACAATTAGAGTGAGGTCTGGCGCTTGAAACATTTTACCTGAAAAGATATTCCCAATCAGTAACTGTAATAAAGAAGCCAAGCATCAAAATGGCTTAAATGAGTGAAATCCGTACAACAAATACACTAAAGCTTGTGCTTTCAACTATAAATCATTATCAATAATTTCCCCACCTGTCTTATCAAAAACAAACTTGCTTTAGCTAAGTTTAGTTGTCACCTGAGTATAAACAGAAGTAGGTACTGAACTCCTAACTTTCTCCATTACAAAATCTATCATACAACTACTAGCTCAAAGGATTCAAGAAGCAAGCTGGAGATTTTTCCTTCATGTCTTATTAAAATTCTTCCCATAAAAAAGGAACTTAAGAGGTTTAAGTAAAAAAAAAAAAAAAAAAAAAATTAACTAAATCAATAAAAGCAAAAGACAAGGACTCCTGATTTTGTCTTCACTGAAACCTTCACAAATAAAGATGTTTTTTGAGTCTTAAATTAAGTTTTGAGATAAATGATCAACAAGATCAAAGCCCCAGCCTCTAATACTTACAGATTTCAAGCATTAGAGGAAGTGAAATGTTACTCTCGGGGGTGTTTTTTAAGACCTATAAATTTCCTTCAACCTTCAACTTTAAACATATTCTCTCTAGTTGGATACTTTAGGAATTTTAATGAAAAAAAATGTTAAAAATAAGTACCCTTACTAGTCCATGAAAGCAACACATGAATACAAATTAATGACTGAACAAGAACTTCATGTACTATGTCAAATACCAGGAATTCCTATTAGAAAACCACTAGTGCAGGACTCTTCTTAAAAGAATCCCAATCTTGCAAAAGCTCTGGGCTTTAAAACAGGAACTCGAAGTGTCCGAGAAGAAGGAACGAGACATGCTCCCCAGGACAGTGGTTGGCTCTTTGTGGACATGAAAAGCCAGCAGGGCTGCCTTGCACAACTCCAGAGTAAATATTACCATCTTAGAACGCTCCAAATACCGTTTTGGGTTGACTTTCAACATTTTATACACAGAAGTTTACCGAAATTAAATTTTCTCAAAAGCAATCCATTTCCAGAGGAAAAAAGACAACTTTAAGGTAAAAAAAAAAAAAAATAGTCTAAGATTCTAAGTCACAGTTATTTCTGAAAAGTAAATAAATCTAAAACTTTTCTTACCAATGAAGCCCAGCTGGGAGAACTCAAGTATCATCCATTCCTCAGAAGAAAGTTGAAGTGCAAAATTTTTTATGGTGTTAAAGTAATTCTGTTTGACAATAATATCATCTTCAAGCTAAAGAAAGTTGAACAATCATATTAATAAATCAGAAAGAGAAGGAAGATTTAAAGAGGACATTCTTTACTATGGAAAAACTCAAGCACACTTTTATAATGACAGTCAAGGAAACAATGGTCAAAAATGATGAAAATATAAAAATAAATTTCAGGACTTTCCTGGAAGTCCAGTGGTTAAGACTCCATGCTCCCAATGCAGGGGGCACGGGTTCCATCCCTGGTTGGGGAACTAAGATCCCACATGCCACATGGTGCTGCCCAAAAATATATAATAATAATAATAATGATAAAATAAAAAGGAAAAATTATAAAAAATAACTAAAATAAAAATACATTTTATTAAAAGAAAGCAAGGAAAATAAAATGGCAGACGCACATAGCAAGTCAACAAAACCACTCCCTTACCATGGGAAATAACAAAACCACTCCATGAATTACTCCTTTTGGTCCTTTTATGGCTCCCAACATGATTTCACACTATCCTGTTTTCTTTTCAAAGGAAAAGAATTTTATAGACCTTTTATTTATTTATTTATTTATTTTGCTTTTTACATAATACATGTAACAAGTCAAAAAAAGAAAACAGCTAGCAGCTCTCCTTCTCTGCCCTCCACCCTGCTAGTAGAAGTGACCAATGTTCAAGGTTGGGTGTGCACCCACTGGACACCTTCAATATGGGCATACAGCACAGGTAGACCCATACCTACCTCAAGGTTCCCACCACCTTTACATTTTTATTAAAAAGGGATCACATTATGAAACTGGCTTTTTTCTCTTAATATATCATGAATATCTTTCCAGGTTAAAAAGTATATATTTAAAGCATTCTCTCTAGCAGATTTATACTATTCTCTGGGATCGATGGACAAATCACTCACCTGCTCACAGGCAGACACCCCGGTTGTTTCTCATTCTTTGTCAATGCAAACAGTGCTTACACTTCATATCAGTGCTATTCATTTCTGTGGGATGGGTTCCTAAAAGCTCTCTTTTTATATTTTAAAAGATATCTTCAAAATACTTAAGAAGCTGTAGCAACTCAAGAGTGCCAGTTAACCCCATGTGCTCTGCCATCACCACATGTGTTACTGGAATGTTTACCAGTTCAACAGGGAGTTGACAGAGACCAGGGATCATGAGTATCTGCAAAGACTTCCTCCCCAAATCTCCTTTCATAAAATTTTAAAGTCATAAGATGATTTTTTTTTACATATATACATTATTTTTTAATATTCTTTTCCATTGATGATTTTAATATCCTAAGAAAACGCTTCCTTTTCTTAATGACACATTATCATTTCTAGTTATCTGCAAGTAATTTTCACTTATTTTAGTATTTAGATTTTTTTCATGTGTTTAAGTCCTATAAGCTTTCTTCCTATCTGTGAAGAAACAGTAGCAATATTTGGAAAGGTACGATTTTGACTCACCCAATATTTACTGAGCTTTGATTATGTTCCAGACACAGTACTAAACCCTGGGAACCCACCAGTGAACAGAAAAGACAAGTTTTACACCCTCAGAGCTTGTAGGGAAGCCAGAGGGAAAACCAGACAAAGCACAAAGCCCCGCTGGCACCTAACCATGCTTTCCCAAAGAAAAGATGCCCACACTCACATGCAAACATTGGCTGCGGACGCCCAAAGGAAAGATGACCCCCAATACAAGGTACTTCCAAGTTTTTCCAATAAGTAGATTAAAAAACAAGCTTGGAATAGAGACGCAGACGTAGGGAACACACGTGTGGACACGAGGGGGGGGAGCGGGGGTGGGATGAATTGGGAGATTGGGATTGACATATACACCATGTGTAAAACAGATAGCTAGTGGGAACCTGCTATATAGCACAGGGAGCTCAGTTCGGTGCTCTGTGGTGACCTAGATGGGTGGGATGGGAGAGTGTGGGAGGGAAGTCCAAGAGGGAGGGAATATATGTACACATATAGTTGATTCACTTCGTTGTATAGCAGAAACTAACACAACATTGTAAAACAACTATACCCCAATTTAAAAAAAAAAAAAAAAAACAAGCTTGGGACTGATTTAAATATACAGAAGTGTAGGTGAAATAATTAAATGCCTACTTAAAAGTTAGTCCACTAAATTTGGTTACCACCAAAAATTTACATTTTTTATATTAAATTAGAAAAATTGCTTTGTTCCACTCTCACACCTCATCAAACAACTTCACTTTTTAAAAAACTTTTAAAGATAACTGTAGATTCATATGCAGCTATAAAAAATAATACAGAGACCCAAAATACCCGCAATATATATCCTCCAATATAATTACAGCACAATATCACTACCAGGAAATTGACTCGGATACAATTCAACCACGTTATTCAAATTTCACCAGTTTTACATGCACTGTTGTGTGTAGTTGTGTGTCTGTGTGTTTAGCACCATGCAATCTTAACACGTGTACATGTGCAGGAGCACCAGTAGAGCTAGGACACAGATCAGTTCCGTCACAGGGACTCTCATGCTACCCTTGACATCCTCAGCCACCTTCCTCCTCTCCCCCCTTCCTAGCCGCTGGTAACCAAGAGTGTTCTCCATCTCCATAATTTTGTCATTTCAAGAATGCTATATAGGGACCTCCCTGGTGGTGCAGTGGTTAGGAATCTGCCTGCCAATGCAGGGGACACAGGTCCGAGCCCTCGTCCGGGAACATCCCACATGCCACGGAGCAACTAAGCTCGTGCGCCACAACTACTGAGCCCTCGCGCTCTAGAGCCCACGAGCCACAACTACTGAAGCCCGCGTGCCTAGAGCCCATGCTCCGCAACGAGAGAAGCCACCGCAATGAGAAGCCCGCACACCGCAACAAAGAGTAGCCCCCGCTCACCGCAACTAGAGAAAGCCCGCGCGCAGCAATGAAGACCCAACGCAGCCAAAAATTAAATTAATTAATTAAATTAAAAAAAAAAAAAAAAAGAATGCTATATAAAGACTGGCTTTTTAAACTGAGCATAATTCCCCTGAGATCCAAGATGTCGTGTATCATAATTCATGTCTTTTCATTATTTGGTACTCCACGGTACGGATGCACCACAGTTTGTTTAACCAGTCACCTGCTGAAGGATATATGGGTTGTTTCCAGGGTTTGCTATTATGAATGAAGCTGCTATGAACTTGCACGTACAGGTCTTTTAGTGAATATATGTTCTTCTCTGACATCAATGTTTTATCATGGCAAGAGCCACTTTTTGAAAAATCTAACATATATCCCATTAGTATTCGCTAGTTTATAGAGAGAAGTTAAAATACAAGATGTAAAATGTTGCCTTTGCACTATGCAACTGTAGTACCTGAAAGAGGTGGAATATTATATTTACATTTTTGCTCCAATTTTTTAAATGTACAAGGAGAAAACAAAAACTAATGGTGGTTACCCATGGGAGAGGGAGACAACACGGGAAGGGGACAGGGATAAAAAGGAGACTTCTGTAAATATATCTTGTTTTATATAACTTTTGATTTGGGAATGTTATGTTTTTTACAACTAAAAAGGAAAAAAAATCCTAAAAACTGAATACAAATGGAAACAAATGAACCTAGTCTCATATCAGGTTGTCAGTGTGGTCACACAGTATGAAGAATTTTGTCGAGTGACTTTCAAACACAGAATTTTGACTATATATCCATATCAGGATATACTCTTAGGGAGGAAAAAAGGACAAAAAAATTTTAATTGCATTTAGTAGTCTAACTGTTAGTAGTGATATTGGTATTGTTATTTTGAAACCATTCTAGGTATACTATAGAATAAAAGAATTATGTTATTTAGATAATTTTTACGAAAACCAAGACTTTCAATGTAAGAGAAAAGAAATATATGTAAAATTCAAAAAAGTTAAATAAAAATACTATAATCTTACACTTGAATTGGGACTATCAATATAAACGCAATTTTTTTCCTTCTGAGAAACAAAATGTTCTTTTCCTTATTAAAACACCTAGAAGCAAAGACACAATAGCAATGAGCATCTCAAGCACAGAGACTGTGGTCCTGAATATCATATACCTCTAAAAAGAACAGGGCTCCTTAGAGAAATGGCTGGTTCTAGATCTGGGATAGGAAATGTTCAGGATGTGCCAGTCAGCAAGAAAGTGATCAAAGATTACTGGACTTACATGAAAAGAATACAAGAGCCAATTTGAAGAGATTTCCACTGGCTTATGATGGGCCAATACAAGCATCAATATGAATAATGCTTGCAAAGATTGAGGCAAACCATATCTCTTTTTAAAAATCCATGAGTTCATAACAATACTCTAAAAATGGTCACCACTGGAGATTGCTATGGTATCAACTATAAAAATTAACAAAGAGAAAGAATCAAGCATTTATTCTTCCCTTCCTTTGTGAACTATTTTTCAAGATAACCAAATGGTTAAGAAGGGAGAGTCCTTTATAGAAGAACTCTACTTATAAGAACATTACAATTCTTAGAATTAGAAAATTACCAGTTGGCAACCTCTAATGACATAAGCGATCTGGGGGAAAATAATCAATGGAAACTGAAACCATAGGAGGAATGGCTGCTGGGGAGCTGTTTAATAAAGGAGAGATGAGATTGACAACCCTACACCCACTGATTAAATCTCAGCATCACTAAAAGTGGGACAACCTGACAACAGAGTGCATCACTATGTTATAAAGGAAGAACTATGCAGTACCACCTATGAAGTGTCTGCATCATCAAACAGTTTTCTAGAAGACTGTCTTCAAGTCCAAGTCATTTGTGATATAGCACTTTATGGAGCCGGGTGTGCTGCTGTAATGGGAAACTTCATTACAAGCCACAAGCAAAACACTAGCGCAGCTGACATTTTCTTTTCCCTTTAGATGTACATCTGTGATGACCACAGAGTAACCGCTGTTTCTACTGGCTTTTTTTTTTTTTTTTTTGGCCGCGCTGCTTGGCTTGAGGGATCTTAGTTCCCCAACCAGGGATTGAACCTGCGCCCTCGGCAGTGAAAGCATGAAGTCCTAACCACTGGACCGCCAGGGAATTCCCTCTATTGCCTTTTTAAAAGTACTCTTTAAAAGTCTTGGGTAGGGGATTTCCCTGGTGGCACAGTGGTTAAGAATCCGCCTGCCAATGCAGGAGACACGGGTTCGAGCCCTGGTCCGGGAAGATTCCACATGCCACGGAGCAACTAAGCCCACACGCCACAACTACTGAGCCTGTGCTCTAGAGCCCGCGAGCCACAACTACTGAAGCCCACACACCTAGAGCCTGTGCTCTGCAACAAGAGAAGCCACTGCAGTGAGAAGCCCGTGCACTGCAACGAAGAGTAGCCCCTGCTCGCCGCAACTAGAGAAAGCCCACGCGCAGCAAGCAACAAAGACCCAACACAGCCGCAATAAATAAATAAATAAATCAATAAAATTTTTTAAAAAAAGTCTTGGGTTGGATACACCCCCAACATATGCAATCTTGAAGTCATATCCCTGGGATAATTATGAAGTCTGAATTACAATACTTTGTACATCATAATGAACTCACTGAGGGAATTCTATACATTATGTAAAGACCCGAAGGTAAAGCAACTCCCTCTTTTCTGAGGCATAATTTTTGGGCAAATAGGGTAATTTTAAGAATGTCCAGTGGATCCATATGTGAAAGAGCTGAAAAGCTGGTAGCAATCTTAATGACCAGCAATAAGATCATCGTGATAGCTGAATAATGGTACTTCAAGAAGCAATTAAAAATTATACCAATCTATAATTACTGGCATATAAAGGTGTCTACAGTATGTTAAATGACAGCAAAACAGGCTTTAAGACAGTATGTACAGTACACTCCTGTTATAAAAAGGGTTGTATTAAATGAGTTAATATGTGAAAAACATAAATTTTAAAGAACAATGCCTGACACGTGGTAAGTATGCAATAAATGTTAGTTCATAGCAGCTGTTATTGTTATAATATATCATATATTGACCCTGTTTAGGGGAAGTTTTCCTTACCATCCTCTTTCTTAACCCCCATCCTTTCCTCAATTTTTAAATATTAACTTTTCCTACACTCCCCCCAAAAGCTTTAAGGTTCCATTAATTCTTCCCTTGGAAGAAAATTGGAAACAAATTTTAAAAGTGATATAGCTACACTTTTAAATTCTCTCTATAAAGTTCTTGATCATAATGTAAATATTTATATATTGGCCCTAGAACAAAGAGCAAGGTTCAACTACCATAATATTTGGTATACATTAAAATAAAATGCTGTGAAATTATTATCTTAAAACTAAAATCAGACTTCTCTAATGTATTTAGAGGAAATGTACTACCTGTATCTAGGATATTGTGTTTTTTTTATATGCACACCTGTTGGATCCTGTTATGGACAATGTCGCACTCTATCATCATTTCCATTTTCCATCCTGTGAACCAAGGAAGGGTTCACGCACACTTGAATGCAGCTGGCCCGAGGTACAATGTCAAAGGAGACAAAGTCTGCCCTCAAGAAGTCCACCTTCCCATGTGATGCCAGCCTCTTTTCTTCTTTCTTTCCCTCCCCAGCCCCTGCCAACAGCTGCTTAATCATGTCCTTCCTGTTCAGGGACCAGGGCTGCTTCTTGCCACTCTCATCCAAACATCCACCCAGGAGAGGATCTAATAAACTTTTTATACTGGAAAAAAAAACAATTGACAGGCTTCGTGTGCCATATACCTCTCAGGGGTATTTGCATTTTGAACAAGGGATAAAGACGTTTGGTTAAAGAAGTGAAATTCCAGTGGTGAAATTTAAGCTTAAGTATTAAACGGAGAATGAGGTTTGAAAGAAATAAGAGCTTCCTAGAATTATTTAAGGTGTTGCCTACCTGGCTAACTTAAAACCCGTATCATGATGGACTTACTGTTTTAGCCATGCTGCTAAAAGTTGCACCATTAGAACTAAATGTCAGCTTTATTATCTTCAGTACAAATGAAAATGTACTGAAGCGCACAAAACAACTATTTACCATAAGACCACCAAAATAATTATGAGCTAAACCAGCGAGTGGAGCTGCTGAGCCCATGTTCTCAGTGATGTGATCAACCCTTCTGCTCTGGCATACTGTTATGATCTTATATATTTTAGAGGGTTTATGCTTTCAAAACTTCGTTTTAATGAAAATATACCCTTCATATTACTTTTTCTTTAAAAGTGTGGGGAAAAAAACACACACACACTTACCTGGATGTAATATGTGCCCTTTTCCTGAGCATACATCATTAGAAAACAATAATCGAGGTTTTGCTTTGTTCTCCATCTGAAATAAAGATTTTCAAAAAAAGTTAGGGACTTCCCTGGTGGCACAGTGGTTAAGCATCCACCTGCCAATGCAGGGGACACGGGTTTTATCCCTGGCCCGGGAAGATCCCATATGCCGCTGAGCAACTAAGCCCATGTGCCACAACTACTGAGCCCGCACTCTAGAGCCCGAGAGCCACAACTACTGAGCCTGCGTGCCATAACTACTGAGGCCCACACGCCTAGAGCCCGTGCTCCGCAACAAGAGAAGCCAGTGCAATGAGAAGATCGCCCACCGCAACGAAGAGTAGCCCCCGCTCGCCACAACTAGAGAAAGTCTGTGCGCAGCGACGAAGACCCAACGCAGCCAAAAAATAAATAAAAATAAGTTAGGAATCAGACCCAAAGTTAGCAAAATAAGGTTAGATGTATAATATTTTATAATATATAAAATATTTTATAATATATACATATATGCAATATATACATCACATATTGTATATACGATATTATATACACAATGTATAGTTATGTATCAGATAGATAGGTAGATAGATAAATAGATGGATGGATATCACACATACAGGATATATCCACTTAGGAGAGAGTGAATGAGAATTCACTCTTCTCTAATGAAGGCTTTATCGAAATATATGCTCAAAAACACTAATCCTCAAGGTGTCCTGAGGAAAAAAGGAGTCTAATGTCAAGTAAGTTTGGGAAGGACACATATTCCTCTTCTAGAGACGTATTAGTGTATTAGAGGCATTGAAACATTCAGCAGTAAATACATTTGTTGAAAAAAATTTTTAATCCAATATTTTCCAAATTTTCTTGACCACAGCCCCCTTTTCCAGTAATATCTTAATGTCTCTAGGAACCAGTGCTTCACATACAGGTAAAAATGCTTTAAAAACCCAAAACATCATATTGAAATTTACAATATTAGGTCCTTTTGGTGAATTCTTGGCAGTCTACAGAAACACACTGACCAATGTGAATAAGAGAAGTGGTTTTTCTAAAAGCCAGTTTAAAAAAAAAAGCACACAATAAAATAAAAGCTTTGAACCACTAAGTAAACTTCTCCAGAAAATACCTTACAAGCTGATATGAATTTAATGAGTCTATCCAGAGTTTTTTTTCAAACAAATTCAATCTTAAATTTTTAAAATAACATTATATTTATTGAGAGATAATTAACCAATTATAGGGACATATCTGTTTTTGTGACAAATTAACAACTCAAGAAATACAATAAATCTCTTCCCAACACAGTGTTTTTGTCCTTTTTTCTGGTTATAGGCAATCCCAAAATAATGCCAATATCTCTTAGCTTACTTTGTCTTTAATAACAACACAAGGAAAGTTTCTAACTCTTTCAATTTTAGAGATTCAGAGATAAATAAATTCAATTGACTAATGATTTTATTGCAATTCAATTCTGCACAAGAGTATTATTGTTTTTATCACTTTTATTGGATCTGTTCTCATTTATGTTACATACAGACATGAGATTTCTATCTGGACTAACTTTTGAGTTATACTGAATATACTCTTAAGAAAAGTTATAACAACACAGAGCAGCATGGTTATAAAATTCATTAGGTTTACCAAATTCAACCTCTCATCAGAAACTCCACAGAATTTCCAATAAAATAATCAAAAAGTCATTAGCTCTTAACTAATTAGCTCAACCCTAAAATGAGTTAAGCTTCGATAAACAAGGATGACATTTATTGCCTATTATACTCAAGGGTGCACAGGCTTACCTTATTCTTTCTTTAGAATCTCCAAATGTCTCCTTTAAGTTTGTCAAGTCAGGATAATAGCTTTCAGGAGGTGATATTATTTCCACCAAGCCAGAACTGATTTCTTTAGAAAATCTATCATGAGAAAGGTTGGCTGAGTTATTTAAGTTCTGTGGGATTTTATATCTTAACGATCAACTTATATGTATAACATAAAAATACATTAAAAAAAAATCTCTGGTTTTAGCATACTGATAGACAAAGGTAGAGCCACAGTATCTTAAACAAGGACCTTTGCTTCTCTTTTGTCTTTCTTTTTAAAGTAAAAGATATGTCTTTTGGGGGCAACAAGGGATACATTTCAATGAAGAAACCCGTAACAGGACTAATTTCATGATACTGCTCTTAAAACTACAAAGGCAATATTATAAAAACTAATGGTATCTGCAACTTACTAAGCTGTCCATCTGTTACCTGCTATGTGCCCTACTCACAATAAACTGTTAATAAACCTTTGCAGATTTTTAGACATAGTTTAGCACTGAGGTTTGAAACTGCTACCTGACTAGCTGCCCTGACAGCAGAAATTTTTTTTCTTGCTAAACAGAGTGTGAAAGATTTAAGTGATCTCATATGACTCTCTATTCACTGTCTTCAAGATTAAAGATTGTTGTTTGATAGTGTTACATATATATGACATTCAAGTCTTTTCCAAAATGAAATACACCAATGTATCCTATCAGACAACTTGATATATACACACATACTTTATGATAATATAAAAGACCAATGGTAGGTGGTCCAGTGAACACTGAACTCCACAGAAAAAATGAACTGTAAAAGAAGGTGTTTTCTTTTAGCAAAAAGCCAAGAGATAATAGTAACTAGAATATTTTCATTTCCATAATTAAGAAGAACTTACTCTTTCTCCAGGTTGGCTACAACACCATTTACATAATCAATATCTGTCTGGGAGAGAAAAAAACAATTATACCAACATTCATGTTTTTATATTTTTATCTTTATATTTTATTTAACTTTTAATTCTGAACTGAAAATTAAATAAATGATTAAAACATTCATTGAAAACATGAAATTTTCAGACAACTTATGGGATTTGCACTTCCATATTCTACTGTGTTGCACTGCTATATATCGCTGAGTACTAACCAATAAGCAGATTCTTAAGTTTTTATTGTTTTCAATTGTCTATGTTCAATTCAGTAGAAAAAACTGAGCACAGAAACTATTTCTACTTCTTCTGCAACATCCAAACTGTAAGTAGTGAATAAATAACAGATGCAGAATGCTATAGGGAAAGATTTTTCCACTTGGAATCATAAAACCCAGGTTCCAGATTTGCCTCTCTAGCTACTGGCCTGTATAATCTAAAGAAAGTCACTCTCTGAGCCTGTTTCCTATTCTATTTAAAGAAAAACGGGGGGGGGGGGGGTTGGGAGGAAATAATACCTCAGACACTATGACATTACATGATAAAGCTATGTAATAAAAAGCAGTGTTATTATGTATTATTGTTATTATTTTATTATTAAGCTGATAATGAGAACCCAAGTCAAGAGTACTTTAATCAGTCAGAAAAAAACGTTTATCAAACCTGTGAACTTCTAAATTATATATACAAGTGGAGAGCCAATACTCCCGACCAATTTTAACTACAGTGGCAACTTAAAATGCTCAACTGTTAGAAGGAATCAACGATATATCTCATACAATCTATGTTATAAAAGACTGCCAAAACACTTAATACTTGAGGAAGATAAGCTTTATCTTTTTTGGTTTAACACTGGAAATTACAAAACTACTGAATTATAAAAAGTTGTTTTAGAGGAGGCTTTTTGGAAAAGTATTTTAACTTTAATTTCTGTTAATTGAAAGTAATTCCTATTTTTATCGTTAAAGATGTAGGAGTGAGACAACTTATTAAGACGATATCCTTCAAACTCTTAAAGAACTATGGAAACACAACTAGCACACAGCTCAAAACCCTCCGTCCTTCCCCTACATAAACCCAAACACATCCTACCATTCATCAGGCTATGATTTTAGAGAACATAATCAAGTCTGGTTTATATAACCTTTAATGAGTTTAGTAAGATCTGAAATTCAATTTGATAAGCATTTATTGAGAGCCAGTGATTTGCCTATCCAAGGAAACAGGAATACAGATGAACAAGACCAGCTCCCTGTCCAGTAAGCTGTCCAAGAGGGCGGCCAAGAAGAATAAGCTTATGTGAACATAGATCTACTATGTAATGTATAATAAAATTTATGAAATGCAAGTGATCCATATCTAAAAATACACGTAATCCTTATGTTGCATGTTAACTAACGCAACTAGCAAAAGACTCACTTAAGCGACGGTAATTGGTGTCACCATTATATACCAGAAGCGATCCTACCTGGTATCAGCCAAGGGAGTGATTGTGGGGCTCCTCTGAAGAAAGTAAACATGTAACTGGCCTAGAAACACACAGCCAAGCCAGTCTTTGTCCCCATTTGGGCCTCTACTTGCCTCTCCCCAACTCTTAAATGTTGGCCATAAGACAGGCAGTCTCTGAGATATTGGGGGCTTCATTGCTTTAAATTAAAAAAACGCTTTTTCCTGCAATCTTTTTTTTTTTTTCTTTATTGGAGTATAATTGCTTCACAATGGTGTGTTAGTTTCTGCTTTATAACAAAGTGAATCAGCTATACACATACATATATCCCCATATCTCCTCCCTCCCGCATCTCCCTCCCTCCCACCCTCCCCATCCCACCCCCCAGGCGGTCACAATCCTGCAATCTTTTTTAAAGGTCTGTGGAGACTTTTTAAAAGGTACTATTTTTGTTTTTATTTCCATTTCTCTAGGAGGTGGGTCAAAAAGGATCTTGCTGTGATTTATGTCCTAGAGTGTTCTGCCTATGTTTTCCTCTAAGAGTTTGATAGTGTCTGGCCTTACATTTAGGTCTTTAATCCATTCAATTTATCTTTGTGTATGGTGTTAGGAAGTGTTCTAATTTCATTCTTTTATGTGTAGCTGTCCAGTTTTCCCAGCACCACAAAAATAAACAAATGGGACCTAATGAAACTTAAAAGCTTTTGTACAGTGAAGGAAAGCATAAACAAGACGAAAAGACAACCCTCAGAATGGGAGAAAATATTTGCAAATGAAGCAACTGACAAAGGATTAATCTCTAAAATATACAAGCAGCTCATGCAGCTCAATATCAAAAAAAACAAACAACCCAATCCCAAAATGGACAGAAGACCAAAATAGACATTTCTCCAAAGAAGATATACAGATTGCCAACGAACACATGAAAGGATGCTCAACATCATTAATCATTAGAGAAATGCAAATCAAAACTACAATGAGATATCATCCCACACTGGTCAGAATGGCCATCATCAAAAAATCTACAAACAATCAATGCTGGAGAGGGTGTGGAGAAAAGGGAACGCTCTTGCGTTGGTGGGAATGTAAATTGATACAGCCACTATGGAGAACAGTATGGAGGTTCCTTAAAAAACTAAAAATAGAACTACCATACGACCCAGCAATCCCACTACTTGGCATATACCCTGAGAAAACCATAATTCAAAAAGAGTCGTGTACCACAATGTTCATTGCAGCACTATTTACAATAGCCAGGACATGGAAGCAACCTAAGTGTCCATCAATAGGTGAATGGATAAAGAAGATGTGGCACATATATACAATGGAATATTACTCAGTCATAAAAAGAAACGAAACTGAGTTATTTGTAGTGAGGTGGATGGACCTAGAGTCATACAGAGTGAAGTAAGTCAGAAAGAGAAAAACAAATACCGTATGCTAACACATATATATGGAATCTAAAAAAAAAAAAAAGTTCTGAAGAACCTAGTGGCAGGACAGGAATAAAGACGCAGACGTAGAGAATGGACTTGAGGACATAGGGAGGGGGAAGTGTAAGCTGGGACGAAGTGAGAGAGTGGCATGGACTTATATATACTACCAAATGTAAAATTGCTAGTGGGAAGCAGCCGCATAGCACAGAGAGATCAGCTCAGTGCTTTGTGACCACCTAGAGGGTTGGGATAGGGAGGGAGACGCAAGAGGGAAGAGATATGGGGATGTATGTATATGTATAACTGATTCACTTCGTTATAAAGCAGAAACTAACACACCATTGTAAAGCAGTTATACTCCAATAAAGATATTTAAAAAAAAAAAGGTAATATTGTCCTCCAATTCTGAGAATATATCCGTGAATCTATAAATGAGATATGTATATTCTTAGGGTATGTGAGTGATAATGATTGGGACAGGTGGGAAAAAGAGTAGACATACATAGTGAAAGAAGAAAGAGCATTCCCCCCACCCCCGAAGAAATCAAGTCTTCTTCACGGTTAAGTAAAATTAAATTTTTTTAATTAAAACTAAAAGATTTATTAATACATACTGCAACATGAATGAACCTTGAAAACACTATGCTAAGTGAAAGAAGCCAGTCACAAAGGACCACACATTTTATAATTGCAGTTATATAAAATGTCCAGTATTTTTTAAAAATCTATAGAGACAGGAAGTAGATTAGTGGTTGTCTAGGGCTGGGGAGAGAGCAGTATTAATGGGTAATGGCTAAGGGGTGCAGAAATTTCTCTTTGAGGTGATGAAAATCTTCCAGAAATTGATTGAGATGGTGGCTACAGAACTCTGACTTTAAATAGGTGAGTTGTATGTTATATGAATTCCAAAAATAAATAAATAAATAATCAAAAACACAAAAACTAAGAGATAGAAAAAAGTTAAATGTAAAAAAAAAGTATTTCAGATTGTGCATACAGAACTATGGGTCAAGCGGCTTCTCTTAGGGATGTATAAGGAAAAGTTTAAGAAGCATAAAAGCAGGTTCAAGTAAGTCACTAATACTGACACCAATTCATCAGCATAGAGTCATACACACGTAACAATTCATCAACATATACACTTGGCTTAAGAATCAATTTTTCCAGTGGTGTATAAATTAGATGAAATGACAGTAATAAATTCCAATCTTTACTTTAAATCAATAATTTATAAAGTCCAAATGGAAAAGAAATAATTCTTTGCCAAATGTCACGGCAGTCAGGAAACTGTAACAAAGTCATACGATTTCAGGGAAACTTTCAATTAAAATCAATATATAAAATAACACATCACTTTTGAATATGCTATAGCTGTCGTGTTCAGTAATACTGCAAAGAATATGTGAAATAGAAATCTGAGTGAAAAGATACTTTCAGAAATAAATTACAGAAATTTATTTCTAATAGCCCAAAGAATAAAACAGAAAGTTAGAGGCAACCTCCTATGAAAGATAAACAAACGTTACAAATGTCAGAAACTTTTAACAGTTACCAGTTGTAAAACAGTTACCCAGATGAAAAAGAAGGAAGAAATTTTAAGCACTAGATCAGAAAAGAACATAAAATTAAAAGGACTGAATTTTAAATAACTTGAAGGTAAAAACTGATTTTTAAAAATGTCCTTTATATGTAAATTTACTATCTTCTTTCCAATCATTTCATTCCACAAATATTTACTTGGTGTCTACACCATAAGCGGGGATATTTATATCCGTATCATATCCGTATCATCAAGCTCTGAGTTTAGATTAGCAAATAAAATAGACAAGATCTCTGCCTTGTGAAATTTAAAATTTGTGGAAGATGCAGTCCATAAAGAAAACCAAAATTATATATATATATATATATATATATATATTTATAACTGAATATTTATTAAGTGCTATATAACTAGTATGCAATAATAGACAAAAGCAAGCAACCTATTTACACAGGATAGTCAAAGAAAGTCTGAAGATTTGACATCTGAGCCCAAATCTGATACATATTTCTACTCAAATCGACAAAAATAAACAGAAAATACTAAAAGGAATAATGTAAATTAATTGATATGTTAATTAGGGCTTTGCCTCTGCCCTTAGACAGGGTATGTGCAAGATAATCCACTGGAATAGATCATAGTGTAAAATTTTCTATTTTGCATATATTTTAGAGGGTATAATATGCTATTATTATACACATGTACAGACTGGGGGCTGCTGCCCAATGCGATACTGAGCAGGAAAGCTGGGCTTGCACTGCTGTACTGGAAAAGACAAGTCCTGGTGAGACAGGAAGGCTGAATTAGCCAAACAGGCCACCAAGCGGTCACTGGAAATAGGCCATAAAAATAAGGATGATATCCACCACCTTTGCTGGTTATCTTCTAAATAACCTCTGACGGCTTTATATCACTCGGTTGATAGCTCTGTTCCAAGTCTTCCCCATCCTGTTCCTAGTGGCTAAATTTTCTTCTAGTTATGGGTCGCTTTTTGGGGGCCTCCTTGGCATACTGGTTAACAACAACAATTTTTTATTTGATACTGGACATTACAAATGGACACTGCTGAGTGTCTTGATTTTGTTGTCTTCTTTCAGAAAGCGCTGAGCTTTATTCCAGCAGGAGTTATCTGTGGATCGGTTGATCCTTAAAGGCCTCTAAGCTTTGCTGGGGTGGGCTGAGAATAACCACTTCAAGGATGACCACTTCCTTGGGCGTCTCCACTGAACGTCCTGGGTTATCACCAGGGGCTCACCGTTCCGGCTGGTCAACCTCATCCTACGTGAGCAACGGGATATGGTCAGGTTACAGCTCCCTGATCATCCTTTTTCCAAACCTGTGGAGCTTCACCCTGTGTATGTGGGTCCCCATCCAACAAAGACTCAAAGGCACCATCATCTTCTGTGCAGCGTCTCTGTTCTGCAATTTCCAGCTGCTCTCTTCGGGATTCCCCTTCCTGCAACGTGATCTGGAAATATCTCCAGGCAGAAAGTTGGGACAATAGTGGTGCTCATTTCTCTCTCTCAGGGAATCACATCCTGCTGTCCACTGTCTGAGAACAACTGGATTGTATATTTTGTCTAGCTTTTTAGTTGCTTATAGCACGAAGGTAAGTCCAGTCCTTATTAACTCCATCATGGCTGGAAGCAGACGTCAGTTTTATATAATAAAGAACCAATGAGAATTCCAGAAAGATAATGGGTACAAGTGACAAATCAAAAGGACTAAAATGACAGGCCTGTGCCAGAATGGGGCTGGCAGCTCATAATAAATTTTGTTTCCCTAGGGGTCCAAGGAAAAGGTATTCCTGTACACCTAGTGCTTGGTTTTTAAGGTTCTTTAAATTCAGTGCAGATGTACCAACAAAGGCTAACAAATACCACAGTTAGCTTGTAGTTTCTAAAATAGTCAAGCTGTTCAAAGATAAGAGTGAGAAAGCGGAAGTTAAAAGGACACACAAGAGAAAAAAAGAAACCTACTTCTTCATTTTCAATATATCTCTCATAGTCTTTCTTCCTTTCCTTCTCCTAACAGTCAGCTGATGCTACAGCAACAGTTCTCAAACTTTTGTGATCAGAACCCATTCAGTTCAAAATATGTTCCTAGTTTGATGACTTCTCACCACCGCCAAGCCTAGCCTGGATTATTACAAGTTTTCTAAGTAGCCTCCTCGCTTCTGCCCTTTCCAAAGCAGCCACTGTGATCCTTTTAAAAGGTGAGCTATACCAAAAATGCATAACTGCAATCTAATCATGAGAAAACATGAGACAGACCCAAATTGAGACATTCCACAAAATAACTGACTAGTACTCATGAAAAGTCTCCGAGTTCATGAAACACAAGAAAAGACTGAGGAACTGTCTAAGATAGGAGGAAATTGGACTTCCCGGGTGGCACAATGGTTAAGAATCTGCCTGCCAATGCAGGGGACACGGGTTTGAGCCCTGGTCTGGGAAGATCCCACATGCCGCGGAGCAACTAAGCCCGTGCACCACAACTACTGAGCCTGCGCTCTAGAGCCCGCAAGCCACAATTACTGAGCCCACGTGCCACAACTACTGAAGCCCGCACGCCTAGAGCCTGTGCTCCGCAACAAGAAGCCACCACAATGAGAAGCCTGCGCAACGCAACAAAGAGTAGCCCCCGCTCACCACAACTAGAGAAAGCCCATGTGCAGCAACGAAGACCCAACACAGCCAAAAATAAATAAATAAATTTAAAAAAAAAAGATAGGAGGAAATAAAGGAATCAGAACAACTAAATGCGGTGTGATATTTTGGATTGTACACTGGAACAGACAAATGACCTTAGGTGGAAAAATGTGGAATGTGAATAATGTCTACAGTTTGGCTAATAGTATTATATCAATGTTCATTCCCTGGTCTTGATTATTTGGCTACATAAGTTGTTAACATCAGAGCAGTGAAGGGAATACTCTGCATTACTTCTGCAACTTTTCTGTAAATCTAAGTTATTTCAAAATAAAGTTTTTTAAAGTGCCTTCAAAGAAAAAAAAACGTAAGTAAAGTGTCTTCTCTACTTGAAACCCTCAAATGGCTTTCCAGATTAGCAGTTCACAAGACAGACCCACTCCCTGTTTTCATAAAGTAAAATTTTATTGGAACACAACCCCATCCTTTCATTTACATATTGTTTCTGGTGTTTTCGGGGCTACAACAGCAGAGTTGAACAGCTGCAACAGAGACTGTATGGCCTGCAAAGCCTAAAATATTTGTCATGTGGCCCTTTACAAAAAAACTTTGCCACAGTTCCCTGACTGAGGGTAAAAGCAAAGTTCTCACGATGACCTGTAATGTCCTCAGTGATCTGGCCCAACCTACTCCTCCTCTGCCGACCTCCTACTGCTAAGCCCCTCACCTTTTCTGCTCCAGCCACACAGGCCTCTCCTTGCTGTTTCACAAAATGTGCCCAGCAATGCTCTCACCTGAGGGCCTTGGCACATGCTGTTAGTCTGCTTGGACTGTGCAACTCTTGCAACCTTCAGGTCTCTGCCCGAATGTCCTGACCACTCTAATAAACCATCCCTTGGCAACCCTGAACTCCCTTTCTTGTTTACTCTGATTTATTCTCCACAGCATTCTCTACCATCTAACACATCATATATTTGTTTTTTATCTGTCCTTCTCTACAATGTAAGTTTCATGGGGCAGAGGCTTTGTTTTATTCGATGATATGCCTAACACTTACTGCTGCTTCAGTAAATATCTGTTGAATTACAAGCAAGTTTTATAGGATATTATATATATACATATACATATATATGTGTATATGTTTTTATATATATATTTTTTTTTCTTCTTGACTGGCATTTCTGTGATTTATAACCAATGCATAAGTAAACATCTTAAAATATACCTTCTAAAACAATTACAGGCCAAAAGTACTACTGAAGCACCAAGACAGTAATCTGTGATTTAAAATCAAGAATAGAAACAACTAATAACTAGACAGATAATCAGCAAGTCTGCAGAAGGCTTGAACAACACTATCAACCAACTTGACCTAACAGGCATCTATAAAACACTCCTCTCGACAACAGTAGAATCCATTCTTTTTAAACCACACGGAACCTCATCAGGGTAGACCATACACAAGTCCATAAACAAGTATTTATAAATTTAAAAGGTCTGAAATCATGCAAAGTTTGTTCTCTGACTACAATGGAGCTGAATTAGAAATCAAACAAGAGAAGGAAGTTTGGGAAATACACAAACAGATAAAAATTAAACAACACATTTCTAAATAAACCATGAGTAAAAGAATTACAAGGGGATTTAGAAAGTATTTTGATCTGAATGAAAATTAAAACTTGACATACCAAAATTTATGGGAAGCAGCTAAACTGGTACTCAGAAGGGAGATTTAGAGCTTTAAACTGCCTATATTAGGAAAAGAAACTCTCCAACCAATAATCTAAGCGTTCACCTTAAAAACCTAGAAAAAGAAAAGTAAACCAAACTAAGAGTAAGCAGAAGGAAGCAAACAGTAAAGAGTGGAAATTAATGAAATAGAAAAATAGAGAAATGATAAACAACAAGGTCCTACCATATAGCACAGGAAACTATATTCAATATCCTCTGATAAACCATAATGGAAAAAAATATGAAAAAATGTATATATATGTCTAACTGAGTCACTTTGCTGTACAGCAGTAATTAACACATTGTAATTCAACTACAGTTCAATAAAAAAATTTGAATAAATAATGAAAAACAGAGAAATGATGAAGTTAATAAAACTAAAAGTTTGTTCTTTGACAAGATCCAAAAAAAATGATAATCAACTGAATAGTATCACCAGAAGTTTTTCTGCTTTACCTGATGGCCAGCCAGCTGGAGCTGAAAGACCTTAAAGATCTCACTGGGGGAGCAAGTGGGGAAGAGAAAGAAAGGAAAATGGGGGTAGGGGTAGGAAGAATGAAGACAAGAGACTGCTGTTTAGCAAATTAACCTTGAGGAACTATTGGACTCTTAGTCATGTGCATATATAGCTAATAAATATTTTTTTCAAAAGGAAAAACAAAGACAAGGCTACAGAAAAAAATATTCCTGTGTAATGCCAGACTACAAGTTAAGGGCACGATCCACTGTCTAATGGATTTTTTTAAAGATTTTTAATATCCTTCAGTACCTTCCTCACTTTAGTTCAACGAGTAAAAGAATACTTAGAATGAAATCTGTTCTTTTGCCTCTATTAAAAAAGATGACAAAAAGGTAAGTATGAGAGTTTGAGAAAACATAAGTACAGAGAGGGCGACTGTTTCTGAGGCTACTGGACTTCTCAGGTGCTTTGGGGTAGAAAAAAGTTCCAAAGCATTCAGGTAACTAAGCCCTGGCTGAAAGCACCACTAAAGGGTCTAACCAGAAAAGACTAAACCACTCATTCAGAGTTCACCCAGGAACACAGCACTGACATTACACACGGTCACCAATGAGAAACAGTTACGAAACCACAAACCCCATTTTCAGTAAGACCAAAATTCATAACCAAAATTCTCAAACTCAAAAGGAACCCAGTTTGGTTCCAATAACCCGAGGTAATGTGCAGAATCGTGCAGAGTAGTTATAGTTGCAGGAAGCAGCCCGACTCTGTGGCAGCTACAGAGACATGGTCTGATCAAGGAAGAAAAAAAAACAACAAAAAACACATACACACACACACACACACACACACACACACACAGTTAGTCTGGTACACTACTCTGTCCCTCCTTCAAGGACGATTCATAAAAAAGGAACCAACACAGCAACTACAGAAAAACATAAGAAAAAAAGGAGAGCTTCAACAAAACCTATGAACAAAAACAACAAAAGCTACACTTGATACCAACAGAACAGGTGAGAAATTGTGACCAAATATTTCCTCAGTAATTGAAAAGAAGAAACACCCCATTGAAGCAGTTGCTGTTGTGAAGCAATTCCAGATAGCAGAAATGATTGTAATAATTTTAAAATATACATGGAAATGCAAAAGATCTAAAATATCTAAAGCAATCTTGAAAAGAACAAAGTTGGAGGACTTAATCCTACCTGTCTTCAATACTTCAAAGCTATAGTAATCAAGATAGTGAGGAATTTGCGTAAGGATCAACACACAGATTAATGGAACGGAACAGAAAAAAGACCCACACTTATAGGGTCACTGGATTTTCAACAAAAGCACCGAAGCAATCCAATGGGGAAAGGAAAGTGTTTCAATAACTGATTATGGGAGAAAATGACATCTATATAAAAAACAGTGAACTTTAACATGACCAAAAATTAACTTGAGACAGATCACAGACCTAATGCACAAGTTAAAACATGAGCTTTCAGAGAAGAAAATCTTTATGATTTGGGGGTAAGCAAGGGTTTCTCAGGTCATGGAGAGCAAGTGTCATAAAAGGCAATACTGACAAATTAGACTTCATCAAAATTAAGAACTTCTGCTCGCCAAGACAAGGCAAAAACATGAATAGACTTCCACAGATTGGGAGAAAATATTCACCAAAATATATATTTGACAAAAGAATGGTATCCAGTATACACAAAGAACTCTGAAAAACTCAATACCACCACCACACAATTTTTTTAAACGGGCAGAGTTTTGAAGACATTTTACAATAGAAAATAAAATGGATTAATGGTGGATAGAGATGCGATAAATGAAAATACTAAAACATTGGTAGAATCTAGGTAGGATGTAAACAGGTTTTACTGTAAAATTCTTTCAATTTTGTTGTATGTCTTAAAATTTTCATAATAAAAAATACCATTCAAAAGTCCTTTCTTGAAATTAAAGAAGACTCGACTCTATACCTAAAGAACATATCCTGTGCCAGGGAAAAATGATCTACAATGGTTAAAATCAAGACATAGTATACCAAAATCACTAGGCTTTAAAGATACAAAAAGAATCTTTTGGGCAACCAGGCAAAATATGGATTTCTTACAGCAAAAAATAAGAAGATGGAAGGTCACCTGGCTAGCTTCAGCAATAGCACTATACCATGCCCCCATCCTCTGGAAAAAAAAAAAAAAAAGGGAAAAGAAAACAAGAAAAGGAAATGTAACTGAAGGTTTCTATACCCAAGCAAATATAAAGGCAGAAGATAACATTTTTGATCACATAGGACCTCAGGGAAAATTGCTCACATGGACCTTTATTGAGGAAAATTAGAAAATGAACTTTTAATCAATAGGTTTAAGTAGGTTATCAATTGAGAATGTACTTTATGTTTATTTAGGATTAAGCAAGTAAGTAAATATATTGTGAATAATGAGGACCTAGTTTCTCACCGTTGGAGAAAAGAGTTAAAATTAAGGAATGGGGGAGGCTAGAATGAACCCTGTGGTATTGGGTTGGACCTACAAATCGATGCACACCGGACTTACATAGATGTATATATGTGTGCATGCATGTGTATGTATGAATACATGTATTTCCTAGCTCTGCCCACTGAAAAGGTCAGAAGCAGTGATCCCTCGGGAACAAGGAGCACATCTTGAACCCAGGCCTTGGTTTCTATTACCATTCTCCAATAAAAGGAACCAGGTTCCTTGGGGATATAGTTGATTCTAGGACAGGGGCAGGGAAAATACAAGATAAACCTAGAACATCTTATATTGCTAGAAAATAAGAAAAAATGATGGGGCATATTGAAAGGAGAGAGTAGCCAACTCAAAGAGCTCCCAATGGCCAAATTTGGGATAATTTGAGCAACAAAGTAAAAAATTTACAGTAATATCCACAACTCCACACTGACATAAATAACTGAGAAAATAAATGAAATCGGGGAAAAGGATAGATCTTCCTTATAGCTGAGTTCCAATTAATAAATCATACAATTGTAATTATAGTAATGATAGTACAATAAATGTGCAATAGTAATTACTGCAGGCAAGAATCATCAAGGATGCTAAATCAGCTGGCAAAAACTTATGATGAGAAACAGGATATTTGCATGATCTCCAAGTATCACCCCACAAGACAGCTACAAGGTACATACAGAAAAGGAGAATATTTACAGTAGAGAAATCTGGCAGATGCCATCTCAATCAAGTGATGAAAGTTAACATTGCTGGTAATGAGATATATCAACATCATCTAAACACGAGGCTCTGAAAAAGAATACATCACTTCTATGGTGTTCTTACTAAAAATGCACAACCTGAATTTAATCATAAAGAAATATCAAACAATCCCAAACTGAATGACATGCCACAAAATAACCAGTGTTCTTCAAAAGTGTCAAGGTCATAAAAGGACATTAGTGGGATATTTGGAGAAATCTAAATAAGGTGTGTTGATTAGTTAATAATATAGTTTCAATGTTAATTTCCTGCTGTTGATAATTACATTATGGTCATGTAAGATGCTAGCATTTGGGGAGATTGGCTGAAGGGTACTTGGGAACTCTGTACAACTTTTGCAATTTTCTTGTAAGTCAAAAATGATTTCAAAATAGTTTTAAAAAATGAATGTGAAACTTTCTCAAAAAATAAATAACCAATCCAGAAAACAAAAAGCCCCTACCAATAAGAAAGTTTAAAAACTCTCTTGACCATCTCCTTGGTCAAAGAGGAAACACAAACCAAAATCATGGACAGGACAAGGTAGGGGTAGGGGATTAAGAGGTACAAACTATCAATACTATGTATAAAATAAATAAGCTACAAGGATATAATGAACAGCACAAGGAATGTAACCAATATTTTATAATAACTTTAAATGGAGTATAATCTATAAAAATATTGAATCACTATGTTGTACACCTGAAACTATAATACTGTAAATAAACTATACTTCAATTTAAAAAAAATCATGGACTAATAAGAATTTAAACATTTCACGTCAGAACTTATGGGATATAGCTAACACAGTACTCAGAAGAAAATTTATATTAGTTCTTATATTAGCAAAAGGAAATAAATAAATAGCAAATAATAAATAAATCAATTTAGCATTTGGGTCAAGATGTTTGAAAAGTATAAAATGGAACCAACAAAACCAGAAAAAATTAATAATGTTAAAAGCAGACATTAACAAATTAGAAAACAAAAAAAGGGAAATAATAAAAAAAACCCAAAAGATGGTTTGGGGGATAATAAATAAAAACAGATCCACTAGCTAACCTATCAAAAAGGGGGAGGGCGCACAAATACAAACACATAAACAAAGAAATCAGAAATAACCACAAAAAGAACAAAAGTTAACTTTGCTCCACTCTATATAAAGCAAATTTTAAAACTTTGATAAAATGAACCACTTTCTAGGAAGATATTTTATCAAAATTGACAAGAAATCTAAGTAGCTCTTAATGTTCCAATATGAAAAGTTAGTATTATACCATCTATGTAGAAATGAGGAGAAAAAAAATATATCCACACATATACCCATTAAATATCACTGAATGGGTACAACCACCATTAACAGGCGAGGGGACAGCCTTGGAGGAGAGACTTTTCAAGGTATACAACACACACATTTATAATTTTTAAACCATGTGATCCCATTACCTATCCAAAAACTTAAATAAGTGGGAAATAATTTTCCCTTGTAAATAAAATACGTAACAATAAATAAAAATAAAAAATAAAAACTCCACAGCAATTTGATCAATTCTCTCTGGTTATTCAATTTCTGTATTCACTTACAAATGTACCTGCTCTGCAAATCCTGCCCATAGGCCTGCTAACCAACTAGTACTGTTAACCCAATTTAAACCAAAGAATTTAAAGACGGCATAGTAAAGGCCTCTGCCACTCTGACTGTAAAACACAAACTAGAATATGTATGACAGTAATACCTAAAAGTGAATAAAAAGGAAAGCTGTTCTCATGCCAAATACTAAACACTCCAAGAAGCCAGAAATTCTCTAAACTCAGTTTTTCAGAGACTACTTCTAGGTGTTTTTCCAACGTGATAAATTTGTTATTTCATTATAGAATCTCCACTTGAATTCTATCATTTAGGAACTTAAAAATTAAATATGGCCTTTGGATTGTTTCTAGGCAAACTGCAGAAATAATGTGAATACACAGAATGATATGAAAGATAGGCTATCTCAAGTTCTTCTTCCAAATTCCCAGCAATCTTTGTGGTTATCATTAACATAACCTGGGTGTTACGGTTTAGGCAAAATTCTGGCTGAAACCCACTTCAAAAACTCATTTCGTCTCTTCCTTTCACTTCGAATAGTATTTAGTCATCTACCCCTGTGCCTCCATGTTGATTGCCTGTGGCGGTTATGTAGCAATTCAGGTATTTTTGAAGATACAACCTGTATTGGTCAGGATCTCAGTTGCAACCAACAGAAACTGACTCACGCAGAATAGTCAGAAAAGCAATTTACTGAAAAATGATTGGTTAGAACTTATAGAACCTCCAGTTAGGCTGAGGAAGCAGGCTAGGAAGGTGACAGAAATAACCCTGGACCACAGCCAAAAATCAGAGAATGCTCCTAATGCCACAGCCTGCAAAAAAGCCCTCACCGTCAGTCCTCGATGCTCTGGACACTGCCCCCTGTGGCCCCTGGAGACGACACCACCGCCACCATCACCAGAATGGACTGTCCGCGATCCCTGCTTCCTTAGAAAATGTATTTCTGCGGGCGTACAGAAATAGAAACTGATCCTGTATCCAGCCACCTTGATAAACTTCCCTATTATTTCTAACAATCTGTCTGTTTTAGAGGGGGTTTCCTGTGTCATCTGAAAACAGTGAAGGTCCATTCAAAGTCCAGGAAAGGAAAACCCCACATGGCTGAGCCCAGGTCACATGCCTGAAAACTGGTTAAGCAAATATCTGGCATTTTTAGTTTCCATAGTGAGAGGAAGACACCTCTTCCCACCAAGCTTCATAAAATGGGGAATTCTCCAGATATAAGAATGGGACAGAAAAAACAATTTTTGGTAAAATTCAGAGTACATTGTAGGAAAACATTCTATCAGAAATGATCATGACAGAAATAACAGAAATAATTATATAAAATAATAAGAAATATTATAAATTAATAATCAAATATATAACATAAAAAAATAAGGAGGCATACGGACACCCAAGGATCATTAGGATACAAAAATAATCATTATATTCTAAGTAAAAGTAAACACAAGAATGATACAATCTTAAAATGTGAACACCACACTTGGATTATCTCATGGATCCTTCAGAGCAGGTGGAATTCATTCCTCTCCATTCCTCCTGTAATTCCAGAATACAGTCAGTGAACTTTAAATAACGTATCAACAGCCAAGTGTTCAAAACCTTGAATGTTCTGTAAATGTCTCATCATATAAGACCAATGGACCCCTAAAGGAAAAATCATCAGAGAGGAGCAAAGAACTAGAAACACAGCAAATAATTACTTTTCTGTCTCTCTCCTCTCCTCCCTGAGGGGCATCTTATGGTTCTCCCTTCAAAGAAAAAAAAAAAAAATACAAAGAACAGAAACTCAAACAAGAGTGAAGAGACTATGATCTCCTTTACTGTCTATGTGTATTCTTGTCCAGTTTTTTCATTCTTAATTTTCTCCTCACATGTTAAAGTGGACCTGAGGTAATTCATACTTTTACAAAAGCTGAAAATATTTGCAAAAGATAAATTACTTTGGCCTATTTACTCTAGATTAATTTCAAGTGGGAGAGTGGGGAGAGTTTCATAAAAGGGATGAGCGGGGGCCCGAAGGAGGAATAAGAAAGAGAAAGGAAGAGGCAATGTTTCGGGCTGAGGAATAACACAAACAGAACTGAGAACATCCAAGGTCTATTCAATGAGCTGAGAGCAGAATGACTACAGCCCAGACCTACTAACACTATGATGTAAAGAGCCTTTAATAAACAGACGGGAAACCTGGAAGAGAAGCAGTTTGGGGAAACCAGACTAATTTAGTTATGGACAGATTAAGAGTTGCCCATGAAATACTTCAAATAATGTTATCAAGTAGGCAGTTGGAAATAGAGACTCGGGAAGAGGCTAGAGATCTAGATTAGGAACCATCCCACACGTAGATCACGGTCAAAGCCGCAGAACAGGCACTTGGCACTAGTGTTAAATGAGCCCCAGGCTACCAGACACTTCGGTGAAAACTCCTAATCAAACGTAGAACCAAATGTGGTGATTAATAATTTTAGATTGCCTAAAGGCAATGCAATGAATTCTGTAAACTAATTCTTCTGTTCAGAACAGATTTTCTTTCAAATACTGAAATTCTATATAGACACATATACAAACACTGCAGTTCAGGAGAGAAGTCCTCCGAGATCAGAACACTGCTGACCCCTGGGCTGCATTTTCAGTTTACAGCGTCTCTCCATGTACGATCTCACTGCATCTCCCTGCAGCAGGGCTGAGCTCACAAGGCTCAGTGGCACTATTCTCCTTTTAGACATGAACAAACTGAGGCTGAAAGAGAAAACGACCCGCTCAAGTGGCAGAATCCAGACCCTGAACACAGGTCATGTGACTCCAAACCCAGTGTTATTACATCTGAGTGATCAGAGAAATGGCTACAGCAAGAGGGTCTTGAATCTTCATGCAGCTAATCTCTGTCTATAGGCTGAATACTATTTTTCAAGTGCATAAGGAGGATTTTTCATTTTGTAGTTTTTAATTTTTAAGGCTTTTTTTCTTATAAAAATCAATACACGCTCATTGCAAAAAAGTTGTAATTTTACAAAACTGTATGGTATCTCCCCAAAATCTCAACTCTCAAGGTATCTGCTACAAATAGTTTCGAGTCTATTCCACAAGACCATTTTCTCTATTTATTTTATCAATGCACATTAGGAGCTGTATAAATGTGTCACGTGCTGGAATATATTTACATACTTGCAAATGTTTCCACTGGATCGATTTTTAGAAGCAGAATGTTGGGTCACAGAGGAAACTTGACATTTTAACAGCTATTGCCAAACTGCTTTCCAAAGAGGCGGTACCAATTTCTACTGACATACAATATGTGACTGACAAATCTGATTACTTAAAATGTAAAATTTCTACAACAAACAAAAAACATCATAAACGAAGTTCATGCAAAAAACAAACTGAACAAGAGTTAAAGAGTTAATGTCAAAGAGTTAATTCCTCTCATATATGAAAATTTCTTACAAATAAAAAATTACAAATTAAAAAAATGAGCAAAGGCTATAAAAATAAGTATAAATACAAATGGTCAAAATATATATAAACCAACATTTAATCCCATTCAGTAAACAAATCCAAATTAAACAAAAGCAATGTATTATTTTTACCCATCAAATTGGCCAAAATAAATTGAAAGACTAATATATCTCGCAGAGCATGGGGACAGGGAACCAAGCTCTCTCGCAGACTGCTGGAAAAAGGATATTAATGGCTCAACTTCTGTAGAGCGTCTTGCCCAGGTGTGAACATTTAATGTATGTGGACTCTACCCAGCAATTCCATTTTTAGGAATTGATCCCACATCAGTAACCAGATAAGTGCACAACCATTTATTTACAGTAATGCTCAATACAATGCTGAAAAGAATAGCAAAAGTGTGGAAACAGTCTCAATCGGTCTGTCAATCAGAAATTAAATAAAGTATGATAAAACCATACAGTGGAATGTAATATAGCCATAACAATGATGGTGTGATAGCTATTCACTTTACCATGGGAAAATGTCCATGATATTAAGAAATATACAGAACAATTCCATTTATACATATGTATACAGCCATAGGAAAAATTTCTTAAGATATATGTATTTCAGAATAGCAATAGTAGTTATATCTACATGGAGGAATTACAGGTAATTTTTCAATATACATTTCTGTAATTGTTTTGAACAATATACATGTGTTTACTTTTTATATTAAAGAAGACACAAGAAAATTTTCATTAAAAAAAAAAAAAAAAGACAGGAAACACTGAAAAGTTGGGAATCAGTGGGCCAGAACCAGATGAGGTTATAAATCTTCTCACATTCTGAAATTCTATATAATAATTAAGGAAATATTTACTCTAGGGTGCTTTTTCATCATTTAAAAAAAACTCCTCAAGATTTATTCTTTCCCCATATCTTTTGAGGAGACTAAAATATAAGCAATATAATAATTATCATTAACATGATATTTGACTTTTTAAATAATAATGTGGCTGCATCTTGGGAGTACAGAGAAGGGGTAGAGAGAATAAAGAGATGATAAAACCCCAGCCTACACTAAACCTTTCTCAGGTTTCAAAACTCCCAAAGAACATCAATGCAAATCTCCAAATTCAGGTCCTAGAGCCAGAAATGGGGACTCACTGTTCATAAAGATCTATGAATATAATATTATCCTATTAACAAGATATTACCATTCCTGGATTGTAACTGCACAAGAGAAGTTAAGGCAAACACAAGTTAAACTTACATTTAACTATCAGATGGAATATACTACCTAAACTTTACTCATCACATTTTATAAAAAAGGTTTATAAAAGCATTATTCAAAATATGGTTTCAACTCTTAAAGATTATATGTGGTAAAAAAAGAGCAACAATTAAATAATTACCTCTCCTATGAAGACTACTATAACACAGTCCAACTTCTCTTCAGGATACAGATTATCAATAAGGGAATGAAGAGTTTCTATGAGGTAAGATTTAACTTCTCTCTTCACTGTGGGAACTCCCATTACTATTGAAACTGAAACAAAATAATGACAGTAATTATATTAAGAGATTTTGCAAAGACAATGCAGAAAAACACCACTGTTTTACAAGTATTATACCCTCTCAAATTGATAGAAATAATTGGGGGATCAAAATATACTACGTTGAAAGAAAAATAATCAAAGAATATGGGGCACACCTATTATACAGTAATTCTTTTCCACATGGCTTCTCCATAAGAAAAAAAATAATGTCAAAGAACTGATAAAGATGAAAGACATTAAACCACGCATTAAAAATGAACAATGGTAAAGTATAAACAACAGATTTTATTATACAACTAAAACTTAGAAACATTAAACACATCTTAAAAATTAAAGTCTCACATGTCATGTATAAGATGTCCTAAGGAGGACACAACATCACTTCTGTGGTTTATCTTCCCAAATTCATAACCTCAATCTAACCATGAAGAAATGTCAGACAAATCCAAATTAGGGGGACACTCCCCAAAGATCAGGAAAGACAGAGAACGGATGAGGAACTGTCCCCGACTGGAGAAGACTAAGGGAACATGACAATTACATGAAATATGGGATCCTGAGTTAGATCCTGCAACAGAATAATTAAATAATAATAATAAAATGATAAACTCTAAGATCTAAGGTTAACAGCATAGCATCAATGTTAATTTCCTGGTTTTGATCATTGTACAATAGCTATATAAGGTGTGAACATTTACGGAAATTGGGTGAGGTATATGGAAACTGTGTACTATTCATGCAACTTTTTTTACATCTAAAATTACAGTCAGTTCTACTATAATGCTTGTTTTGAAATGCAAATTGTTCCTACATGATTAATACATTACAGAACAATTTGAGCATGAAGTCAATTTCACATTTGCTTTTATATAATTTCTCCCCTGGGACAAACACTCACTAGGTGAACATAGAAAACGGTACCCATTTGAACTGAATTCAGAATACTGAACCAAGCCATGTAGAAATACCCAAAATGCACAGCTGCCTCAGTTCACTGCATGCTGTGAACCACAGCTATCTACACCTGGTGTTACAACTTTCTGCCAGATTTCAGTCAATCCGCTTTGTACCACTTCACAAAAAGCTTCCAAGCTGCAGTCCTTCTGAAGCTCACTTTAACAAGCAAACCTCAAGTCTTTTTCAAGGTAGAACACCATATTTATTGTAGTATTTATGCATTTCTCCATCATTTAATACGTGCAAAATTGTGCCACTGCTTTTATTAGCTTATCTTTTCTTTATGTGTAACTGACAAAGCTTTTGAGTGTTGTGATCCTAACCCCATTTTTCTTTTATTGCACAATTTTGCATAGCACAGTAATATTTAGGAACACACATGTTATATTAGAGTACTTCACAGTTAGTTTTTAAATGTAATATCTTTAAAAGTCTTAGGGACTTCCCTGATGGTACAGTGGTTGAGACTCCGTGCTTCCACTGCACGAGGCACGGGTTCAACCCCTGGTGAGGGAACTAAGATCCCACATGCTGCGCAGCGTGGCCAAAAAATTTTAAAAATAAAAACATAAAATAAAAAAGTCTTAGTATCCTAAGTGTTACAGATCAGTAGAAAAGTATTTTGCAAAAGTTAAAATTAAGTCTTAATTATGTAACACTTTATTGGAGATACTACAAAACACTTACAGGTCACAGAATTCTAAAGCTAGAAGGAAGTGTAAAGATCATGGATCCATGATTCTACCACCATGATTCTGCAGTTCTAAGGTCCAAATAGCTTAAGGGAGTCCCCCAAGTTTCCATACCACATTCCTCTCTTCCATTTTGGGATGAAGAGTTTTCAAGGGCTCAAAAAAAAAGATTTGCTATATTTGTTCTGAACATATGCATTGAACACTTATTAAATGCAAGGCATTATTTGAGGTGTTAGGAATGTAACAGCATAGGTAAGGTCCCTGCCATCATGGGACCTTTCTTACATTCTACAAGAGGGAAAAAGATAAATAATTTTAGAGGGTGACATGTAGTGTTATGAATTAAAACATGGCAATATTAGAAAGAGTGGGTGGGGAGGGGGAAGAGGAAGTACCTCTACAGATAGTGCAGTCATGGAAAGACTCTCTGCTATCAACTGAGCTGGTACTTAATGATGAGAAAGAGAAGAGAAAGAAGATGAGGAAACAGCTAGGCGCTGAAGAGAGGATGATCTGAACAGTCAAGCAATAGCAAGAATAGAATGTCTCTAAAGCACAATCAGCCTAGATTCAGAGGAATTAGTTAGGGATCTGATGACATATACCCTTAAATTTAGTTTTAATTCTGAGGGCAAGAGAAAGCCATTGTAAGGTTGTTAAGCAGGGGAGTGACAACATCCAATTTGTAATTTTAAAAGATGACCAAATTTTATGGAGAACAGACAAAAAAGTGTTAACGAGTATAAAAGCATTTTGGAGAGATCAGTTAGGTACTGCAGTAATTTAAGGAAAAGATGGTGGTTTGAATTAGGATGTTTGAAGTTGGAGATGGGTGAGCAGATCTGGAATCCACTGTGGAGACCCTCACCAATGGGGCTTATGGCTGGCAGAGATATGGGAAGGGGAGGGTCAAGGATGACCTGAGTAAGTGGACATGGGATCTTTTACTGAGAATAACACACCTGAGGGGGAAAGTGCTCCCAATCAAGATTTCTGTTTTGACCATGTTACCCTGAGATGCCTAGAGACAGGATGAGTAACCCCGGAAGCAGATTTCCATATACTTTAATCTACCTCAGAATTTTAAAATATTTAGAGTATACATTAAAAGAGTATAAACTATGCTATGAAGCATTTCTATGAAATGTTAACGCATATAACGTTCAAAAACTTTGTTCACAGAAAAAGCAAAATCCATGCTGACTCTAGCATATGCAAAGAAAAATGGCATAAAGTAATAATGCAAATTCTCTATTCCCTACCAGCCTTAGGTTGTTCTGTTTCTGTTTTAAGTTTAGATGGCATGTTTAGAGAAGAAGCCACTTCTCCCAAATAGACTGTTTGGGAGCTGAAATTTAAATTCTTTAGTTCAAACCAAGGCACTCAAGGACTCCAAAAGCACTAAAAAGGAAAGTACTAATTTCGGCTAAATCTACAGAATTAGAGTATCCATGCTAGGGGTAATTCACAAAATACCACAAAAAAAGACAGCTTTTCCTGCCTTCTGGGCATGTTGTAAGGTCCCCTTAGGTTGGGGAGCTGGGGGGAGGGGATGTGACTAGTAACAGACAATGAGTCACCCCCATGTATAACTCACTGCTGAACACATGTAACTGCAGTGTGAAATCCTTCCTGCTCAGTAGAGCCACCGGGAACATTCAATACGGCAAATGCTCCATCAGCCTGGATCTCCTGAGTGGTCAGTGATGTACAAGGCTCCCTGCTAACCCTGATGAATGTGTACTTTAGCAGAAATAAATAAATAAATAAACCTTAAATTACTTAAATTCCTGAGATTTGGCGGTTGTTAGTTACCACCTCATAACCCAGCCTGTCCTGTTTGATACGATTGTTCTTCTATGGTTTATAATGTAGAAAATGAATGTATTCTAAGGGGTCAGAGTTCAGAAGAAAAAATGTCAGCAACATAAACAGTGGGGCCACGTCATCCTTTAAGAAGGAGCAAGGTGGATTGAGGATCCAAACAGAAACAGAGCCCAAGGGCTGGACAGAGTACTTTGTTTCACTGATTCACTGTCCAATACTTCCTATTCAGGTATTAATTGTGCATCTGTAATACATCTGTTACGTACTAGACAATCTAAAACACAGTCATCAGAAAGGTAAGGCCACTGCCTCATGGAGTTTATAATTTGACAGAGCTATATCATCTGTTGTATCAGTTTTTTTCAACTTTCCCAGGAAGTTTTCAAATTCTAGTACTTATTTCCTTTAAAATCAAGAAGAATTTAGGAACAATCTTAATCTGGCATTCTTGATCTTCAATTCCTCAGTCTACCTTCAGTTAAAACTAAATTACTTTCCTTTTTAAATATTTATTGCGGGCTTCCCTGGTGGCACAGTGGTTGAGAATCTGCCTGCCAATGCAGGGGACACGGGTTCGAGCCCTGGTCTGGGAGGATCCCACATGCCGCGGAGCAACTAGGCCCGTGAGCCACAATTACTGAGCCTGCGCGTCTGGAGCCTGTGCTCCGCAACAAGAGAGGCCACGATAGTGAGAGGCTCGTGCACCGTGATGAAGAGTGGCCCCCACTCACCGCAACTAGAGAAAGCCCTCGCACAGAAACAAAGACCCAACACAGCCAAAAATAAATAAATAAATAATAAATATTTATTGCTAGTCAAATATTTTAGCCTATCATGCTTCCTTATGGTTTTAATCAATTATTCCTCATTTCTTCCCTTATGTCCTATGGCAATTTTTTTTTCTCTCCTGCTGCTTAGTTGCACCTTCTCTGTCTCCGTCTTCACCTTTCTCTTTCCTGAAATGAACGGCTAGAGAACCTTGAAGGCTAAGTCCTGGGCCCTAGGTGACTTCATCCATCTCTGTATCCTCAACAACCAGACACTTGCAAACAATGACTCATAAAATTAAATCTAATTCAGATGTCTCTTCTGAGGTCCAGATCTATATCCCACTGCCTATCTTCCACTACAATAACTCAAGATCACCTCCTAACTTATCCAAATTTAATTGATGATCCTCTCTTGCAAACCAATTCTGCAAATCATTTTCTGTTGTCCCCATCTCAATGAAAAGCACTCACCATCCGTCCCAGTTACACGATTCAGAAGCATACGACTTATCTTTGACCACTCCCTCTACCTCAGTCCACAAAGCCAGTCCCTCACTATGTCCTCCCACGCATGTCCCCATGCATTGCAAATGACTCTAAATCCAATTCTTCTTTTCATCTCTACCATCAGTACACCCTAGTCCAAGCTTATCCTCTCTCAAGTGGATCACTGCAACAGCCTCTCATTGGGTCCTTTCCATCTGTTCTTCGCACATCCTCATTCTTCCCATTGCAGCAAATGTGATCCCTGCACAATTTAAATCATATACAGTCATCCTTACTAAGTCCTGCTTAAAACCCTTCACTGGCTTCTTTCTGCTCTTAGGAGAAAAGCCCAAATCCTATAAATGGCCTGCAAAGCCCTACCTTGTCTTGCCCTGACACATCTCTAGCCTCATCTTGTTTCATGCTTCCCCTCACTCTACACATCAATGACAGTGGCCTTCTTTCATTTTCTAGAATATTCCATGATCCCTTCCATCACAAGGCTTTTGTGCTGCTCTTCTCCTTTTCTGAAATACTCTTTTCTCCCATGTGGGAGACAGCATAATTAGGGTTTTGACATCTCAAAGATGCCAAAACCCTAATTCCTGGAACTTGTGACTATATTACCTTATATGCCAAAATGACTCTGCAGATGTGATTAAGGCTCTTGAGATGGAAGACTATCCTGGCTTATCCAAGCAAGCCCAATGTACTCACAAGGGTCCTTAGGAGAGGAAGGCAGGAGAGTCAGAGTGAGAGAAGGTGTGACAATGAAGCAAGAGGGTCAGAGGCAGAGGGAGATTTGAAGATGCTATGCTCTGAAGATGAAAGAAGGGGCCACAAACTAAAGAATGTAGGTGGCCCCTAGGAGCGGAAAAGGCAAGGAAATGGACTCTCCCCTAGAGCTTCCAGAAGGAACACACCCCTGTTGACACACTGATTTTAGGACTTCTGACCTCCAAAACTGTAAGATAATAAGTTTGCATTGTCTCGAGTCACTGGGTTTGTGGTAAGGTGCTACACAGCAGCAACAGGAAACTAATACACCCATATTTACCAGTAAACTACTTATTCCTCTGATCTCAGGTCAAATGTATTTTTCAAGACTTCCCTAAACTCCTTAATTAATAGCCCTTCTATTCACTCTCAAATCATCCTTTATATCACTAATGTTGTAACTGTACAATTATTTATATAACTGACTGACTAATGCATTCTCCTTTAGTAGAATGAAGCTCGCAAGACTAGGAATCATGTCCAGTTTTGTGTAACAAAGCACACAAAAGTGTCCATGGGTTTTTTTTTTTTAACTTCAGCAAATACTTTAAGAACTACCTGCTGTCCTCTACTAATCAGTAATGCCATTTTTGTACGTAACCCGTGGAGGGTCTTTTCTCAGCCATCCTGCTCAGAATGGACCCTTCATCTGAAGGCATGTGTGTTTCTTCAACTCAAAGAAATTTTCTTCTATTATTCGTTTGATTATTTCTCCCCTTCACTCTGTTCTCTCCTTCTGAAATTCCTATTAGGTAGATGTTAGAATGTTTGTCTATCCCAATTCTTTGTGCCCTTTATGTTGCATTCTGGAAGAACTATGCAGCTCAATCTTTCTGATCACTAATTCGATATTCAGCTGCTTATCAGACCTATTTATATGGAAATTTATATGGAAAATTAAATACATACATATGGAAAATTAAATACATAAAAACACAAAGATTTCTAACTGATCCTTTTATAATAGTCACTTATGAGTTGTCCTTTCTCACCCCTCTGAAAATATTTTATGTTTTATTTTTATATTACATTCTGTGTGCTCTACAAGTCATTGAGTCATTCATGATGTTGGTCTTCTTAAGTGTTTGGGAACCCTAGTTGTATAACATGGCCCTTTACCCATCTGTAGTTGCTGTGTCTGTTTACTGCAGCCTGCCTCTGTAAATCTGTGGGAGCATCTGGACGTGGTGTGGATGGGAGTTTTTTGTTCTGGACGTGAGAATTCCAACCCCTCTCCCGAGTGGGTCAGTAGCCGCCTCCAGCACAATTCTCCCTCCTTACCCTTAGGAAGGCTTAGCTGGTCTGAGCGCTGATCCTTAATCAGCCTGACTGCTGAAGAACACAATTCTTAGCAAAAAACCTTTTCTCTGATCTAAAACACTGAAGTTCTTAATATAAAGTGCCTAGATAGGTTTTAGGGCTCCACAAAATCCCAGAAATTACACACAAAATTACTTTTTCTATGTGTATTTTTCTAAGTAGAAGGTTGATAACTTTCCTAAGATAGCCAAAGGGTTCTATTACTCTAAAAATGTTAAGAACCATTGCTGAAAGATTTTTAATGTAACTCTGTGGGTTGTCTGGTTTTTTTCCCCCAAGTTGTCTGCTTTTTCTACCTTTAAAAAACAGTTTCAGCTTAATAAGAATGTTAACCACTGAAAAGCTGGTTGACTAAGATTGTATTATATTTATGATGGATAAAGTCATAAACAAATGAGCTAGAATAAGCATCTTCAAAAAAGAAAGAGAATGTCACATTCATAAAATAAGAAGAGCTAACTATAAAAGAACTTACTAGAGACCTTGGAAGTTTTAAATGACTTTAAAAATACTTTTACTTTCTTTTCATTTGCTTCTTACTCATGAGGAAATAGTCTAAACCAAAAAATGCATGAAATGGCTAAGGCAACTTACCCAAATAGTGATGATTAAAGGAAGAGACACACTATCAACTTCAGAAATAATTAATGATCAATGTTTTAAAGAACATAATTTAGAACATACTACATATCTTATTAGTCTTTGTAATCCAGTATGTACTGTAAAAATAAATATTTCTTGAATCAATAAAGACATGGAAGAATGAGTTAGTCTGAACATAATTTAAGAGTTATCACCTCCATAGGAAAAGGGTATACTTTTAAATGATTCATAAAATAGAAAGATGGCAGAACCAAAAAATGATGAATGTGAAAACTTAAACTTAGAAAATGTTATCAAAAACCAGTAAAATACCTAAGAATCCTATTGAATCAAATGCAGATTGATCAGCTTTTCAAAAACATTATCATAAAGATGCATTTCAATACCTAAGAAGTAAATGATTTTGTCATTTGTTGAAGACTTAGGAGCAAAATAATATTTTTGTCTCTACATCCTAAAATCTACAAAGAAAAGATTAACAAAGTCAAAGTGGAGAAATAAAAAGTATAAGAGAATCATATATAAGTCCCACAAGGAAAACTCAAGAAGCTCTGGTGACTTTAACAAGAAGAGAAAAAAATGCCATAGATTATCTTTTAGGTATTTTGGGAAAAAGATGCAAACCAAATTATTTCTATTATTGCATGAAAGGTTAAATATAAGTGACTATATACTTATATTTCTGTAAGAAAAGTAGGGGCAGACATACGAAAAACTTTCTTGACATGACTGTAAGAGCTATTAATGTTGAAATAAAATACAAGAAAAAAAAGTTATTTCCTTACCTCTCAAATTTTTAAAATAGAAAAGTTTCAAAAGTTTAAACACTGTTTTGCCTGGAGATAGGGCTTGAACTAGATGTCTCATAATCCTTTTGAGCTCTATTACTCTGGTCTTTGGAGAAAAATTTCCAACTCCCTTCAACATGGAGTTTAGAATGACTCCTAAGTTACTATGCACAGATCAAGAACTTTTATTCTTTGACCTTCTGTTTTTTTTTTTTTAACATCTTTATTGGACTATAATTGCTTTGCAATGTTGTGTTAGTTTCTGCTGTATAACAAAGTGAATCAGCTATATGCGTACATATATCCCCATATCCCCTCCCTCTTGCCTCCCTCCCACCCTCCCTATCGCACTCCTCTAGGTGGTCACAAAGCACCGAACTGATCTCCCTGCGCTATGCAGCTGCTTCCCACTAGCTAGCTATTTTACATTTGGTCGTGTATATATGTCAATGCTACTCTCTCACTTCATCCCAGCTTACCCTTTCCCCTCCCCGAGTCCTCAAGTCCATTCTCTACATCTGCGTATTTATTTCTGTCCTGCCCCTAGGTTCACCAGAACTGTTTTTTTGGTTTTTTTGTTTTTAGATTCCATATATATGTGTTAGCATACGGTATTTGTTTTACTCTTTATGACTTACTTCACTCTGTATGGCAGACTCTAGGTCCATCCACCTCACTACAAATAACTCAATTTCGTTTCTTTTTATGTCTCAGTAATATTCCATTATATATATGTGCCACATCTTCTTTATCCATTCATCTGTCGATGGACACCTAGGTTGCTTCCATGTGCAGGCTATTGTAAATAGTGCTGCAATGAACATTGTGGTACATGACTCTTTTTGAATTATGGTTTTCTCAGGGTATATGCCCAATAGTGGGATTGCTGGGTCGTATGGTAGTTCCATTTTTAGTTTTTTAAGGAACCTCCATACTGTTCTCCATAGTGGCTGTATCAATTTACATTCCCACCAACAGTGCAAGAGGGTTCCCTTTTCTCCACACCCTCTTCAGCATTTATTGTTTGTAGAATTATTGATGATGGCCATTCTGACCGGTGTGAGGTGATACCTCATTGTGGTTTTGATATGGTTTTCTCTAATGATTAGTGATGTTGAGCACCTTTTCATGTGTTTGTTGGCAATCTGTATATCTTCTTTGGAGAAATGTCTATTTAGGTTTTCTGCCCATTTCTGGATTGGATTGTTTGTTTTTTTGAGATTGAGCTGCATGAGCTGCTTGTATATTTTGGAGATTAATCCTTTGTCAGTTAGTTCGTTTGCAGATATTTTCTCCCATTCTGAGGGTTGTCTTTCTGTCTTGTTCATGGTTTCCCTTGCTGTGCAAAAACTTTTAAGTTTCATTAGGTCCCATTTGTTTATTTTTGTTTTTATTTCCATTTCTCTAGGAGGTGCGTCAAAACGGATCTTGCTGTGATTTATGTCACAAAGTGTTCTGCCTATGTTTTCGTCTAAGAGTTTTAGAGTGTCTGGCCTTACATTTAGGTCTTTAATCCATTTTGAGTTTATTTTTGTGTATGGTGTTAGGAAGTGTTCTAATTTCATTCTTTTACATGCAACTGTCCAGTTTTCCCAGCACCACTTACTGAAGAGGTTGTCTCTTTGCCATTGTATTCTCTTGCCTCCTTTATCAAAGATAAGGTGACCATATGAGCATGGGTTTATCTCTGGGCTTTCTATCCTGTTCCATTGATCTATATTTCTGTTTTTGTGCCAGTACCAAACTGTCTTGATTACTGTAGCTTTGTAGTATAGTCTGAAGTCCAGGAGCCTGATTCCTCCAGCTCCTTTTTTTTTTTCTCAAGATTCCTTTGGCTATTCGGGGTCTTTTGTGTTTCCATACGAATTGTGAAACTTTTTGTTCTAGTTCTGTGAAAAATGCCAGTGGTAGTTTGATAGGCATTGCATTGAATCTGTAGATTGCTTTGGGTAACACACTCATTTTCACAATGCTGATGCTTCCAATCCGAGAACATGGTATATCTCTCCATCTGTTTGTACCATCTTTAATTTCTTTCATCAGTGTCTTATAGTTTTCTGCATACAGGTCTTTTGTCTCCTTAGGTAAGTTTATTTCTAGGTATTTTACTCTTTTTGTTGCAATGGTAAATGGGAATGTTTCCTTAATTTCTCTTTCAGATTTTTCATCATTAATGTATAGGAATGCAAGAGATTTCTGTGCATTAATTTTGTATCCTGCTACTCTACCAAATTCATTGATTAGCTCTAGTAGTTTTCTGGTAGCATCTTTAGGATTCTCTATGTATAGTATCATATCATCTGCAAACAGTGACAGTTTTACTTCTTCTTTTCCAATTTGAATGCCTTTAATTTCTTTTTCTTCCCTGATTGCTGTGGCTAAAACTTCCACAACTATGTTGAAAAACAGTGGTGAGAACGTGCAACCTTGCCTTGTTCCTGATCTTAGAGGAAATGCTTTCAGTTTTTCACCATTAAGAATGATGTTGGCCGTGGGTATGTCATATATGGCCTTTATTATGTTGAGGAAAGATCCCTCTATGCCTACTTTCTGGAGGGTTTTTATCATAAATGGGTGTTGAATTTTGTCAAAAGCTTTTACTGCATCTATTGAGATGATGATATGGTTTTTATCCTTCAGTTTGTTAATATGGTGTATCACACTGATTGATTTGCATATATTGAAGAATCCTTGCATTCCTGGGATAAACCCCACTTGATCATGGTGTATGATTCTTTTTATGTGCTGTTGGATTCTGTTTGCTAGTATTCTGTTGAGGATTTTTGCATCTATGTGCATTGGCCTGTAGTTTTCTTTTTTGGTGACATCTCTGTATGGTTTTGGTATCAGAGTGATGATGGCCTCATAGAATGAGTTTGGGAGTGTTCCTCCCTCTGCTGTATTTTGGAAGAGTTTGAGAAGGATAGGTGTTAGCTCTTCTCTAAATGTTTGATAGAATTCTCCTGTGAAGCCATCTGGTCCTGGCCTTTTGTTTGTTGGAAGATTTTTAATCACAGTTTCAGTTTCAGTGCTTGTGACTGGTCTCTTTATATTTTCTATTTCTTCCTGGTTCAGTCTTGGAAGGCTGTGCTTTTCTAAGAATTTTTCCATTTCTTCCAGGTTGTCTATTTTATTGGCATAGAGATGTTTGTAGTACTCTCACATGATCCTTTGTATTCCTGCAGTGTCAGTTTCTCCATTTTCATTTCTTATTCAGTTGATTTGAGTCTTCTCCTTTTTTTTTCTTGATGAGTCTGGCTAACGGTTTATCAAATTTGTTTATCTTCTCAAAGAACCAGCTTTTAGTTTTATTGTTCTTTACTATTGTTTCCTTCATTTCTTTTTCATTTATTTCTGATCTGATCTTTATGATTTCTTTCCTTCTGCTAACTATGGGGTTTTTTTGTTCTTCTTTTCTAATTGCTTTAGGTATAAGGTTAGGTTGTTTGAGATTTTTCTTGTTTCTTGAGGTAGGATTGTATTGCTATCAACTTCCCTCTTAGAACTGCTTTTGTCACATCCCACAGGTTTTCAGTCGTCGTGTTTTCATTGTCACTTTTTTCTAGGTATTTTTTTGTTTCCTCTTCGATTTCTTCAGTGATTTCTTGGTTATTTAGTAGTGTATTGTTTAGCCTCCATGTGTTTGTATTTTTTACAGTTTTTTTCCTGTAATTTATATCTAGTTTCATAGCACTGTGGTCGGAAAAGATACTTGATAACGATTTCAATTTGGTTAAATTTACCAAGGTTTGATTTGTGACCCAAGATATGGGTCTATCCTGGAGAATGTTCCATGAGCACTTGTGAAGAAAGTGTATTCTCTTGTTTTTGGATGTAATGTCCTATAAATACCAATTAAGTCCATCTTGTTTAATGTGTCATTTAAAGCTTGTGTTTCCTTATTTTCATTTTGGATGAACTGTCCATTGGTGAAAGTGGGGTGTTAAAGTCCCCTACTATGCTTCTGTTACTGTCAATTTCCCCTTTTATGGCTGTTAGCATTTGCCTTTTGTATTGAGGTGCTCCTATGTTGGGTGCATAAATATTTAAAATGGTTATATATTTTTCTTGGATTGATCCCTTGATTATTATTTAGTGTCCTTCTTTGTCTCTTGTAACAGTCTTTATTTTAAGTTTATTTTGTCTGATATGAGACTTGCTATCCAGCTTTCTTTTGATTTCCATTTGCATGGAATATCTTTTTCCATCCCCTCACTTTCAGTCTGTATGTGTCCTTAGGTCTGAAGTGGGTCTCCTGTAGACAGCACATATATGGGTCTTGTTTTTGTATCCATTCAGCCAGTCTATGTCTTTTGGTTGGAACATTTAATCCATTTACATTTAAGGTAATTATCGATATGTATGTTCCTAGTACCATTTTCTTCATTGTTTTGGGTTTTTGTAGGTCCTTTTCTTCTCTTGTGTTTCCCGCTTAGAGAAGTTCCTTTAGCATTTGTTGTAGAGCTGGTTTGGTGGTGCTGAATTCTCTTAGCTTTTGCTTGTCTGTAAAGGTTTTAATTTCTCTGTCAAAGCTGAATGAGATCCTTGCTGGGCAGAGTAATGTGGGTTGTAGGTTTTTCCCTTTCATCACTTTAACTATGTCCTGCCACTCCCTTCTGGCTTGCAGAGTTTCTGCTGAAAGATCAGCTGTTAACCTTATGGGGATTCCCTTGTATGTTATTTGTTGTTTTTCCCTTGCTACTTTTAATATTTTTTCTTTGTATTTAATTATTGATAGTTTGAATAATGTGTGTCTCGGCATGTTTCTCTTTGGGTTTATCCTGTATGGGACTCTGTGCTTCCTGGACTTGATTGACTATTTCCGTTCCCATGTTAGGGAAGTTTTCAACTATCATCTCCTCAAATATTTTCTCAGACCTTTTCTTTTTCTCTTCTTCTTCTGGGGCCCCTGTAATTCGAATGTTGGTGCATTTAATGTTATCTCAGAGGTCTCTGAGATTGTCATCAATTCCTTTCATTCTTTTTTCTTTATTCTGCTCCCTGGCAGTTATTTCCACCATTTTATCTTCCAGGTCACTTATCCATTCTTCTTCCTCAGTTATTCTGCTATTGATTCCTTCTAGAATACTTTAATTTCAGTTATTATGTTCATCACTGTTTCTTTGCTCTTTAGTTCTTCTAGATCCTTGTTAAATGTTTCTTGTATTTTCTCCATTCTGTTTCCAGGACTTTGGATCATCTTTACTGTCATTACTCTGAATTCTTTTTCAGGTAGGTTGCCTATTTCATCTTCATTTATTTGGTCTTGTAGGTTTTTACCTTGCTCCTTCGTCTGTAACATATATTTTGTCGTTTCTTTTTTTTTTTTTTAGATGGTGAGGCTATATTCCTATCTTACTGGTTGTTTGGCCTGAGGTGTCCAGCACTGGAGTCTGCAGGCAGTTGGATAGAGCCGGGTCTTGGTGCTGAGATGAGAACCTCCAGGAGGCCTCACTCCGATTAATATTCCCTGGGGTCTGAGGTTCTCTGTTAGTCCAGTGGTTAGGAATTGGAGCTCCCACCACAGGAGCTCTGGACCAACCTCTGGCCTGGGAACCAAGATCCTGCAAGCTGCATGGCACGGCAAAAAAAAAAACCAAAAGAAAGAAAAAAGAAAGAAAGAAAAAAGGAGCAGTACAATATCAAAGAAAAACAAAATAAAATTAGAAAAATAAAAGATTTATTAGGAAAAATAAGAATATAAATTAATCAACAAGGTAAAACAGAACCCCAATCTAAAAGAGGAAAAAAGGGGGAAAAAAAAAAAAGCCTTCGCTATGGGGGCAGAGTTTAGGCAGGGGTGGAACTTAGGCAGGGGTGGGGTTTAGGGTGTGGCGGAACTGGGGGGGGGGGTGACGTTTGAGCATGGGGCGGGTCCTAGGCTCAAGACCCACACAGCCAGAAAAGGCCTTGGGTTGGGGCCTAGGCAGGGTGACGTTCAAGCGTGGGGCGGGGCCTCTGCTTAGGAACTGCACGGAAGGGGAGATGCAGCACGTCCAAAGGAGGGCCTCTGGAGTGCGGAGTTCCGGAGTTTGGAGGTAAGGCCCTGAGTGTGGGGTTTACGCCCAGCACGTTGCAGGGGGTCTCCGAGTGTAGAGGTGGTGGTGCAGGGGCGGGGCTTGGGCTCTGCATGGCAAGAGGGAGGCTCCAAGGGTAGAGGATTAGGCCCAGAAGCCCAACAGGTTCCCCGGTGCCTAAGTGGACAGGGAAAGCGCTGGCTGCGTTCCCTTCTGTTCCTCCACGCCCCTCCCCCACCGTCTCCCCCAGGGTCTCCCCCGTCACCGCTGGACCCCTAACTGTGGGTGGGTCCCACTGGGCGTAGGAACTCCTCCCCTCTCCCAGCCACCCCTCGGGGTGCCGGACCCAGAGGTCCGGCCTTTATTTTTGTTCCCCTTCCCTCCCTCCCACTCCCTCAGGACCCACGTGGCTGGAGGGGGCCTCAGTGGGCAGAGGATCAGGCCCAGGATCTCAGCAGGCTCCCAGGGGCCCAAGTGGGCAGGGGAAACCTGGCCACGCTCCCTTTTGATCCTCTGCCCTCCCAGTGGTTCCCCAATTTCCCACTTTGGTGTGGGATCCCCTCCCCTCCCCCAGCCACCCCTCAGGGACGCCAGCCCCATCCCGCCTCCACTTCTCCTCCCCCTTCACTCCCCCCACGCCCCACGTCCTACCGCATCACTGGGGGTTCCTCCCGCCCCTTAGGTGTCCGTGGTCCCCCACCGGTGCCTGGTAGGTGCCCTAGTTGTGCAGAGACGCGGATTCCGCGTCCTCCTAGTCCGCCATCTTGACTCCCAACCCGCCTGACTTCTCATCGTCAACATAATACTCCAAGACATAATTAAGACCAGCAGTGCAAATACAATAGGAAACAAAACAAACATACCTCCTGTTCTTCCATTACCAATCTGCACAACAGGTTGAAGGCTTCCTTCATTTTGTAATAAATGAGGCAAATGATAATAAATACTTGGCACTTGAAGAGACTTTTTGCTCGTTAACTCCCTCAAGAGCTTTAGGGTACCATCTGAAATACAGAAGTATAATCAATCCACGGTAGTACCTTACTTATAGAAGTTGCTGATGTTACAAAGATAGTGGTAAAAATTTATGAGAACTAAAAGAATTTTCTATCCTAATTTCATACTTTGGTCAATGAGATTTCTATGGACACTTAGGCAACCAGAGTCTCACAGAGTCATGATGATGAGAACAGTCTGAATGAAGCTAAAAAGGTCAGCCAGAGTACCACGAGAAGGTAGAATGTGAACCATTCACCTTTATAAAGTGTCAGAACTCAAGCCCTGGGGGACAGACTCTAAACACGCTATCCATTCATGAAAATGTAATAAGTACAACGACCACCAGTAACTTTCACTTTTTTATGCTATTACATTTGACCAAAATTTCACATGGAAGATTTTTTTTTTAGTTCAAGTACACTAATTTAAACAGCACAAGTTGAGAATGTTTGGTACAGTTCATAACTTTCAAATCGTTTTTCAGTTTTTATGAGAGGAACCAATGAACCATTTAATATAAAAGAAAATAAAACCTTGATAGGATAATCAATATTGTTTTAAAATTCCACTGAACTAGAACTTAACCTTTTAAATAAGGAAGTTAGCAGTAAGGACATGCAGTCTCAATAACAATTTTATACAGAGCAATATGAAAACTCCCTTAAAATATTCTGAATATTCAGAACCGAAAGTTCACAAAAGAAATGAAACTGACTGTCACACATGAAATTAAAGTTTAACCTCATGTAAAAGCAACAACTACAAATTACAAGACAACAATATCTACCCATCAAATTAAGTTAGCAGATTAAACAGTAGTATTAAATTGTGGTGATAATGTGATAAATGTTTCAGCTATTAAGAACAGCATCAAAACCCTTAAAACATTCCTGCCTTATTATTCAGTAATTTCCCTTTTAGGAATTTTAACTTCTATGCAATCAATAAATATTTAGTGAATTATCAGTTTTGTTCCAGCCACCGTGGCATGTGTTTGGAAATCAACAGTCATCAAAACACAGATTCTGTTTTTAAGAAAGTCATAATCTAATGAAAATAACTTAAGGCCTACCATAAAAGTAATTGATTTATATAGAGAGATGTTCTTCACAGAGTTATAAATTGGGGGACAAAGACAACCCAGAAAAATCCTATTTGCCTAATTGTAGAAAAATATTTAATATATTATAGTATATGATAAGCTGACATATATGTCATCAAAAATGGTATTTTAAAAGAATATTCAATGCCATAGTTAAATGCTAATAGCATAATTTCAAGAGCAAAAATAAGGCCATTAAACACACAATTACAATTTTGAAGAAAAATATGCATGGAAAAAAGACTAGAAGAAAACAGAGAATGTTAACCATTCTATAATTTTAAATGTTACTGTGCCATAATACGAATTTTATAATCAGGAGGGGAAGAAAGGGGCATGAATCTCTAAAAATAAGGTAAGGTAGTGAATCTCAAGATGAGAGGAATTAATGGTGAAAGATTATAACAGATAATGCTAAATGAAAAAGTATATTATTCTTGGAAGATTATGCAGATTTGGAGTCAACTGATTATATACACATATCAATTTAGTCATTAGAATAAGAATAGGAAAGAAACAGAAGATGGTTGATATTCATTTCACTCAGCCCAGAATTTCTCAGAGAGGCAACAGGTCAGGTACCCCCAAAAGTACCCATTATAAAACTATGTCTTTTTATTTCTTATAAGTCATATCTGAGAGCACTAATTGCTTCAAATAGCTCAAAGGTTCCCCAGAGTCCATTTGAAGTCCACACAAGTCACAACAGAAACATGCATAAACACCAAGTTAAATTTTAGTCTTATTCTAAATGTTTTTTTTTAAAGATGCTGGTTCTTCACTATTGGCAATGAAATTTATACAACTGAAACTTAACTTAATATTACTCTCTTTAAATCAAATTTAGCAATTAATAAACTTGTTTTATAAGTAACCACAATAGAAAAAGTTTTGTATGGTGATTTTTCTCTCTGTAGAGGGTAACAAATGTTGGCTGATAAGCGACTCTAGACAACTTTCAAAGAGAGTATTTCACATAACCCTTTGAAAATGTAATCTTTTCATAAAACCAAAAATATCGTCTGTACCTGAAAATTTATTCACCGTATCCTTACTTCTGTTTGTTTCTGCTCCTACACGCTTGAACTGCTGTACAATGGCATTGAGTTCGGAAGACCGCTGAGAGATTCTGTGTTCAGCTATTCGGAGACGTTCTTTTAAAGCAAGAAATTCTCGTTGATAAGCAACCAGTTTTTCTAGAAGCAAAACCAAAAGTTATTAGTATCTTTCTTAAAAAAAAAAAACCCACTATAATCGAAACAGAATTGTAACATTAGGAATTTTAAAGTTGCATTTTTCAGAAACAGATATTCATTTATGAATTCATTGAGACAGAATTGAAAATAAAAAAGAGCCCCAACTAACAAAGTGGTGGCAAAGCCACCACTAACTTAGTGCTATTAATATCTGTAAGAAAAAGGGCGCTTTCTAATTAGCACTTCAGAAAGTTAAAGATAGGGAGAAAAAGACAAAGTTTTTGGAATTAACACTTCAAGCATAATACCAAGATCATTTCTCAAAAGGTACAAACAACTATAAAGACCCTATTTGTATGAAGATAGAGATGAAGCATTGAAACTAATGATAAAATATCTAATAATACAATGACTATAACATTTTATAGCGTAACAGCGTCATTTTCATAGGCTGTTTCCTCTGTACTTCCTATTCTGCAAAAATTTCCCTAGGCCAGACTTTGGTCAAATTCCTGATCCCTAACAACTCAATCAGGTAGATGTTAAGATGACCCTAAAAGTCAATTATTTGAATTTAAGAGAATCACAGGTCAGGAAAGCCTGGTCTGGGAAATAAAAGTGGATTTTATGAGGATAAACGTAGGCATTGAAGCAATAGTATGAGACAGCTCAGATACAAAGTACATAGTGAGAAGAGGCCCCAAGACGGAACTGGATAACAAAATCTAAGAGAGGCAGAAAAGAAACCATGCATTTATCTTGATTGGCAGCACCGGAAGGGAGCTGAGGCTGGTAAATGGTCCGAGCAATTTCCACAACCTCATTAAACTAAGAAAAATCAGAACAACCGTTTCAGCTTCTCTATCAAGCTAGATAATCTAAGGCTACTATTTTGACATCTAAACAAAACAAACCTTGGAAAGACTCTTTTTAATTTATATTGTAATCTCTGCTTTACTCAATCAAGGATGGAATCATTCTATACAAAACAGAATTAAGAAATATAAATCTGCCTGTCTCATAAAGCTAGCCTTAAAAATAGTCAATTATATTATTCTTTGGCCCTTACATAAAGGACCACAGAGTAAATACCTCTGAAGAATTCTGTGGCAGGGAAGAAAGTCTCCCCTGCTTAACTGTCATGTTTCCCTGTATTGAACAATGTATTAATAAGCAGCTCTAGTTTCTGTAAACTGGCTTTAGGAGGAAAGGAAGAGAGGGGATCTGTGATTAGGAAAGGGCATACAGGGGAGTCTCAGGGTGCCAGCAAGGTTCTTCTTATTGACCTGGTTACTGGTTAAATAAAATTCATTACTATACATCCATGGTTTAGACACTTTTCCATATGTGTTAATTCACAATAGAAGAAATGTTAAAAAGATACTATTCACAAACACAAAACTATAAACAATTACACTATAACAATTATAACAAGAGGCACACAAGATTTATGTGATAAAAACTATAAGCCTTTTCCTAGAGCCTGTAATGGAAGAAAAAAATGAAGTCATTTATTAATCTCAATCTTGCAAAAAACATAGATAAATCCCACCCTAAACTAAATAGTAAATGCAACACTTCTTAAAACATCAACGAAATTTTTTTGGAACTTGAATTTTGACATGTGATTCTAAAATTCATGTAAAAGACAAAATGTTTTTAAAAGGTCAAAAAAATCTAGAAATAATAATAGGTAACTTGCTCTGAGATCAGAACATACTCTAAGGCTATAGAAATGAAGACCGTGTTAAATGCCAAGTCTAAATAGCAGGGACAAGGGCCGATCACACCAAGCAGATTGTGTCCAAAATGAGCATGAGTGAACTGTCCTGTGATTTCTTCCCCCTTTACCTCTTACCACTTACATGGTGCCAAGATAGTGGATTCTAGACATCTGCCACTAAAAAAGAATTATAACCCTTTGGAGAAATAACTTTAAGATGAACCTGGAGCATTCTTGTGTTAACTAAGAAAATGTTATTTTATTTTATTTTATTTTAACATCTTTATTGGAGTATAATTGCTTTACAGTGGTGTGTTGGTTTCTGCTGGATAACGAAGTGAATCAGCTATATGCATACATATATCCCCATATCCCCTCCCTCTTGCGTATCCCTCCCACCTTCCATTGCCCACCCCTCTAGGTGGTCACAAAGCACCGAGCTGATCTCCCTGTGCTATGCAGCTGCTTCCCACTAGCTATCTTACATTTGGTAGTGTATATATCTCAAAGCTACTCTCTCACTTCATCCCAGCTTACCCTTCCCCCTGCCTGTGTCCTCAAGTCCATTCTCTACATCTCTGTCTTTATTTCTGTCCTGCCCGTAGGTTAATCAGAACCGTTTTTTTTTTTCTTAGATTCCATATATATGTGTAGCATACAATGTTTGTTTTTCTCTTTCTCACTTACTTCACTCTGTATGGCAGACTCTAGGTCCATCCACCTCACTACAAATAACTCAATTTCATTTCTTTTTATGGCTAATATTCCATTGTATATATGATCTTCTTTATCCACTCATCTGTTGATGAACACTTAGGTTGCTTCCATGTCCTGGTTATTGTAAATAGAGCTGCAATGAACATTGTGGTACATGACTCTTTGAATTATGGTTTTCTCAGGATATATGCCCAGTAGTGGGATTACTGGGTCATATGGTAGTTGGTAGTTCTATTTTTAGTTCTTTAAGGAACCTCCATACTGTTCTCCATAGTGGCTGTATCAATTTACATTCCCACCAACAGTGCAAGACGGTTCCCTTTTCTCTACACCCTCTCCATAATTTACTGTTTGTAGATTTTTTGATAATGGCCATTCTGACCGCTGTGAGATGATACCTCATTGTAGTTTTTATTTATTTATTTATTTATTTTTGGCTGTATTGGGTCTTCGTTTCTGTGTGAGGGCTTTCTCTAGTTGCGGCAAGCGGGGGCCACTCTTCATCGCGGTGTGCGGGCCTCTCACTATCGTGGCCTCTCTTGTGGCGGAGCACAGGCTCCAGACGCGCAGGCTCAGTAGTCGTGGCTCACGGGCCTAGCCGCTCTGCGGCATGTGGGATCTTCCCAGACCAGGGCTCAAACCCGTGTCCCCTGCATTGGCAGGCAGATTCTTAACCACTGCGCCACCAGGGAAGCCCCCTCATTGTAGTTTTGATTTGTACTTCTCTAATGATTAGTGATGTTGAGAATCTTTTCATGTGTTTGATGGCAATCTATATATCTTCTTTGGAGAAATGTCTATTTCAGTCTTCTGCCCATTTTTGGATTGGGTTGTTTGCTTTTTTGAGATTGAACTGCATGAGCTGTTTGTATATATTGGAGATTAATCGTTTGTCAGTTGCTTCATTCGAAAATATTTTCTCGCATTCTGAGGGTGGTCTTTTCATTCTATTTATGGTTTCCTTTGCTGTGCAAAAGCTTTTAAGTTTCATTAGTTCCCATTTGTTTATTTTTGTTTTTACTTCCATTTCTCTAGGAGGTGGGTCAAAAAGGATATTGCTGTGATTTATGTCACCAAGTGTTCTGCCTATGTTTTGCTCTAAGAGTTTTATAGTGTCTGGCCTTACATTTGGTCTTTAATCCATTTTGAGTTTATTTTTGTGTATGGTGTTAGGAAGTGTTCTAATTTCATTCTTTTACATGCAGCTGTCCAGCTTTCCCAGCACCACTTATTGAAGAGGCTGCCTTTTCTCCACTGTATACTCTTGCCTCCTTTATCAAACATAAGGTGACCATATGTGCGTGGGTTTCTCTCTGGGCTTTCTATCCTTTTCCACTGATCTATATTTCTGCTTTTGTTCCAGTACCATACTGTATTGATTACTGTAGCTTTGTAGTATAGTCTGAAGTCTGGGAGCCTGATTCTTCCAGCTCCATTTTTCTTTTTTAGATTGCTTTGGCTATTGGGGTCTTTTTTGTTTCCATACAAATTGTGACATTTTTTTGTTCTAGTTCTGTGAAAAATGCCATTGGTAGTTTGATGGGGATTGCACTGAATCTGTAGATTGCTTTGGGTAGTATAATCATTTTCACAATGTTGATTCTTCCAATCCAAGAACATGGTATATCTCTACATCTGTTTGTATCTTTAATTTCTTTCATCAGTGTCTTATAGTTTTCTGCATACAAGTCTTTCGTCTCTTTAGGTAGGTTTATTCCTAGGTGTTTTATCCTTTTTTTTGCAATGGTAAATGGGAGTGTTTCCTTAATTTATTTTTCAGATTTTTCACCATTCGTGTATAGGAATGCAAGTGATTTCTGTGCATTAATTTTGTATCCTGCTACTCTACCAAATTCACTGATTAGCTCTAGTGGTTTTCTGGTAGCATCTTTAGGCTTCTCTATGTATACTATCATGTTATCTGCAAACAGTGACAGTTTTACTTCTTCTCTTCTGATTTAGATGCCTTTAATTTCTATTTCTTCCCTGATTGCTGTGGCTAAAACTTCCAAAACTATGTTGAATAACAGTGGTGAGAGTGGGCAACCTTGTCTTGTTCCTGATCTTAGAGGAAATGCTTTCAGTTTTTCACCATCGAGAACGATGTTGGCTGTGGGTTTGTCATACATGGCTTTTATTATGTTGTGGTAGGTTCCCTCTATGCCTACTTTCTGGAGAGTTTTTATCATAAATGGGTGTTGAATTCTGTCGAAAGCTTTTTCTGCATCTATTGAGTTTATCATATAGTTTTTATCCTTCAATTTGTTAATATGGTGTATCAAGTTGACTGATTTGCATATATTGAAGAATCCTTGCATTCCTGGGATAAACCCCACTTGATCATGGTGTATGATCCTTTTAATGTGCTGTTGGAGTCTATTTGCTAGTATTTTGTTGAGGATTTTTGCATCTATGTGCATCAGTGATGTTAGCCTGTAGTTTTCTTTTTTTGTGACATCACTGTATGGTTTTGGTATCAGGGTGATGATGGCCTCATAGAATGAGTTTGGGAGTGTTCCTCCCTCTGCTGTATTTTGGAAGAGTTTGAGAAGGATAGGTGTTAGCTCTTCTCTAAATGTTTGATAGAATTCGCCTGTGAAGCCATCTGGTCCTGGCCTTTTGTTTGTTGGAAGATTTTTAATCACAGTCTCAATTTCAGTGCTTGTGACTGCTCTCTTTATATTTTCTATTTCTTCCTGGTTCAGTCTCAGAAAGTTGTGCTTTTCTACGAATTTGTTCATTTCTTCCAGGTTGTCCATTTTATTGGCATAGAGTTGCTTGTAGTAATCTCTCATGATCCTTTGTATTTCTGCAGTGTCAGTTGTTACTTCTCCTTTTTCATTTGTAATTCTGTTGATCTGAGTCTTCTCCCTTTTTTTTCTTGATGAGTCTGGTTAATGGTTTATCAATTTTGTTTACCTTCTCAAAGAACCAGCTTTTAGTTTCATTAATCTTTGTTACTGTTTCCTTCATTTCTTTTTCATTTATTTCTGATCTGATCTTTATGATTTCTTTCCTTCTGCTAACTTTGGGGTTTTTTTGTTTTTGTTGTTCTTCTTTCTCTAATTGCTTTAGGTGCAAAGTTAGGCTGTTTATTTTAGATTTTTCTTATTTCTTGAGGTAGGACTGTATTGCTATAAACTTCCTTCTTAGAACTGTTTTTGCTGCATCCCATAGGTTTTGGGTCATCGTGTTTTCATTGTCATTTGTTTCTAGGTATTTTTTTATTTCCTCTTTGATTTCTTCAGTGATCTCTTGGTTATTTAGTAGTGCATTGTTTAGCCTCCATGTGTTTGTATTTTTTAGAATTTTTTTTCCTGTAATTGATATCTAGTCTCATAGCACTGTGGTTGGAAAAGATACTTGATACTATTTCAATTTGCTTAAATTTACCAAGGCTTGATTTGTGACCCAAGATATGGTCTATCCTGTAGAATGTTACATGAGCACTTGAGAAGAAAGTGTATTCTGTTGTTTTTGGATGGAATGTCCTATAAATATCAATTAAGTCCATCTTGTTTAATGTATCATGTGACGCTTGTGTTTCCTTATTTGTTTTCATTTTGGATGATCTGTCCATTGGTGAAAGTGGGGTGTTAAACTCCCGTACTATGATTGTGTTACTTTCAATTTCTCCTTTTATGGCCGTTAGCATTTGCCTTATGTATTGAGGTGCTCCTATGTTGCGTGCGTAAATATTTATAATTGTTATATCTTCTTCTTAGATTGATCCCTTGATCATTATGTAGTGTCCCTCTTTGTCTCTTGTAACAGTCTTTATTTTAAAGTCTAAGAAAATGTTATTTTTAAAAAAGGACATAGACTGCAATTAAAAAAAATTAAATTAAAAAAAAAAATTAAAGGGAGAGGTTCAAGATGGCAGAAGAGTAAGACGTGGAGATCACCTTCCTCCCCACAAATACATCAGAAATTGCTGATCTACATGTGGAACAACTCCTACAGAACACCTACTGAATGCTGGCAGAAGACCTCAGACCTCCCTAAAGGCAAGGAACTCCCCACGTACCTGGGTAGGGCAAAAGAAAAAAGAAAAAACACAGACAAAAGAATAGGGACAGGATCTGCACCACTGGGAGGGAGCTTGAAGGAGAAAAAGTTTCCCCACCCTAGGAAGCCCCTTCACTGGTGGAGACAGTGGGTGGCGGGGGGAAGCTTTGGAGCCACTGAGGAGAGCACAGCAACAGGGATGCAGACGGCAAAGCAGAGATTCCCACACAGAGGATCGGTGCCAACCAGCACTCACCAGTCTGAGAGGCTTGTTTGCTCACCCACCTGGGCAGGTGGGGGCTGGGAGCTGAGGCTCGGGCTTCGGTCCAATCCCAGGGAGAGGACTGGGGTTGGCTGCGTGAACACAGCCTTAAGCGGGCTAGTGCACCACAGCTATCAGGGAGGGAGTCTGGGAAAAAGTCTGGAACTGCCTAAGAGGCAAGAGACCATTATTTCGGGGTGTGTGAGTAGAGGAGATTCAGAGCACCGCCTAAAGGAGCTCCAGAGACGGATGTGAGCCGCACCTATCAGTGCAGACACCAGAAACGGGCATGAAATGCTAAGGCTGCTGCTGCAGCCACCAAGAAGCATGCGTGCAAGCACAGGTCCCTGTCCACACCTCCCCTCCTGGGAGCCTGTGCAGCCCGCCAATGCTAGGGTCCTGTGATCCAGGGACAACTTCCCAGGAGAACACGCGGTGCACCTCAGGCTGTTGCAACGTTATGCTGGCCTCTGCTGCCGCAGGCTGGCCCCACATTCCGTACCCCTCCCTCTCCCCAGCCTGAGTGAGCCAGAGCCCCCTAATCAGCTGCTACTTTAACCCCGTCCTGTTTGGATGGGAACAGACGCCCTCAGGCGACCTACACGCAGAGGCGGGGCCAAATCCACACCTGAACCCCAGGAGCTGTGCGAACAAAGAAGAGAAAGGGAAATCTCTCCCAGCAGCCTCAGGAGCAGCGGATTAAATCTCCACAATCAACGATGTACCCTGCATCTGTGGAATACCTGAGTAGACAACCAATCATCCCAAATTGAGGAGGTGGACTTTGGGAGATATGATATATATTTTCTACTCCTTTTTCTCTTTTTGTGAATGTGTATTTGTATGCTTCTTTGTGTGATTTTGTCTGTATAGCTTTACTTTTACCATTTGTCCTAGGATTCTGTCTGGCCGGTTTTTTGGGGTGTTTTGGGTTTTTTTTGGTTTTTTTTTAGTATACTTTTTAGTGCTTGTTATAATTGGTGGATTGGTTTTTTGGTTTGGTTGCTCTCTTCTTTCTTTCTTCTTCTCTTTTTATTACTTTTCAATTTCTTTTATTTTTAATAATTATTTTTTATTTTAATAACTTTACTTTTTTTTTCTTTCTTTCTTTCTTTTTTTCTCCCTTTTCTTCTGAGCCGTGTGGCTGACAGGGTCTTGGTGCTCCAGCCAGGTGTCAGGCCTGTGCCTCTGAGATGGGAGAGCCAAGTTCAGGACATTGGTCCAACAGAGAGCTCCCAGCTACACATAATATCAAACAGCGAAAGCTCTCCCAGAGACGTCCATCTCAACACTAAGACCCAGCTCCACTCAACGACCAGCAAGCTACAGTGCTGGACACCCTATGACAAACAACTAGCAAGACAGGAACACAACTGCACGCATTAGCAGAGAGGCTGCCTAAAATCATAATACGGTCACGGACACCCCAGGCACACCACCGGACACAGACATGACCACCAGAAAGACAAGATCCAGCCTCATCGACCAGAACACAGATACTAGTCCCCTACACCAGAAAGCCTACACAACCCACTGAACCAGCCTTAAGACACTGGGGTCAGACACCAAAAACAATGGGAACTACAAACCTGCAGCCTGTGAAAAAAAGACCCCAAACACAGTAAGTTAAGCAAAATGAGAAGACAGAGAAACACACAGCAGATGAAGGAGCAAGGTAAAAACCCATCAGACCAAACAAATGAAAAAGAAATAGGCAGTCAACCTGAAAAAGAATTCAGAGTAATGATAGTAAAGATGATCCAAAATCTTGGAAACAGAATGGAGAAAATACAAGAAACGTTTAACCAGGACATAGAAGAACTAAAGAGCAAACAATGATGAACAACACAATATATGAAATTAAATATTCTCCAGAAGGAATCAATAGCAGAATAACTAAGGCAGAAAAACGGATAAGTGACCTGGAAGATAAAATAGTGGAAATAACTACTGCAGAGCAGAATAAAGACTGAAAAGAATTGAGGACAGTCTCAGAGACCTCTGGGACAATATTAAATGTACCAACATTCGAATTATAGGGGTCCCAGAAGAAGAAGAGTAGAAGAAAGGGATGAGAAAATATTTGAAGAGATTATAGTTGAAAACTTCCCTAATATGGGAAAGGAAATAGTTAATCAAGTCCAGGAAGCACAGAGAGTCCCATACAGGATAAATCCAAGGAGAAACATGCCAAGACACACATTAATCAAACTATCAAAAATTAAATAAAGAGAAAATATTAAAAGCAGCAAGAGAAAAACAACAAATAACATACAAGGGAATCCCCACAAGGTTAACAGCTGATCTTTCAGCAGAAACTCTGCAAGCCAGAAGGGAGTGGCAGGACATAGTTAAAGTGATGAAAGGGAAAAACCTACAACCAAGATTACTCTACCCAGCAAGGATCTCATTCAGCTTTGACAGAGAAATTAAAACCTTTACAGACAAGCAAAAGCTAAGAGAATTCAGCACCACCAATCCAGCTCTACAACAAACACTAAAGGAACTTCTCTAAGCGGGAAACACAAGAGAAGAAAAGGACCTACAAAAACAAACCCAAAACAACGAAGAAAATGATAGTAGGAACATACATATCTATAATTACCTTAAATGTAAATGGATTAAATGCTCCAACCAAAAGACATAGACTGGCTGAATGGATACCAAAACAAGATCCATACATGTGCTGTATACAAGAGACCCACTTCAGACCTAGGGAAACATACAGACTGAAAGTGAGGGGATGGAAAAAGATATTCCATGCAAATAGAAATGAAAAGAAAGCTGGAGTAGCAATTCTCATATAACACAAAATAGATTTTAAAATAAAGACTATTATAAGAGACAAAGAAGGACACTAAATAATAATCAAGGGATCAATCCAAGAAAAATATATAATCATTTTAAATATTTATGCACCCAACAAAGGAGCACCTCAATACATAAGGCAAATGCTAACAGCCATAAAAGGGGAAATCGACAGTAACACAATCATAGTAGGGGACTTTAACACCCCACTTTCACCAATGGAAAGACCATCCAAAATGAAAATAAATAAGGAAACACAAGCTTTAAATGATACATTAAACAAGATGGACTTAATTGATATTTATAGGACATTCCATCCAATTACAACAGAATACACTTTCTTCTCAAGTGCTCATGGAACATTCTCCAGGATAGATCATATCTTGGGTCACAAATCAAGCCTTGGTAAATTTAAGAAAATTGGAATCGCATCAAGTGTCTTCTCCAACCACAACACTATGAGAATACATATCAATTACAGGAAAAAATCTGTAAAAAATAAAAACACATGGAGGCTAAACAATACACTACTAAATAACCAAGAAATCACTGAAGAAATCAAAGAAGAAATCAAAAAATACCTAGAAACAAATGACAATGAAAACACGATGACCCAAAACCTACGGGATGCAGCAAAAGCAGTTCTAAGAGGGAACTTTATAGCAATACAATCCTACCTCAAGAAACAAGAAAAACCTCAAATAAACAACCTAACCTTATACCTAAAGCAATTAGAGAAAGAAGAACAAAAAAACCCCAAAGTTAGCAGAAGGTAAGAAATCATAAAGATCAGATCAGAAATAAATGAAAAAGAAATGAAGGAAACAGTAGCAAAGATCAATAAAACTAAAAGCTGGTTCTTTGAGAAGATAAACAAACTTGATAAACCATTGGCCAGACTCATCAAGAAAAAAAGGAGAAGACTCAAATCAACAGAATTAGAAATGATAAAGAAGTAACAACTGACACTGCAGAAATACAAAGGATCATGAGAGATTACTACAAGCAACTCTATGCCAATAAAATGGACAACCTGGAAGGAATGGACAAATTCTTAGAAAAGCACAACCTTCCAAGACTGAACCAGGAAGAAGTAGAAAATATAAACAGACCAATCACAAACACTGAAATTAAGACTGTGATTAAAAATCTTCCAACAAACAAAAGCCCAGGACCAGATGGCTTCACAGGCAAATTCTACCAAACATTTAGAGAATAGCTAACACCTGTCCTTCTCAAACTCTTCCAAAATATAGCAGAGGGAGGAACACTTCCAAACTCATTCTATGGGGCCATCACCACCCTGATACCAAAACCTGACAAAGATGTCACAAAGAAAGAAAACTACAGGCCAATATCACTGATGCATACAGATGCAAAAAAGCTCAACAAAATACTAGCAAACAGAATCCAACAGCACATAAAAAACGATCATACACCATGATCAAGTGGGGTTTATCCCAGGAATGCAAGGATTCTTCAATATATGCAAATCAATCAGTGTGATACACCATATTAACAAACTGAAGGATAAAAACCATATCATCATCTCAATAGATGCAGAAAAAGCTTTTGACAAAATTCAACACCCATTTATGATAAAAACCCTCCAGAAAGTAGGCATAGAGGGATCTTTCCTCAACATAATAAAGGCCATATATGACAAACCCACAGCCAACATTGTTCTCAAAGGTGAAAAACTGAAACCATTTCCACTAAGATCAGGAACAAGACAAGGTTGCCCACTCTCACCACTATTATTCAACATAGTGTTGGAAGTTTTAGCCACAGCAATCAGAAAAGAAAAAGAAATAAAAGGAATCCAAATCAGAAAAGAAGTAAAGCTGTCACTGTTTGCAGATGACATGATATTATAGGTAGAGAATCCTAAAGACGCTACCAGAAAACTACGAGAGCTAATCAGTGAATTTGGTAGAGTAGCAGGATACAAAATTAATGCACAGAAATCTCTTGCATTCCTATACATTAATGATGAAAAATCTGAGAGAGAAATTAAGGAAACACTCCCATTTACCATTGCAACAAAAAGAATAAAATACCTAGGAATAAACCTACCTAAAGAGACGAAAGACTTGTATGCAGAAAACTATAAGACACTGATGAAAGAAATTAAAGATACAAACAGATGGAGAGATATACCATATTCTTGGATTGGAAGAATCAATATTGTGAAAATGACTATACTACCCAAAGCAATCTACAGATTCAATGCAATCCTTATCAAACTACCAATGGCATTTTTCACAGAACTAGAACAAAAAATTTCACGATTTATAAGGAAACACAGTAGACTCCGAATAGCCAAAGCAATCTTGAGAAAGAAAAACGGAGCTGGAGGAATCAGGCTCCCTGACCTCAGACTATACTACAGAGCTACAGTAATCAAGACAGTATGGCACTGGCACAAAAACAGAAATACAGATCAATGGAACAGGATAGAAAGCCCAGAGATAAACCCATGTACATATGGTCACCTTGTTTTTCATAAAGGAGGCAAGAATATACAATAGAGAAAAGACAGCCTCTTCAGTAAGTGTTGCTGGGAAAATTGGACAGCTACATGTAAAAGAATGAAATCAGAACACTCCCTAACACCATACACAAAAATAAACTCAAAATGGATTAAAGACCTAAATGTAAGGCCAGACACTATAAAACTCTTAGAGGAAAACCTAGGCAGAACACTCTATGACATAAATCACAGTAAGATCCTTTTTGACCCACCTTCTAGAGAAATGGAAATAAAAACAAAAATAAACAAATGGGACCTAATGAAACTTAAAAGCTTTTGCACAGCAAAGGAAACCACAAACAAGACAAAAAGACAACCCTCAAAATGGGAGAAAATATTTGCAAATGAAGCAACTGACAAAGGATTAATCTCCAAAATATACAAGCAGCTCATGCAGCTCAATATGAAAAAAAAACAAACAACCCAATCCAAAAATGGGCAGAAGTCCGAAATAGACATTTCTCCAAAGAAGATATACAGATTGCCAACAAACACATGAAATGATGCTCAACATCACTAATCGTTAGAGAAATGCAAATCTAAACTACAATGAGGTATCAACTCACACCAGTCAGAATGGCCATCATCAAAAAATCTACAAACAATAAATGCTGGAGAGGGTGTGGAGAAAAGGGAACCCTCTTGCACTGTTGGTGGGAATGTAAATTGATACAGCCACTATGGAGAACAGTATGAAGGTTCCTTAAAGAACTAAAAATAGAACTACCATATGACCCAGCAATCCCACTACTGGGCATATACCCTGAGAAAACCATAATTCAAAAAGAGTCATGTACCACAATGTTCTTTGCAACTCTATCTACAATAGCCAGGACATGGAATCAACCTAAGTGTCCATCAACAGATGACTGGATAAAGAAGATGTGGCACATATATACAATGGGACATTACTTAGCCATATAAAGAAACAAAATTGAGTTATTTGTAGTGAGGTGGATGGACCTAGAGTTGTCATAGAGTGAAGTAAGTCAGAAAGAGAAAAACAAATACCGTATGCTAACACATATATATGGAATCCAAAAAAAAAAATTTATGAAGAACCGAGGGGCAGGACAGGAATAAAGACGCAGACGCAGAGAATGGACTTGAGGACATGGGGAGGGGGAAGTGTTAGCTGGGACGAAGTGAGAGCATGGCATGGACTTATATATACTACCAAATGTAAAATAGCTAGTGGGAAGCAGCCGCATAGCACAGAGAGATCAGCTCAGTGCTTTGTGACCACCTAGAGGGGTGGGATAGGGAGGGTGGGAGGGAGACGCAAGAGGGAGGAGATATGGGGATATAGGTATATGTATAGCTGATTCACTCTGTTGTAAAGCAGAAAGTAACAAACCATTGTAAAGCAATTATACTCCAATGAAGATGTTAAAAATAAATAAATTAAAAAAATAAATTCCTTGAGGACAGAAGTCAAAAAAAAAAAAAAAAAAGAAAAAGATAGGACATGTCATAATGGCACAGGAAGCCACTCGAGGGGCTCCCCCTGGCTAAATTCACTGCAATTTAAGTACTAAAACAAATACTGATGGTAATGAATCGTAACTTATTAAATAAAGTAAGAATCTGTGAGTCCATATTAATAAATAACAATTAACAGATGAGAGAAAAGTGTTTCTTACAGTGGAATGCCAGCTTATAAATGATGAAAGAAGGATGAATGTTAGAAAATCACCCCTTTGCAACTGTCCAAGCAATAACTGAGTCAGGCAAAAATCAAAAATGGATGCTAGAGAAAGACAAATACTGTATGATATCACCTATACGTGGAATCTAAAAAATACAGCAAATTAGTGAATATAACAAAAAAGAAGCAGACTCACACATACAGTGAACAGACTAGTGGTTACCAGTGGGGAAAGGGAAGAGGGGAGGGGCCAGACAGGGGACGGGGAGTGGGAAGTACAAACTACTGGGTATAAGATAGGTTCCAGGATGTATTGTACAACATGGAGAATATAGCCAATATTTTATAATAACTGTAAATGAGAAGTAACTTTTAAAAATTGTTTCAATTTTTTTTAAATTTTTAATCAAAAAAAAAAAAGGATGCCAAAACCAGTAGGTGAAAGTTTAATGAGGAACAGGATATGTATATCATCTCAAAGTATCTTCCCACAAAGTAGCCATTAATTTACAAAAGGAAAAACGCTACCTTTACCTTGGAGAAGCCTGGCAGATATCATCTTAATCACATGATCAAAGTTCACATCAGCAGTAACAGACCAGACACCACGTGTCCTCTGCCATGATGCACAGAGGACACACCTCATTTATGTGGTATTCTTGCCAGAAATGCATCATCTGAACCTAATCTCAAGGAAACATCAGACACATCCAAAGTGAGTAACAATGCACAAAACAAAAAGCTTCTGCTATAAAAAAATGTCAAGGTCATCGAAGACAGAGGCTTAGGAACTGCCCCAGACAAGAGACTGAAGGGGACAAGACAACTACATACAAACTACAATTCTGGATGGGATCCTGGACCAGAAAAAAAATAAATGCTATAAAGAACGTTATTAGAACAAAGTAACAGAAGATAGATGACAGAGTATGTAACATTGTGCCAAAGAGTATGTAACACTGTGCCAATGATACATTTCCTAAATTTGACACCTGAACTGTTGTAAGAGAATTCCCTGTTGTTAGGAAATAAAATTATTTAGGAGTAAAAAGGCACAATTTCTGTAATTTACTCTCAAATGGTCCTGAAAAGAAACAAATATCTATAGATACATAGAAAGATGATAGAGGCAAAATGTTCGCAATACGTGAAATGCATAGAGAAGTTGTTTGTACCATCCTTATAACTCTTCATTTCTTCATTTGAAACTTTTTTAAAAATTAAAAGTTTTTAAGAAGTAAGCAGGAGGATGGGATGGCATACAGGTTCAGTCTTTTAGCAGCTCTTGAGTGGTGGGAGGGATATGGATCTGGGTGCAGTCTCTGCCCTACATGCATTTTCTTGGTACTTTTGGGAACCACCTTCCCAAAGGCCAGCCTCACCAAGTAAGGAGAGTAGCCAGTAGCAGCGGACAAATACTCCCACTCCAAATTCCAAACTGCCCCCCTGCTTTGAGGTGAACTGGCCATGCTTTTGAAAAGATCCCTGGGGCCCATGGACCCCTGGATAACGTCACACGTATTTTCTTTCAGGCCCAGATGTGACTACTGCTCTTACTCCAGAGCCCACAGCTGTGAAAGGGCTCAGCATGGGGTCACTTCCCATCTCGGTCGCATCCGTCCTTTGCTTCTAATGCCACCCTTCCGTATTAAAAGTGTTCTCTCTTGGGAGTTTGGGGTTAGTAGATGCAAACTATTATATATAGAATGGATAAACAACAAGGTCCTACTGTATAGCACACGAACTCTATTCAGTATCCTGTAAGAAACTATAATGGAAAAGAATGTGAAAAAAGAATATTTATATGTGTTATATATATGTGTAAAACTGAATCACTTTGCTGGACACCTGAAACTAACACAACACTGTAAACCAACTATACTTCAATAAAATAAATTTTAAAACATAATAAAAAAATAAAAGTGTTCTCTCCGTGACATCAGAGCAAGTCCACACTCTACCTAGAAAGCCAAGACTATGCAGTAAAGCTCTCAGCTAGTCCTGCTAGGAATTCCACGGGACAGGGAGCTTCAAGATGGCGGAAGAGTAAGACGCGGAGATCACCTTCCTCCCCACAGATACATCAGAAATACATCTACATGTGGAACTGCTCCTATAGAACACCTACTGAACGCTGGCAGAAGACCTCAGACCTCCCAAAAGGCAAGAAACTCCCCACGTACCTGGGTAGGGCAAAAGAAAAAAAAGGAATTCCACGGGACACTGTTGGCTCTTCTAAGCAGACAGCAGTTACACATGGTCTTTCTACAACCCTCCCTCACAGCATATCCTCCACAGTCCACGCAAACATAGCGTTACTAGTGACCTCTAGAATTTTCTCCATTCATATTTCCCATAGTACTACCTTGCTCTCGTGGGGAGAGTGGCTTATCTGCTCTCAGAAAAAGTTCAAACTTTAACGTAATAGACAAAAAACTCCTTCAAATTAGTGATATGTGTTTGACAATTTCCTGTTTTCAACATTAGTATCAAAATTCTTATTTTTGCGTTTCTCTGAATCATTTCAATCAGTTTCTATGCAGGAACCTGGCAGGAACCCATGAGGAAACTTTCACACTATCATCTTACTGGAAGTCCCTGGTTTTGTTTACCATTTTGTTTTTACTGAAGATTGAATCTAACTTTTTTTAATTGTAGAAAAGCACATACCCAGATTAGACAAATCTAAGTACAAATCACATTCTGTGAACCTAAGAATCTGAAACATAGAAAATTTCGAAAGAAACCACTTTAATTCCTTCAAATCAAGCAATCAAGTCAGTTTTCCAGTGAAAAGGGTACCTTTAGGCTTTCAAAGAATTACTGGTTGAACCATATGAAATTGCTGATATTTGACCACTTCTGACAAAAAATAGCAATTTCATATAGTTCAGCAATTAAATAACAGTCTTAGATTCAACAATTTAATTTAAAAATCTATAAATAGTATAGATGAAAAATTAACACACAGATGCACAAATAACTAACCTGATACACAAAAACAGAACAGAAAAGTTCATTTTTCAAATAGTACCTTGTTATTATCAAGACTCGGAGGATACTACTTAATTCTATGAGCTAACATTTAAAAACTGGCTTTTTATGTTGAAATTAAAATTACCAAAAATTAAACACACTTTTAAATAATTTAATTTTAATATTTATTAAATAATAAAATTCTGGCACTGGAAAGAATGTTGTCAAGTCATCTGGTCCATCCCTCTGCTCTTTAGTACTACCCTGAACTATTTCATACAGATAAAATTTTTTGAAAAATATGAAAAACTCCCTGCGTAACAGATTCCAAAACTTACCAAGTTGTACACTTCAGGAAATCACTGCCTTTGAAAATGTTTTATTTCGCATTCACCATTCTTATACAACCATTTTTAAACAGAAAGGAGAAGGCTTAACATGAAATTATGGACAATTTCATACTTACAAATCTCTTACAGAAAAAATTAAAGAACTGGATTCAGAAGGTAGTTTAGGAGAGCTAAAGCCTAGAAAAACCAAAAGACAGGAGTCCAAATGAAATAGGTTAAAAGACCAGAATTTGAACAGACAATTCTAATGAGAATGGTTAGCTAAAAATTACAAACAAGACTGGGTCTCTCGTTGTTTCTTTAACTTTACTGTGCATAAGAACCACCAGGAAGAGCTTGTTAAAACACATAATTCTGGACCCCACCTCCAAAGATGCTGATTCCACAGGTCTGACATGGGGCCTGAGAATTTCTAACAAGCTCCAAGGTGGTGCTGGGCCACTGAGTGAGTAGCTCTAAGGGAGACTATACTGTCCTCGATGTAGGTCTAGTCTCTAGCAGCCTAGAAACCTATGCTGTTCTGCTCTCCTACCTCTTTCTCTCCTTTGGACTAGATGTTAAGAGCTCCAGGGACAGGAGGGGTTCATCAAAAATGTCAGGTCCATAATCCTCAAGATAACACTTGGGGCAGAGAGGGTTTCAAAATATCCAGTGGACACCTATTTCCAAGGTGTCTTTTAAGAGTTACAGGAATTAACAAGATCAATCCCTATTTTTGGAGTATTTCAGTCAGGACCCACGGATTATGAAAAGACCTGTACCCTTCTAAACTCAAAAGGGAAAATGGGGCTCATAGATATATAGAATCATATATTTTATTTACATTAAAACAAAGAATATAATTCTATTTGTTTCCTTACATAATGTTTTCACTATGCTTACAGAACAGGACCCTAAGTAGTGAATATCAGATAGGCTATGGTTGAAAAGTTTTCTGGAACACGATCACTATTTCTAAGTTGTCCCATAAGTAATATAATCATTAATGTTGTCATTCCAAACAAACTTCCAGGTAGAGGTTTAATAAGTTAAAATCCATCCACTGACCTTATAAAGCACAAAACCTTAAGATATAAAATGATGCTGCATATACCTATAACACACACTTTCTTAGAAATATTTTCTCCATCTAAATAGCTGCAATCATTTTCCTTGATTTCCCTTGAAGACAGGGTAATCTATTTTTAGTAATTTTACCATTAAGTCCCAAATTCTATGACCATTGTGAAATGAGAAGAAAAAACAATAATTTGGGGGCTTCCCTGGTGGCACAGTGGTTGAGAATCTGCCTGCCAATGCAGGGGACATGGGTTCAAGCCCTGGTCTGGGAAGATCCCACATGCCACGGAGCAACAGGACCCGTGAGCCACAACTACTGAGCCTGTGCGTCTGGAGCCTGTGCTCCACAACAAGAGAGGCCGTGATAGTGAGAGGCCCGCGCACCGTGATGAAGAGTGGCCCCCGCTCGCCTCAACTAGAGAAAGCCCTCGCACAGAAATGAAGACCCAACACAGCCAAAAATAAATAAATAAATATTTTTAAAAACACAAAAAAACAATAATTTGCATAACCTAGGATAATGTTCATTAAAGTAAACTTAGCCATAACAACAGTTTTTTACTTCTAAAAAATATAAATAATGATTTTATGCAATCTGGGTTTTTGAAATTCAACAAGACATAAGGAGCTTGGAGTAAAAATCACCAAATGGTTATAAACTAATTTTCCTTAAGTACTTAAACTTATTGGCAGACATTTTCTATAAAGGTGTTGCTTTGTTCCCAAAAGAAAAAAAAAACTATTTGTATTCTAAAAAATATGATGGTATTTATGTTTCTATGAAGAATCCCTCAAGACAGAGCATTTTATTCTTCATTAGAATCATCTTTACTTAAAAAGAAGGATACTGGTAATTAATCAATTCTACATTGTGGACTAGCTCTACCATTGAAGCTGGTGTCCTGTTACTGTATCTCCCTAGCTGGACATGGTTACTCCTTTTATGACCAATTTCGTGATTTCTTCTTCCCTCTCCTCACTTTCCTCTTTTCCTTATTTTCCACCTTTCTCCCTTCATATACTTCTGCAAAACCCTTTTCAAATTCTTCTTCTATATTTCTTTCTGGACTTTTCATTTTCAACTGCAAGCTTCACATCTCTCACTTCTTTCCTTCTTTCATATTCAGTCTCCCCCATCCACCTCACAATATCCCCATCTTCTCTGTTGTCTATGTTTCAAATTACCGAGGACTTTTTTTTTTCTTTTTTTTTTTTATTTATGGCTGTGTTGGGTCTTTGTTGCTGCACGCAGGCTTTCTTTATTTGCATCGAGCGGGGGCTACTCTTCATGGCGGTGCACGGGCCTCTCACTGCAGTGGCTTCTCTTGTTGTAGAGCATGGGCTCTAGGCACGCAGGCTTCAACAGTTATGGCACGTGGGCTCTAGAGCGCAGGCTCAGTAGTTGTGGCGCACGGGCTTACTTGCTCCGCAGCATGTGGCATCTTCCTGGACCAGGGCTTGAACCTGTGTCCCCTGCATTGGCAGGCAGATTCTTAACAACTGCACCACCAAGGAAGCCCCTACCGAGGACTTTATTCTCCAACTGATGTAAACAGTCTACCTGCCTGGAGACCCTAACTTTGTAGTTTTTTGTAACCTTCAATTAAAACAATTGAAAATTTAGGATTTTTGCTTCTTGTACCCATAATGGCAAAGAGAAGGAAACTGCGAGAGGAAAATATTTCATAATTATTAAGATGAATCAGGAAATGAATGTGGAGAGACAGTATCACTCTGAACTCTAATAATGTTGGTAAAATTGATCATAAAAGTGAAATCTCAGACTATGAGTCTTCAGATGACAATATCCTAAATGAGTTTTCTCAGGTTCAAGATCAGGACTTCCAATTACAGACCAAAACAGAGTAGACACATTTCTCCCTATTCTTTGTGCTAAGTACAATGAAAACCCTGGACATTACATATTAAACAAACATACAGAAAACTCTGAACAGTAGAGAGAAGAAGGCAGACAGAGAGATACCTGACCCAAGAAATGACACAACAGTGAGTTCCTGAGTTTTCTTTTTGCTTCATATATTCCAGACTGGGTACTAGAGAAGCCAGCATCCTAAAAACACCAACAGGAACACACAAAAATGCCCCAAGAAAAGCCCTCTCTATCCAAAGCACTAAGGATGGGTGACCTAGCAACACAGAAAAATTTTATACAATAATTGCTCTATTCTAGCCAAAGACCATGAAAGAAAACATGGTTCCACTTCCACCCCATTGGCAAAAGCCAAGCAAGGAGTCTAGACTTCCACTCCTGCCTAACTGTAACAAGGACACACACACACACACACACACACACACACACACTGGGGTGGTATCAGAAAGAGTGAGGGTCAGGACTTTTACTACTGCAGCAGTAATGAGCACCCCTTTTGAGGTGTCAGTGGAGGCTACATGGAAAGCAATAAAAGGGCACCTCCCCCACTGCCAGCCAGAGTGGTATGAGAAGAGGCCAAGTGAGGAGCCTGGACTTCTATCCTCCCCTGGTGGTAACGAGGTAACAACCCCTTTCCCCTCCCAGTATGGTATCAGAAAGGGTCAGCTAAGACAGACAAATTAAATAAGACCCAGATTCTCATAATACCCAAAATGTCCTGGATACAACTGAAGTCACTTATTATACTAAGAACCAGGAAAATCTCAAGTAGAATGAGAAAAGGCAGTCAATATATGCCAACATCAAGATGACACAGATGTTGGAATTATCTGATAAGGATCTTAGAGTAGCCATCATAAAAGTGCTTCAATGGGCAAACTAAACAAATGGAAAAAATAGAAACCCTAAGCAGTTAAATAGAAGATATAAATTATAAAAACAAATGAAAATTTTAGAACAGAAAATACAATAGTTGAAGCAAAAAACTTAATGGATGAGCTCAATAGCAGAATGGAGAGGACCTAAGAAAATATCAGTGAATCTTGAGAAAAATAATCAAAATAACCCAATCTGAACAACAAAGAGAAAACAGACTGGAAAAAAAAAATTAACAGAGCCTCATAAACCTTTGGAACTAAATCAAAAGATCTAAAATCTTACATTCTTGTCATCAGAGCCCCCGAAGAAAAGAGAGAGGGCAGGGTGGAAATTAGAAGAAATGATGGCAGAAGAAATGATGGCAAATTTCAATTCCCAAATTTGGCAAAAGACATAAACCTCCATAAAGATTCAAGAAGCTGAGAAAATCCCAAACAGAATAAACCTGAAAAAACCCATACCAAAAAAAACACCACAAATAAAAGTCAAAAAACTAGAGACAAAGAAAAAGTCTTGAAAGCAACCAGAGGGAAACGACACATTACCCATTAGGAAAAAAAAATAATTTGAAGAACTGCAGATTTCTCATCAAAAACCATGACAGTCAGAAGGAAGTGGCACTACATTTTTAAAGCACAGATCTTCCTCGACTTTTAATGGAATTACGTTCCAATAAATCCATTGTAAGTTGAAAATATCGTAAGTAGAAAATGTATTCAATACACCTCACCTACTGAACATCATAGCTTAGTGTAGCCTACCTTAAGGATGCTCAGAACACTTACATTAGCCTACAGTTGGGCAAAGTCATCTAACACAAAGCCTATTTTATAATAAAGTGTTGAATATTTCATATAATTTGTTGAATACTGTACTGAAAGTGAAAAACAGAACGTTTGTATGGGTACAGCATGGCAGTAGGTGTATCGATTGTTTACGCTTGTGATGGCATGGCTGACTGGGAGCTGCAGCTCACTGCTCTGCCACTGCCCAGCATCACAAGAAAGTATTATACCACATAGTCCTAGCCCGGGAAAAGTTCAAAATTCAAAGCACGGTTTCTACTGAATGTGTACAGCTTTTGCACCATCGTAACGTCATTAGGTAGAACCATCATTAGGCAGAAGCATCATAAGTTGGGGACCATCTGTACTGAAAAAAAAATATATCAACCCCAAATTCCATATCTGGCAAAATTATCCTTAAGGAATGAAGGGGAAATCAAGATATTCTCAGACACTAGTGGAATTTGTCATCAGCAAACCTACCCTAACATGATGGCTAGAGGAAGTTCTTGAAACAGAAAGGAAATGATAAAAGAAGGAATCTTGGAACATCAAGAAGGAAGAAGGAACTAAAAGAGCAAAAATATGGGTAAACACAATAGACATTCCTTCTCTTTTTTGAGTTTTCTTAATCATGTTTGATGATTGAAGCAAAACATATAATACATCTGATTTGGTTCTCAATGTGGAAGAAACAGTTAAAACAATTATAAACTGGTGAGGGAAAAAGAGCTTTTAAAGGGGATAAGGTTTCCATATTTCACTCAAACTGATAAAATGCCAATGGCAGTAGACTATGATAAGTTATGTGTGTGTATTATAATACCTAGAGCAACCACTAAAATATCTATACAAAAGGATACACTCAAAAACACTATAAATAAATAATAATGGAATTTTTAAAAATGTTCAAGTAACCCATAAGAAGTCAGGAAAAAGATGACAAAAACAAAAAATAGAGGGAACAAACAGTGAACAAAAATAAAATGACAGACTTTATTAAACCTAACATCACTAATCACATTAAATGTAAATAGTCTAAATGTACCAATTAAAAGAGATTGGTAAAGTGGATTAAAATACATGATCCCATTATATGCTGTCCACAAGACTGACATCCATAGCATGGAATCTTACTCAGCAATAAAAAGGAACAAACTATTGAAACAGCCAACAACTTGCATGGACCTCAATTACACTGAGTGAAAAATGTCAATTTCAACTGGTCACATACTGTATGATTCCATTTATATAACATTTCCAAATTGACACAGTTACGGTGATAGGTAACAGATTAGTGGTTGCCAAGAGACAGGGATGGTGGGGGATGGAGGAGCAGGTGTGACAATAAAGGGGTGGCACAAAGGGAGAGCTTTGTGGTGATAAAATTGTTGTTCATCTTGTTAGGGGTGGTGGTTACAACAATCCGCACGTGTGATAATATGGCATAGAATTATACACACCCATGGTATCAATTTCAACTTCCTGATTTTGACATCGTACATTATATATACATAACTTACCACAAGAAGTAACCATTGGGGGAACAGGATAGAAAGCCCAGAGATAAACCCACACACATACGGTCACCTTATCTTTGATAAAGGAGGCAAGAATATACAGTGGAGAAAAGACAGCCTCTTCAATAAACGGTGCTGGGAAAACTGCACAGCTACATGTAAAAGAATGAAATTAGAACACTCCCTAACACCATACACAAAAATAAACTCAAAATGGATTAAAGACCTAAATGTAAGGCCAGACACTATCAAATTCTTAGAGGAAAACAGGCAGAACACTCTATGACTAAATCACAGCAAGATCCCTTTTGACCCACCTCCTAGAGAAATGGAAATAAAAACACAAATAAACAAATGGGACCTAATGAAACTTAAAAGCTTTTGCACAGCAAAGGAAACCATAAAAAAGACGAAATGACAACCCTCAGAATGCGAGAAAATATTTGCAAATGAAGTAACTGACAAAGGATTAATCTCCAGAATTTACAAGCAGCTCATGCAGCTCAATATCAAGAAAACAAACAACCCAATCCAGAAAGAAGACCTACATAGACATTTCTCCAAAGAAGATATACAGATTGCCAACAAACACATGAAAGAATGCTCAACATCATTAATCATTAGAGAAATGCAAATCAAAACTACAATGAGATATCATCTCACACCGGTCAGAATGGCCATCATCAAAAAATCTACAAACAATAAATGCTGGAGAGGGTGTGAGAAAAGGGAACCCTCTTGCACTGTTGTGGGAATGTAAATTGATACAGCCACTATGGAGAACAGTATGGAGGTTCCTTAAAAAACTAAAATAGAACTACCATACGACCCAACAATCCCACTACTGGGCATATACCCTGAGAAAACCATAATTCAAAAAGAGTCATGTACCACAATGTTCACTGCAGGTCTATTTACAATAGCCAGGACATGGAAGCAACCTAAGTGTCCATCAACAGATGAATGGATAAAGAAGATGTGGCACATATATACAATGGAATATTACCCAGCAATAAAAAGAAACGAAATTGAGTTATTTGTAGTGAGGTGGATGGACCTAGAGTCTGTCATATAGAGTGAAGTAAGTCAGAAAGAGAAAAACAAATACAGTATGCTAACACATATATATGGAATCTAAAAAAAAAAAAAAAAAAAGGTCATGAAGAACCTAGGGGCAAGACAGGAATAAAGTCGCAGACCTATTAGAGAATGGACTTGAGGATATGGGGAGGGGGAAGGGTAAGCTGGGACGAAGTGAGAGAGTGGCATGGACATATATACACTACCAAATGTAAAATAGATAGCTAGTGGGAAGCAGCCGCATAGCACATGGAGATCAGCTCCGTGCTTTGTGACCACCTAGAGGGGTAGGATAGGGAGGGTGGGAGGAAGGGAGACGCAAGAGGGAAGAGATATAGGGATATATGTATAATATATAACTGATTCACTCTGTTATAAAGCAGAAGCTAACACACCATTGTAAAGCAGTTATACTCCAATAAAGATGTTAAAAAACAAAACAAACAAACAAAAAGAAGTAACCATTGGGGGAAAATGGGTGAAAGTTACACTGTATGTCTCTGTATTATCTCTGCAGCTTCCCATAATTCCATAATTCTTTTAAATAAATAGTTTTTAAAAAGCAAAACAAAAAAGAATTGATGATTTTTTAAACAAGCAAAACAAGAATCAATAAATGAATAATCATTTCTAAAGACAAAAAGGAAACAGCATTTTCATCAAGTTAGTCATTTAACTGGAAGGACCTCATCACAATGAACCATAAGAACCCAGAACATCCTGTTTTGCTAAAAGAATGGGTAACAATATTCTTTTGTCTATGATGTATTGGTGCAACAGGATATACTGGATAGGTTCATAAGTAGACAAATGATAAAGGCTTGTGTGCATACAAAAGTGATTAGAAGGAGAGGATTCAGAAATGAAAAAACTTCATTGGATTGATCATTCTAAATTTAGTAATGAAAATGTTTTGCAATCAAGGAGCAAAGAAGATGGCCATCCTCTCTTCAACAAAATTATGAACTACAAACATTTTCAAAAGTTTTGTGTTTTGACGACAGAGGTGCAGAGGAACTGGAAGTAATGATGAACTAGACCCCATTAGACATGTATTTGAAATCTGGAATTAGAATTTACAAGAAGGATGTGTCCCAGGTTCACGCATGACAGTTAGTGAACAGTTAGTTGTATTCAAAGGATGTTGCCCATTTCAGTTTATATACCTACCAAACCAGAAATACGAGGATAAAAATTTGGCTTTGCTATGTTTAATTTCTTGTTAAAATTTACAACAGAGCTGTTTTTCACTGTCCCTTTATTCTTATTTCTGTATTATTTATAAAATCACTTGCAATAAAAATAAATAAAAGGCGTCCACTGGACCCAGACAGTAAACACTGATGTCTATTTTTCCTGGTATAACGAGGGCTTTTAGACTGAGTTTAGGGAAACGACCACTTCCTTCCATCCACAATTCACCTCTTCCCACACTATCTAGAGAAAATCCCAATGGGTAGGGGTTCTAGTCTTCAGAATCATGCTGCATAAGATAGAAAGGACCAGTGAGTTCACCAGACATCTCATGATTCAGTCCACTCTAATAGTTCCTACAAGGTCATCTACACGGTTAAGCCAATGCGACATCTCCTTTATCTGGTGAGGTAAGGGGGATGGAGAGGATGGCCCTCCTCATAGAGACAGCAGAGGCTGCAGTTACTACGAAAGATACACACATCCTTGGGCCCTACCCACGCACCCTTCTGAATGTTGAAGCTGTTCATACACCCTGAAAATTTCATCACAAGGTAATTGCTTACCTTGGTGCTCATCTATCCTCTCTTGTTCACACAGATGCCACTGTAAGCCCTCATTTTAATCCCTCACCTGAATCAGAACATAACTGTTCTCCATGCTATCTTGCATCCCCTCTATTCCCTGGACTGTCACATAGCTTACTTTCTAAACTGGAAACCCTTAAATGGCTCCCTGCTTAACTCTCCAATGTTATCTCTTAATATTGCCCAGGATCATGTCTTGCTTCAACATTCCCATACTGCTTGGAGTTCTCCAAACACACTAAGAAGTTTTATCCCTCATCGCTCAGGCAGTCGGCTTATCAGAGCCACCCTTCTCTTTCTTCATTTGATAAAATTCCATTCATCCCTCAAAATACTCTTTGGTTGTCTTCCCTTTGAAGCTCTCTCTGACGTCTGTCCTACTTTTAGCTCCTCTTTATCTTATACTTTATCTTAATTACACTCCCATTTTGCATCTACTGCACTGCACTGTAATGACATACGTGTCTCCTTTTCCCTTCTAAAGTGTGAGTTCCATGATAGCAGGTGTGCCAGAAATTCCCGAGACCACACCCAGGTTCAGTGATTCACTAGAAGGATACAGGGGACTCAGTATACAGTTATCAGCAAAGGGAAACGACACACAGGTGTAAGTCTGGAGGAAACCAGGTACAAACTTCCAACTCTTCTCCCAGTGGAGTGGTCCAGGACACACCTAATTCCTCCAGCGATGAGTTATGACAACACACGCAAAGTGCTGTCACCAGAGAAGCTCCTTAGAGACTCAGTGCCCACGGATGTCACTGGGAGCTGGTCATGCAGGCAGCCTCTGACTAGCACATACCAAAATTCCAGACCAAACGGCTTGTACAAATAGTTTAGGCACAGTGAGCCACTTCTGTCATGTGGGGAAAGTTTTATGTCAGTGTTTACCAGCCAAGTTCCCAGAAACCAGCCAAGGGCCAACCTTGCAAGCAGACCTTTCTAATGATAAGCAGTTTCACATCTGTTGTTAACTCTTTTCTTTACAGCAGGAATCCTATTTAGGTATTTTCCTCTAACTGCCAATGCCTTGTAGAATGCCAGGTAATTAGTAGTGATGACAGTGAACTAAGGCAAATCCTCTTAAATTAAAAAAAAAAAAAAAAACTCATAAGAAACTGATCAATGATGTGTACAAAATTTGTCATAGCATTATTTAAGATTAAGCTAAAGACGCTAATTATACAATGGAATATTATGGACCCACTAAAAATCAGGACATGGGAAACATCTGTGGTATATTAAGCAAAAATGTACATTATATAACATGCACAATATGTCAATTATGTTTTATTTATATTTAATACAGTAGTTCCCAAACTTCTTGGTCTCAGAACCCCTTCACAATTAAAGGACCCTAAAGACCTTTTGTTTATGGGAATTACAACCCATAAAATGTTAACATAAAAAACACATTTTATCAAAAATAACTTTATTTTCTAAAACAAAAAATTTAATAGAGTGAAATTTGCTGGCTTAATAAAATGTCTGGCTTAATAATACTGCTGAATTCTCAAATCTCGTTCTGTTATTTCTTACTAGAGTGAAAAAGGGAAATAACCAAATAACATATCAGTATTATTATAAAAACAGTCTTAACTTTATGAACCTCCTGAAAGGGTCTCAGGAATCCTCACGGATCCTTGGACCGAACTTTGAGAACCACTAGTCCAGAAAAATGAAAGAAAATAACCAAAAATGTTAACATTGCTCTAACTGCTAGATGCCATTGATTAGCACTTTAAGATTTCCATGCATTTACATTTTATTAAGACTAATCTACTAATCTTTTTTTTTATGCTATTCTTTTCCACTACTGGTTAAAGGGCCCAGTGCACCTTTATCCGTGTACTTCATTAAACAATGGAGTCTAGGGCTGGACAATTACTCATATCCCTAAAATCTGACTGGCAGCATTTCTAAAGCAGCACAAAAAATTCAGTTAGCTAATGTTCTCAATTTCGTCTCCGCTAATATGTCAGCCATGAAAAATATCCTTTCAGAGTTAAGAATACATCAAGCATAGATTCCAGACACTCTCTGAGCAGAGCACATGTACTGCTTAAGAAGCTTTCCAACCTGGAAAAATTAGATTAGGAAACTGTTTTAGGAAATGGATGCTGGCCAACTAAGCTGAACATAAAATAATACCATAGCAAGTCCAAGGGCCAAATCTACCAACTTTAATATATAAAGCAAGAGAGGCTGCTGGCCAACTTGGCAGAAAATAGGTTTATACTGTAGCCCCTCTTTAGGTACTATATTAAAATTTGGCCTTTATTTATAAAACCTCAGATATTAAAGACTTTTTTCTTTTAGAAATTCAATATGGTAAAACCTTTGCTATGCTATGATTTTATGTGTATGTATTTAGAGCTTGAAGAATCCTAGGTGTAGTGGTTCTCAGTGCTGGCTGAGTATCAGAATCACCTGAGGGAACATTTTAAAACTGCTCAGGGAACTTCTAACTACTGGCCTAAAAGTTTGAGGAGGCCCACAAATCCTTTCCCCAAAAAGCAACTATAAAGCTGGACAAAAGAGGGGAAAAAAATCCCCCCACCATTTCAGGGCTCTGGAAATCAACCAAAGACATACAGCAAACTGAGAAGTGTTTATTCATGAAAACAGCTGCACTTCGGGTAAGAACAGGGTGGTCTGTGACTTTCTTGCCAGTAGCTGCCCTCTTGCCTCCCCAGCTCCACCATTTCAGACATTCAACAAGGCAGAGACAGGCCTTGACACCAGCAGGTTCTCGGAGGGGACTCATTTGATTTGGAGCGTTGCTGGGCAAAGTGCAACCCAGAGGCAAACGCACAGGGAGGGCCGGCAGCTATGCGAGCCTGAGGATGCAGTTCTGTTTGGGGTGAGCAATGGACTTGGGCATTGCAGACTAGCCAGAGACTTAACAGGGAGTTCCAGAGACTCAGACAGCTACAGGGGCTTAAAAGGCTCTTCACAGCTCCCAGGTTGACTCGGAGCGATGAGCATGCACAGCAGAGACCAGAGAGGGCCCAGGACACCCACAGATGCCTGGACGACAGAACCCAAGCCCTCACAAAGAGGAACCGAACGAGGCCAGAGGAGAGGAAAGCCTCAAGTACGACTGCTCCACTGTCCACATGCATCACCAGCAGGGAAGGGAGCCTTACTGCTCCAAGGGCTTAACTACAACCTCTGACCAACCTGTGGCTGAGCTCAATGCTGTGCAGACACAGGTGTAACCCCTCGAGGAAACCAGGCTTAAAAATAAAAACAAACCAAACAAAAGTGTAGGGCATCAGCAGTCACACACTGTGGGAGAGACACACTCCAGAGATTGTCAAGTTCCTAAACAAATGAGCCAACAAAACCACCACCACCACCTTCAAGGGTAAAAAGTAAGAATCTAGAGTTGCATCACTATACTATCTAAAATATATAGTAGTCAACAAAAATTTACAAGACATGAGAAGAAAAAAGAAAGTGTGACCCGTACTCCAGGGGAAAAAAATTTACAAGCAGTCCATGGCAATGTCTCTGAGCGTTCCCAATTGTTGGATTTAGGATATGAAGATTTCAAAACAGCTACTGTCAAAGAACTAAATAAAACCACGTTTGACGAATTAAAGGACACTGTGATGAAACTGATGCAATGAATATAAATTATAAATTTATAAACTATAAATTTATAAATTATAAAACAAAATGGAAAGTCTGGAGCTGAACAGTAACTAAAATGAAAAATTCACGGTAGGCGCTCAACAGCAGATTTCTGGTGGCAAAAGAAAGAATCAGTGAACTTGAAGTTAGAGGAGTAGAAATTATCCAATCTGAAGAACAGAAAGAAAAAAAGATTGAAGAAAACTGAACAGAGCCTTATAGTATAAGCTATCACCAACTACACCCAGAGGGAGAGGAGAGAGAAAATATGTGGAAAAAATCAATGGCTTTCCACAGACTAGGAATAGAGGGGAACTTCCTCAACTTAAGCAAGAACGTCTACAAAAAATCTACAGCTAACACTGCACTTAACGGTGAGACACTAGATGCTTTCCCACTAAGATCAGGAAAAAGGCAAAGATGTCTGCTCTCACCACTCCTATCCAACATCATACTGAAATAAAACAGGAAAAGGAAATTAAAATTACATATACAGATCGAGAAGAAAGAAAGGAAACTGTCTTTGTTTGCAGATGACAACTGTCTATGTAGAAAATCCCAGAGGTCAATAAAAAAACTCCTGGAACTAATAAGTGGTTACAGAGAGGTTTCAAGATACAAGGTTAATATACAGAAACCAATGGCTTTCTTATATACCAGCAACAACTGGAATTTAAAATTGAGAACACAATACCATGTACATTAGCACTCCCCAAAATAAAATACTTAGGTATAAACCTAACAAAATATGTCCAAGATCTATATACAGAAAACTACAAAACTCTGCTGAAAGAAATCAAAGAAGATCTAAACAGGTATTTCATGATGTCAGTTCTCCCCAACTTAAACCATAGGGAAAAAAAAAAAATCAATAAAGCCAAAAGTTAGTTCTTTTCAAAAATCCTCCCAAAGAAAAAAACCCAGGCTCAGATGGTAATGAATGCATGGTTGATTCAACATCATAAATCAATTAATATACCATATTAATAGAATAAAGGATTAAAAAATATGATTTTCAATAGATGCATTACAAAGCATTTGACAAAATCCAACTCGTTTATGATTTTAAAAGCTCTATAATTCACATCATATACTTAATGGGAACAAAGCAAGGATGTCCACTCATGTCATTTTTATTTGATGTTACACTGGAGTTTCTAGCCAGTACAATAAAGAAAAAGGAGGGGAGGGGGATGGGGAGGGGGAGGAAGGGAGGGAGAGGAGGAAAGGGAGAAAGAGAGAGAGGAAGATAAAATACATTTTAAAGGTTTTTAAAGGGGTAGAGGGAACAGGTATTATACCAAGAATACAGAACTGAATAGCCGAACTGAATAGCCACACTGGCTGCTAGAAGACAGTGAAGGCACTTCTTAAAAATTCAGAGGAAACATAATTTTCAACTTAAAATTCTTTACCCAGCCATCAGTGAAGTGTGAAACTAGGATTTTTTTTTTGAAGATTTTTCTGATGTGGACCATTTTTAAAGTCTTTATTGAATTTGTTATAATATTGCTTCTGTTTTATGTTTTGGTTTTTTGGCCGCAAGGCATGTAGGATCTTAGCTCTCTGACCAGGGATCTACCTGCAGCTCCTGCATTGGAAGGCAAAGTCTTAACCACTGGACTGCCAGGGAAGTCCCAAAACTAGGATTTTAAAATATTCAAACATGTACCTATTCAGGAAGCTGCTGGAGAACATGCAAAGGAAAAAAGCCAAGAAAGAGAAAAACTTGGGATCTAGAAAACACTCCCAAGAGGGAGACAAAGGGAACTCCCGGGATAATGGCAACTGCAGACCCAGAAGACAGCTCTGCAGAGGCCTAGAGTGTGACCAGTCCAGATTGGAGAAGGACACAGAGCTTCAGGAAGGAAACAGCTGGGAAGAAAATAAAACTGATAAGTTACCTGGCATATGAAAGCATTTGGAGAGAACTACTAATAGACATATGGCATAGAGAACGAACTGGAATAAAACAGGCATGCAGAAAATCATACCAGAATGAGAACTGTTAATACCAGGGAAACAAAAGGTTGTACAATAAAGGAAAGGTACAAGTACAATACTTGGCTCAAAAGTAAGATGTATTCACTCAATCACAATAATGTAAATATGGAGTCATGATTTAGCTAAAAATTGTGATGTAACTATTATATTGGAAGAATGAGAAGGAAAGAGGGAATAAGAGCTAAATTTTCATCTACGAGAGGAAGCCCACAGATGATGTCTAGAAGTGAAAACAAAATCAAGGAAGAGTAGTATACATACACACATATAATTTATAAGTATGGAAATGCCAAAAAGAACAGCCAAAAAAACTGAATATAGCTCCTTTTGGGACAGGAGACTAGGAGAGTACAAAGAGATGAAGCTGGATGCTATTCTTTCAATATCACCTTTCAGTGCTATCAAAAAACTTTTTCTAACTATGAGCATATTTTACTTTAATAAAAATTTTTACTTAATTTAAAAGCACACAACACATAAGCATACAGCAATAATACTGCTTTAATTGAAGGGCCTAGGAAACAGAACTCGAAGATTCACTCTGCTTCATAGGGGGACCAGAAGAAACAAACATGAAAAAGTCATGATGGTGGAACTTAGAGGGAACTGAGCGCATTGGGAAGAGGAGAGTCAAGAGGTACCAAGATGCCACGCCCTGGGAGACACTGCTAGGAGGCTGAGGGCACTTCTGTACTGAGTTCTGAGATCAGGTCATGAGTTGACACACTGGCAGGGAGGTGCCATGAGGGTCAAAGGGACAGCTAGAGATTGTCGGACTGCTGAGTCATTTAAGCCAGAACCTATGGAACAGATAAGGCTGTGGCAAAGAGGATTAGGAGAGGAACATCCGCAAGAGGAAAGAAGGCCAACAATTTTCGGTTAATATTAAGTATTCGGATGGTGATAGCTTAAAAGATGAAGATGAGCTAGATCCTGGAGACCTGTGAGATGTCAGGACGAGAAACTTAAAAACTGTACATAAAATCGGTCTGTCCTCACCTTACACAACCTCTCAGCGTCATTCCACACGACTGACAACCTTCCTCCGTCTGCAAACACTTCCCTCAAGTGATTCTTCGGCACCACAATTCCCTATATTCCTCCTACTTCACGGCTTCTCCTTCTCCACTTGACCTCAGTGACAGAGTGTGACTGGGCTCAACCCTCTAAGTTTTCTCTTCCATTCCCATGACTCTCAGTCTCCTCAATATGCCAACAACACGCACATTTCTACCTCTGGCCTGAGCACCTCGCATTTATCACAGAACTCACGACACCATCTCTACCGTACTCCCAACACCCCCTTCCTCTCACTATGCTTCACCCACAATGATTCTTCCTTATGCTCTTTCAACATGCCTTTTGAAAGAGCTCACCCTTGACTTTTGTACTTCCTGTTTCTACTTCTGGCCCTACTTCTCTGGCTTCTTTGCCCTACTTCTCTGGTTTCTTATCACTTAGGCCTCCATTCAACTGTCACCTCCTCCGAGACGCCTTCTCTGACTACCTGTATCTAAACAGCCCTCATTCCCCCTTCTGTCACTGGCCATCGCATTAGCGTGTTTTACTGTCAATATTCATTAAATCATCTAGGCTGTTCAGTTGCTCAGCTATTACTGTGTAACCCCCCTCCCCACTGAAGATCTGGATAAATAGGCTCTATGACAGCAAGGATGTCGCCTACCTTGTTGACCACTATACTGCCAGTGCTTCGTGGAACAGTTCCTTGTACATGCTCAATAAGCATAAGGTGAATGAATAAATTAACTGAGCTGAAGAAAGAAAAAGGAGCAATCTGAAGAAAGCTACCTACAAACCAAAGAGCACCATGGCAATAAAGCACCAATATCCTATCACTGGGGTTAGTACATTTCCTTCAAGATAGAATTCATCACCGAGCAGGGTAAGCAGTAAGACTCACGGGGGGGGGGGGGGGGGGGGGGCGGGGGGGAGGGCGGCCTTGTTCAATTACTTCCCTATAGTTTGCATATTAACTTCTGGCCAGTTCATCAAAAGAACACAAGAGGCATAGTCCACACGCAGGAAGGAACTTCCCTTAAGGAAGGCGACAGGGGGATGTCCGCAGTGTCCTATTTCTACCTTATCTCTTAGTTTTCTGATAAGGAAACCCAAGTTATCTTTACTCTTTCCATCCAATCAGGTCAGAAAGGGCAACGCCTATTTCCCTTGAAAAGAGGGTTGATTAACCTTCTAGATCACAATCAACACACTAAAAGGTAACTTCCTTTCATTACTGCTTCAGCAGAAGCTTGCCACCACCTGGGGAACGATTTCCCGCTCCTCCCTGTTCACACTTCCTTCTTAAGGAATTAATTGCAACACTGGGCTGGTTCCACGTGGTGTTTGATTAGTGCCCTGGATCACACACTCTCAGGTACACAGGCTCATAATGATTCTGATCGCTGAGAGCTTCACTTCCCATCACGAGTAAATCAGTTTCCCTGTTCTGTCCCTACATGGCCAGTCATTTTCTACCATTGTCCTTCCCTTCTTTAATAGGCTGACTACAAACTTACCTTTGCTTAGGGACAGTTCCAGTTTACAACTGTTATCCCAGCCTAACTGTTACTAGTAACAATAATTGTTCTCTAGTGCCCCAGTCTGGACAATAAATTATATGATCACCCTAACCATTGAGGAAATAAATGATGTCCGTTAAAAATATTATCTATAGTCAAACAACTGATATGTGATCCTGGAACAGTCTGACCTTAATGAAAATCAACTAGCAATAAAATTTCTATGAGTCAAAACCCAGAACTAAGTGTACTCAAACACTAAAAATGAAGACTACAACGTGCACGTTGAAGGGACTGATAAAATTAATAATACAGAGGTTTTGATACTGTGTCCTAAACGTTATCTACCATGTATGCAGGGACAAAAGAGTAACGTTGATCATGCTGTGACCTAAACCCTAAAAGGCAAGCTGCTGAATGAACAACAATGAAAATGTTATATAGCCAGTTTAGAAGAACTTGACCAATCTTGCTAAGAACAGAATGGTGTAAAAAAGTGGCCATAGAGTGACAACTGCGAAAATGATGGAGTAGGGACCTCCAGGATGTGGAGGGACCTCAGAAACACTGAAATGATGTGACTAAAAAAAAAAAAAGACAAGGGACTTCCCTGGTGGCACAGTGGTTAAGAATCCGCCTGCCAATGCAGGGGACACGGGTTTGAGCCCTGGTCCGGGAAGATCCCACATGCCGTGGAGCAACTAAGCCCATGTGCCACAACTACTGAGCCCACACGCCACAACTACTGAGCCTGCGCTCTAGAGCCCATGAGCCACAACTACTGAAGCCCGCGCGCCTAGAGCTCGTGCTCAGCAACAAAGAGAAGCCACCGCAATGAGAAGCCCGCGCACCACATCAAAAAGTGGCCCCCACTCTCTGCAGCTAGAGAAAGCCCGCGTGCAGTAACAAAGATCCAAAGCAGCCAAAAATAAATAAATAAATTTATAAGAAAAAAAAAGACAAGATGTTGTTATACATGTAGGATAATGCTTGCATAGTACTGTTGTAACAGAGCACAGTATGATTTATTTAAATGTTTTAAAACACAAAAAATGATATATACATGTACATACATACATACGTACAATTTGTGGATACTTACATACATAAATCAATGTATAAAAAGTGGACCAGAAGAGCACACAGACATGATATGGTTTGCCTCTGTCAAGGTAGGGGGCAGAGATGAAAAATGGGTGAAAGATTTTAGGGAAATCTGCCATGCTTCATTTATTAAAAATGAAAAGACTGGAAGTAAATATGAAAATCTAGGGGGAATACTTCTATATTATTCATTATATTTTTCTGTATACTTTGAAATTTTTAAAAATGGAGTCGGGCAGGGTGGGGACACGGTCTCTGTCCTTTAAGAGGCTCATTGTCTAGACTCAATCCTAGTTCATTTTTGCTGGCTGCCAGCAATCACTGCTTCTTTTTATAAATATTCAGGCTCTCAAAGTGCGCAACTAATGTCTGTCCCCAAACATCAAGCTCTGTAATTTGCAGATCCACCTTTTCGTCCTTAGGGGAAAAAAAAAAAACACAAAACAAAAAAACTGTTTGCCTACACTTTGCCTTCAAGCACTTCACCCAATCTTTAAAATTCCTCCATGATCATTAACAGTGAAATGAGAAGCAAAAAGAAAAACAAAAAACAAAAACCCAAACCCAAACCCAAAACAAACAAAGCCAGAAAGCTAAAGTGACTTTTCCAAAATCCAAGCACAAGCTCTAAAAGAACCAAGATCTCTAGCATCTTATTTTTCCCCAATGATAATACTGCCATTATTCCTCAGGAAAAGAAAACTATCAACAGCATCTTAAGAGTTTAATAACCTCTACATTCACCTTGCCTTTCACTTCTAAAAAGGAATCAAGTCCAACTCTGCCAGAGCAAGGCTGGTCATGTGTAATCTCTGGAGTTCTTTCTGGACCTTCTCTACGACTTAATCCAAATATTTAAACATCTGTCAGAAGTCAAAAATTTCACACATTCCATGATACACCTGACCTTCATTATAACTCACTCACTGAAAATGGTTCCAAAGTAACTTAAGTTCCACACTGCAAACCTAACATTTTCTAACTGCCTATAAATTTTTTTGCCAGCTGCCTTAGGTTTACCTTAATCAACTCTGTTACAGACCAAAATATGGAAGCCAAGACTATGACATCCTCCTCTGTGATTTACTCAATGTCAAGGTTCTTTCAGTTAGCACACTGACAATAAAAGGCCTGCTTTTTAGGTCCATAATAAAAGGAAACATACTAAATTTGATATAGTCATTGATTATGTGCTTTATTTTAATCAAAAGCCTCTAGATTTATGTGTCCTCCTCTGCATCAGAGCAATAAACCTAAACTCTGAAAGTTTAAGATTCTGTGTAATTATATCTGGGAAAAAGAAAAGGTTATATCCACCTTAAACTATGGCAACATGTTCCTAGAAAGACACTTTAATGGTTGTTACTCTGTGACAAAACAAAATCCCACCATCATCACTCAAGTCAACACACATTTCTTCCAGAAATATCAGCAACCAATAACACAGACACTTCAATTTAAAGGGAATTTTGCAACAGATTATTTGCATGACCTAAGTATCCTTTAACTAATGGCAGGGTGAACTGACTTTTTAATCTGAAAACAATCAAACTGAACTGGATTTTTTTCTCTAAATTTCTTAAAAATGGAAACCTCATACTTAAAAAAAATTGCAAAATAAATGAATAGGGCTAGAACATGATTAAATACTATCAAAGAAAATACTGTTTTAGAAAAAGCATATGAAGAAGCCACATTCGGTGACCAACAAAATGGGACTTCCAGAAGCCCCTCTACGGAAACCCTGTTTTCTACTGCAGTGGGCAGTCTGCTTCAGATAGTCCAAGCCAGGGCATCAGACACACCTGGGCTTAGACCTTGCACTCCATCGTTCTCCAGTCAGGTAACAGAGTGGGATGAAGTAATTTACTAATTGCCTTAGTGTCTTCAAACAGGGATTTTAATACTGATCTGTTTCCCTAGAGCTGTTGTGAGGACTGAATGAGACCATCAAATCTTTACCATCCCCAAATACCAACCCTATGCTTATCTTCTTTGAAACTACAGGCGTATTTCTCCTGAAACAGCAGCAGTATACAGTAATAACAGAGGTCTAATCAGTCTTATTATCTCTCTGCAAAATTGTTTGCAAACTAATAGAACCTTACCACTGACTGACAGTGAAATGGGGAAAAACAGGAACAGATAAAAGATTCGGAGGAATGCTGCAGAGTTACAAAAAGAGACAACTTGAGCTAAATTAAAATTAGGAGAGGCAACAAAAAAAAAAACACTTTACAACACAAATCTTGAAGGTCAGGTTTTTAAACTTAACCTCCACTGACTTAATGAAAGAACAACATGGTACCAGGGAAAACTCTATCATGGCTGCAAGGCACCAGACATCCAGTTTAGGGATATTACATTTCCTGGAACATTTATCTCCTTTTTCCATAACTCATACACAGGAATTGTGAAGAAATTAAAAAAAAAATTTTTTTTTAGTACTTTGAAATAGCAATCAAGGTGCCAACAGAAGTTTCTCTACACTGAAGCCTGCCAGTACTAACAAAGAGGTAAATTCAAGTAACATCTGGCCATTTGCCACCATGTGAAGAAAGAGAGAAACCTGTAGGCAAACTTTTCCTATCCCACTTCACATTCTCCTTTAAGTAACAAGTCCCAGGCTGCCCAGTTGCCCTACAAAACTGCAATCATATTGGAATGCCTCTTTAGAGAGCTGGAGCTCATCAACACAGGACAAAGTCTTAGTGATCAATAAAACCTCATAAAGAAAGGAAAGTAGGGTACAGCATCATGATGGGTTAAATTGGAAAAACCAACCAATGACTATTTCTTAAGAACAACGGCAACGCTTGTCCATCATGGAGTCTCACAGGCACCAAAATTTTGGTCTCTAATATAATTCCTACTGAAAGGAACTAGGACTTTTAAGGCATAACTAATTCCACATCTTCTGATAGGGGGAAAAAAATCAGGACGTGCCTGCAAGCATGGAAATAGAATTAAGAAAGCAAGGATGCTTCCAAAGATGTCAAGGAGAGTTCTAAAGAGATAAAGACAACAGCCCTTTTAAAAGGACCTCCTGTAGACAAGTTGTGACAATGTGGACACTGGAAGAAAAAAAAATTATATTAAGTGGATATAAATGTATTTTGTAAATACTACTAAAAAGAGAAAAATATTCGGAAAAAGGTTGGAATGCAAAAAAAAGAGGTAAAGTATATGGGTACTTTTTTGTTAATTTAAATAAGTAGAAGACTGTCAATATAATTGAGGGTTTGTTTCCTCTAATAAGCATGTCTCCTTATAAAGTATAGATATCTGTGTATACCAAGAAACGGGGGGGTAGTTCTGTGCGAGTCCAAGAGTTTTTGAACAAAGTAAGAAGTATTACAAGAATGGGGGGAGGGGGCGATGATCAGAACAATGGTCGTACAAAGAAACTGAGTAAGAAAAGAATGATCTGTCCTAAAATGATCACATTCCTAGACTAGACCCCTCATCTCAGAGGAAGAAAACTCTAGGTGGTCTTCTAATGAGACGATGCTAATAAAGCATGCTTAAGTTAATATCTCTACCAGGAGATTGCATGTATGTATACACCGAGATTGAGCAAATAATTACTATATTGGGATACTAACAGCCATGTTTTTATGGAGACAGGGAAATGTCTAGACTAGACTAGAATGAACACTATAGCACTGGATTAAAATCAGAGGGACCAGTATGAACTCATGGTGGTTTTTTTTTAATATATACAGATGGATATAGAAATAGATAACAGATGTGTGTATAAACACACACACTTCCTTGCACTGTCCACTGAGAGGGACAAGAAGTGCTGATACCACACAGGAATTAGTCCATTAAGGCTCCATTCTTCAAGGAGCTAAAGGCTCCTGTTACCTGTGAAGCTATCTGGTCCTGGACATTTGTTCTTTGGGAGTTTTTTTTAATTACTGATTTAATTTCATTACTGGTAATCAGTCTGCTCAGACTTTCTATTTCTTCCTGATTCAGTCTTGGAAGATTGTATGTTTCTAGGAATTTATCCATTATTTCTAGGTTGTCCAATTTGTTGATGTACAAATTTTCATAGTAATCTCTTATATTTTGTATTTCTGTGGTATCAGTTGTAACTTCTCTTTCATTTTTCATTTCATTTATTTGGGCCCTCTCTTATTCTTGATGAGTCTGGCTAAAGGTTTATCAATTTTGTTTATCTTTTCAAAGGACCAGCTCTTAGTTTCATTGATCTTTTCCATTGCTTTTTTCATCTCTACTTCATTTATTTCCACTCTTATTATTTCCTTACTACTAACTTTGGGCTTTGTTCCCCTTTTTCTAGATCCTTTACGTGTAAGGTTAGATCCTTTGAGATTTTTATCATTTCCCAAGGTAAGCCTGTATTGCTATATACTTCCCTCTTAGAAGTGCCTTGGCTCTGTCCCATAAATCTTGGAATGCTGTGTTTCTATCTTCATTTGTCTCAAAGTATACTTTTATTCCCTCTTTTATTTCTTCAATGACCCATTAAATATTTATAGCATGTTGTTTAGACTCCACATATTTGTTTTTTTCCAGTTTTTATTTCTTGTAGTTGATTTCTAGTCTCATATGCAGTGGTCAGAAAAGATGCTTAATATGATTTCAATCTTCCTAAATTTACTGAGACTTTTTTTTGTGGCCTAGCATGTGATCTATCCTGCAGCATATTACAAGCACACTTGAACAGAATGTGTATTCTGCTCTTTTGGGGTTGAAAGTCCTATATATATTTATTTAGTCCATCTGGTCTAATGTGCCATTTAATGCCAGTGTTTCCTTATTGATTCTCTGTCTGGATGATCTATCCATTGATGTAAGTGGAGTGTTAAAGTTCCCTACTATTATTGTATTACTGTCAATTTCTCCCTTTATGTCTGTTAATATTTGCTTTATGTATTTAGGTGCTCCTATGTTGGGTACATACATGTTTACAAGTGTTATATCTTCTTGTTGGATTGATCCCTTTATCATTATGTAATGTCCTTCTTTGCTGTGGTTACAGTCTTTGTTTTAAAGTTTATTTTGTCTGATATTTAAGTATGCTTAAATAAAAAGCTGTCCCAGCTTTCTTTCTATTTCCATTTACATGGAATACCTTTCTCCATCCCCTCAATTTCAGTCTATGTGTGTCTTTAGATCTAAAGTGAGTCTCTTGGGGCTTCCCTGGTGGCGCAGTGGTTGAGAGTCTGCCTGCTAATGCAGGGGATACGGGTTCGAGCCCTGGTCTGGGAAGATCCCACATGCCGCGGAGCAGCTGGGCCCGTGAGCCACAATTACTGAGCCTGCGCGTCTGGAGCCTGTGCTCCGCAACAAGAGAGGCCGCGATAGTGAGAGTCCCGCGCACCGCGATGAAGAGTGGCCCCCGCTTGCCACAACTAGAGAAAGCCCTCGCACAGAAACGAAGACCCAACACAGCCATAAATAAATAAATAAACAAATACTTTAAAGTGAGTCTCTTAATAGGCAGTGTATATATGAGTCTTGCCTTTGTACCTATCCAGCCACCCTATGTCTTTTGATTGGAATGTTTAGTCCATTTACATTTAAAGAAATTACTGACAGGTATGTACTTACTGCCATTTTGTTAATTTTTTTTCCTGGTTATTTTTATTGGTCTTCTCTATTCCTCTCTTCTTCTCTTGCTCTCTTCCCTTCTGATTTGACTACTTTCTTCAATATTATGTTTGTATTCCTTCCTCTTTGTTTTTAGTGTCTATTATCAGGTTTTGGTTTATAGTTACCATGAGGTTCTTCTATAACAACATATGTATACAGCTATTTATTTTAAGTTGATGGTCATTTAAGTTTGAGCACATTCTAAAAGCACTACATTTTTATGCCACCCCCTCATTTTATGTTTTTGATGTCATCTTTAACATATTTTTATTTTGTGTATCCCTTAATTAATTATTGTGTGTGTATATGTGTATTTATTTTTATTTATAGTTATATGGTTTTACTAGTTTTGTCTTTTAACCTTCATACTAGGTATATAGGTGGTTGATCCACTACCCTTACTGTATTTTTGCCTTAGAATATATAAAGAACTCTTACAACTTAATAGTTAAAAAATTCTTTTTAAATAGGCAAAGAACCTGAATAGACATTTTTTTCCGAAGAAGATATACAAATGGCTAATAAGTACATAAAAAGATGCTTAACATTATTAGAAATACAAATAAAAAGCAAAATTATATACTACTTCACTACTACTAGGATGAGTGCAACCAAAAAGCCAGATAACATGTGTCATCAAGAATGCAAAGAAGGGCTTCCCTGGTGGCGCAGTGGTTAAGAATCTGCCTGCCAATGCAGGGGACACAGGTTCGAGCCCTGGCCTGGGAAGATCCCACATGCCGCGGAGCAACTAAGCCCGTGAGCCACAACTACTGAGCCTGCGCGTCTGGAGCCTGTGCTCCGCAACAGGAGAGGCCGCGACAGTGAGAGGCCCGCGCACCGCGATGAAGAGTGGCCCCCGCTTGCCGCAACGAGAGAAAGCCCTCACACAGAAACGAAGACCCAACACAGCCAAAGATAAATAAATAAATTTCAAAAAAAAAAAAAAAACAAAGGATGCAAAGAAATGGTAACCTTCACACCCTGTTGGAAGAAATGCATAATGGTCCAGCTACTTTGGAAAACAGTCTGGCAGCTCCTCAAATGATTAAATATAGAGTTACCACATGACCTGGCAATTCCACTCCTAGGTAAATAACCAAGAGGAAAGAAAACACATGGCCACATAGAAACATGTACATGAATGTTAGATGTTCCTAAGGACAGGCATCTAAGATTGCTTGCTTGGTGTTGCCCAGTTTCTGGACTGTGCCTGACCAAAATAGGAAGTTCATTAGGAGAACCCTCCCCCCACTCCCCACACACATACAAGTAAGACATGTAATTACCCTTGTCCCACCCTCACACCTGCTTACAACTTTCCCAACCTGTGCTTTCCACACAGTTGGAATTCTGCCTAATTTTTATGTGAGAATCCTGTATACCCTGCAGAAACTTGTACCCTGGCCTGAACTCCAGCTTTCCTGGTTGGGTTCCTGACATCCTCCTCAACTTACGCCAGTCCCATGGACAAGCTCATGTATTCTTCCAAGTAGTAAGTGAAGACCTATAACAAATATGATAGGAACTGCACTGGGATTACCAGCTAAACCCTGGGACAGTCCTGGAATCCTACGTGCCAATCACAATGAGCATCTCATAATTCCAAAGCACGAATGCTCTACACCCTTGCAGAAGTTCACGGACGCAGGGCAGCCTCCTCCACCTGACATGCCTACTGTCCCCTATTCTGCCCGGTCTCTGCTCTTCTGGGCAGTAGACCAAGAGCTATGAGCATAATCTCTGAACCAGCCTGACTGAGTTTAAACTTCACTCTTCCCCTTAATGTATGATCTTGACAAGTTTCTCTACCACTCTGCCTTGGTTTCCTCATCTATAGAAAGGGGGTAAAATAATACCTCCCGAGGTCATTATGAGGATTAAATGAGACAATATATAACATATAATATGCTTATAACAGCACAACCACAGCACTCTGTTACTGCTTCTATCTTAGTCTATCTGATGGTATCACATTTTTTTACTTGCATCTTCCCCTACTGGTCCTTGAGCTTCCCAAAGGCGTGAAGTGTCTTCTTCCTTTTCATATTCACAGCATATAACACAGTGCTAGGCACAGGACAGGTACATGAAAGGGACCAATGAATGAATGAAAGATAAAAATTATTGAGTCCAGAAACATCAGTGATTACAGAAACCATGCTTTCAATATAAAAAGCAGAGCACGTGGTTTATGAGTATATAAGAATGAAACATCTGAAATGAGGCTAGCTCTGGAAAATCCAGGCTGACTGCCAGAATGATCTAGAAAGAATCCAAATGCTCAGCAGTTAGAGTGGTTACATAAACGATGGCATTAAAGCACAGGGGATTTTACATAAGCACGACAGGAGACCTCTGTTGATACCTGAAAGAGTCCGGACAAAACACTAAGCAGAAAAAACAGAGCAGAAAAGTATGCACAGAAGGATTACAGACTGTTCAAAGAGTGATAATCAAAGAGAAGAGGCTTTTTGTGTGTATCTCTAATACTACATGGTGAAAGGATCTTTATATTTTTGGAAATTAATTTTGATTCTAAAGACAACTTAACACACAAAAAAAATAATGCTTATAATAGCTTTACATATGAAACAAGACAAAAGGAATGGAGATTCCAAAAGTTTTAATCCTTTAAATAAGACACAGTAAAAAGGGTCAAGTTTCTGTTACTATAACTCTCTGAATAGCTAAGTTTCCTGATCAGAAAAAAATCCATATACTCTTCTTAGGGATAATCCTCTTATTTCCTAAGTAGATTTTAAGGCTAGTCATCTGTTCTGTTCATGTCAGGGACAAGCAAGAGTTTGATTAACTACTCAAAGTTCTTCTTAAGTAAGTCTTCTCCTTTTGGTATGATTAAAAAATGAAATCTAAAATGTATATATTTGTCCGCAAAGAAGAAAGGTCTTCAGCAAGTATTTCATTCATTTTCCCCAAACAGTTCCTTCCGAAATTAGAGTCCAACTCAGAGAAAAAGAGAAAAACAATACTATACTTGCTCAAGGCACAGAACACGTTTTCCCACTTATATCAACTTATTTCATATATACACATATACTCACACAGATATATACATATCAATACACACACCAGAGAAAAATTAAGTCGTGAACACACCTTTTCAGTTACTTTCATACAAGTCAATAAAATAATGCCAGCAACACCACCTTCCAATAACCAGGTGACAACTACTAGTCTACCTTGACTCTAACAAACCAAATACAATATTCACTTCCATTCTTCTTGCCATCAACATTCCCTAGATTAATATAAGGAAAGGAGACAGCAAAAAAGTAGGGGTAGGAATTTACTGTAAATATTTTCTCTTCAAAAAAAGCAAAGAAATGCATTAGCCCTGAATATACTTCCAATCACTAAACAGACAACCTGCCTTAGAAACACAGTTTGATAGTCTAAACAAAATTAATTTTTAAACTTTAAAAATTTTCACATCAGAATTTCTCCTCACCTACTTCAAAAATACTTTTGCCTAAAGAGCAATCTGTCAACACATGCTGGTTAAATCATTAACTACACAGCACCAAATCATTCGTATAACCAGCATGTAAATTTCATGAAGGCGCCGACTGTCCTTTCAAGTGTTTTATACAACATCCAGTACAAGCAAGCTTATTAAACATTTATGATGTTTAATAATAAAAGATAAAATGCCAAAACAAAAGTCTTTATTACTCGACTTGGCTACCATTTATAATATAAACCACTGACGAGCATGTGTCTCCAAGTGCAATTACAAGAAATCAAAAACAAAACAAACCCCATTCAAATGAGAAATTCTGTCTCCTCGGTCCAAGAATACTGCTTCATTTTTGTGTCAGAAAGAAACTGGCAGGCCGCCAGCAGATAGCATGCAACATGCAGATTGTAGGGGCATTTAACTCAAGCATCTACGCACCGTTGACAAAGCAAAAAACCTACTACATTCCATGCACATTTTTGGAGATGTTTTCCTTACCTTTCCCATTCTGCCATGTAGTATACCAAGATAAAGTAAGGAACGAAGTGATAAATGCTAAAACAGTGGCTACAGTTCCATTTCGGAGCCTCATCTCATTTCACCATCACACTGGTTCATATGTTTATGATGACAACCAAGACTGTTTTCTTTTTATCCTGAAGTCAGGTGAATCCAGTACTCCTGGCTCTGGGCCAATCAAAACAATCAATAGGAGAGGTTCATTTCAGATGCTCGGCAGAAGCAGCCTGGCAGCTACACCATTCACAATTACTATTCAGGACTGTCGGCACCGACTTCATAGGTGGATGCTGCAGGCTTCTTTCTTCCTATTCAGGCGGAAAAGAGAAAGAAAAACTTGCTCAGTGATGCAAAATATTAGTTTCTTCATTTATCAGTCACTGTTATAAACAGATTTTTGGCTGGGCTAAACTGTATCTGTAAAGATCACCCCCGTATCCAAAGGACATTTAATACACTACAATGATATGGTTCTTCTCCAGGGAAAAAAGCTTCCAACTATACTCCCTCCTCATTGGTTTTGTTTTGCCTGTGGAAACAGAGTCGTGGTTACTTATTTAAAGGGGGAAGTGGTGGGGCTCATTAAATAATAAGCCACAGATTCCAAGCCGAGAACTCTAATGATCACACAATGGTTCCTGAGTAACATAATCTTCACTCTCTGCAATCCTCCTGTTGCACAATAATAGTTAATGTTTTAAATTTTTAAAAGAAAACTGACAGACTACAACCTACGAGGGTCAAAAGCCCTAGGTCCTAGATCCAGCTCCATCACTGCTTGCGTGACTTCAGGCATGTCACTTATCTTGGCTTTGTGGTTCATCCATAAAATGAGAAAACTACCTGCCCTGGCTCCTCCTGTTCTCATAAATAATAAAAAGGTTACAGTTATGACTGCTATTGATCATCATCGTAAAATAAATGTCGTTTTTCCAACAATTAACCTACTCCCTGGGTGTAAACTGGGATTATTTCAGCATTTAGAAAATGCGGCAATCCAACCAGGATACCATAGGACCCAGGACTAATCACTTAGCATTGCTTTAACTCAGGAAATCTGGAGATCTCCTCCCATCTAGCAAAGCTATTCAGAAAACAGAATGAAATCATGTCCTGAGAAGTACTTAAGCATAGGCGCCTAGCACCTAACAGGTTCTCAATAAATGTTAACTGTATTAAAAAATAAAACCAAATCAAAAACCTGCAGCCAGTCACTGGTTCAGGCGGCTCTGTGTACAGCCGGTCTCATTCCCTCAGGGCGTATCAGGCACGACAAGATGTGCTTTGATTCCTGGTGGCCACAGGGGGACCACGAGATGCACTTGGCAATCCACTAAGTGACACTCCAGTGGGGTGAGTTAATGCACCTCCAAAAAGGCCTGGGAAGCCCAAGGGACAATTCCCTATGGCAAAGAGGGCGGCTGATTAAAGCGGCCATTTGTAGGCAATTCAGAAACTACCATCTCAGCTGGTTTGTAAAAGTGATGTTGCTAGAAACCTCCACTAGTGAAAAAAGATATCACTAGGGCACAGGATTAACAGTAAGAATGATAGACACTACAACTCATTGAGGGTTTCCTATGTATCCCTCACACGTTCTAAATCTTCACAAACTCCCGTGAGGCAGGCATTGCTGACCCTATTTTACACACAAAAAAATGAACCCAGAGACAGAACCCTAATTTGCATGACTCCAAAGTCCAAGTCCACATCTCCCACCCTTTGCCTCTCAAACTAGGCCACCTGCACTGGGGCCCCTAGAAGCACCAGGGATATTCCAAGTCTCAGGTTACACTAGAGAATCATCCCCGGGTGTTACCTTTACCCAACAGATTACGTGTGAATTAAAAAACAAAATTATACTCTACAACCAGTATGGATCTATTATGGAATAAACTGCAAAATTCACAGGAAATTTCAAAGTTTCAACTTAAAACTTGAAACGAATTTCTCACTTCCTGTACCCTGGGCTAGGCCCTCCCCCTGCCCCACTCACACCCAGGCAGCCTGTTAATCCTCCTTGGGCAGCAGTTCTGTGGTATAATATTCTAGAAGTACTGAACTCCCCACTCCCCTCCCCTTACTCTCCGCAAACAAAGAACTCCAAAGATATTCTCACGTTCAAGTTATGATAATTTTCTAAAACCAAAGTTATTCACCTTCTAACATATCCATGTCAACAGTCTTCACGGTGAAATCCCAGAATTTCAACTCATTTCCATAAAGTGCCTAATATATTGTCTTATACCAATAAGCACTCGATAATGAATTCTGATTATAAAAAGAGAAGGGATAACTCAGTGAATTATGTAACTTGGAATTTTAATCCTGTTGTGGCATCATATAAAAATTCATCTAACTTTCTGTTGCTATATCCTTAGCCCTACCTTACTTCAAGAAGGATTCTGTCCTGGTAAAAGAACTAAAAGTATACAGGTGATTAGAGTAGACATTCAGTCAATAATCATGGGGAAGTAGAGAAGCAGAGAATCAGAAAATAAAGGATATTTTGAAACACAGTTTTATTAAATACAAATAAATCCCATAAAATTCAGTATAAATGGGCAGAGAGACAAGTAAAAGTGAATGAACGCTATAATCAAAGTAGACTATAGATATAGTATTGGTAACGGGAAAAACATAAGGAATATTAAATATTGGATCCAGGAAGTAATTAATCTCTGGTTTGAAGAAAATACTTATAATGAACTCTGCCAACAAATAAGACCTGAAATTCTGCAAGAGAAATACAAGAGCATTTCACTCGGGAAGAATGTCATCATACATTTTTAATTAGGGTTTCCACACTAATGAAGTTTAACTGCACCGAACAAGAGTAAAACCAATGATCCCCATGCTCTCAAAACAGGAGGGTGAGGCTGGACAGCCAAGAGCCCTTTGGATTGACTGACTACCTAAAGCAAGAGAAGAAGTAACCCATATTTTTCATCAGTGTCCACATTTGTAAAAATTTCAATCTAACACCTTGACGCTCTCTGAGACTATCACTTAACACATCTGAATTCTTAACAACAAAAAAGGCAGTGGCTAAAGTTACTGGTCATCTTCTCCATCCTGACAAAGCTGTATGGAACTTTCAACTCTAGATCTCACACTGAAAAATCTGTTTTATTAACAGTCCTTTAAGGGATGCAGTCCTTTACGTTATTATCAGATACATAACCTTTGTTGGATTTTAAAGTGTTCTCTGAAATAGTATGTTCTATGGCTGAAAACACTTAACATATGGCTTAATTACCATCCCACAGACAGGACAGAGATGCCTAAAGGAAAGGCACCATCATGAAATCCGTGATGTAAGCCCTACAACTTTATACACCGCAATTATGTTAAAATTCATTGGTTTTACGTTTATAAAAGGATTTCTGTTTTTCGTCAATACAGCTTACATAATTTCATCATCCTGTGCGTTTTCAGATTTACACGTGTGGGCTAAAGAAACCTTTGTTAGGATAACCTGTTAATGGAACTTTTTTTTTAAACATTCAGAAAAAGAAACATAAACCACTAAACGCATATTATTCACTTCTAAATTTAGGTTCTAAATTCGAACGAACGACGTTGTCATTCTATTTTATCAGAAGTCGTCCAACAGCAAAAGCACAACAGCAAAATATATGGAAAGCACTGAAAACATGCACTGCGCCTGCCTATATCTCGCAGTTCGGATTGTAAGCAATGAACGGGCTCCAGAGAAACACACGCTGCGAGAAATAAAAAGCGGGCGCGCGAGTGGTCTGACTGCCAGCTCATAAAACACGCCTTCGCGCAGTCACAGGGTACACTCAGTGGAATCACCTGGCCCCAACCCGAGGGTCCCACTTGCAGCTTCCTCGTTAAGGGGGAACTGAGGCCTGGGGATGGGGGTACGCTTGCACAGAGGACCGGCGGGTCTTGACTTTGTAGGAAAATTCGCCAGGACTGTGCAAGCCTCGCCGACCCGGCAGCAGCCCCAGCCCCTGCGCCCGGGCCGCCTCGCCCCCGCCGCACCTGCCCCGAGGCCCCGGGACGCCGCCGACTCCGGGACAGGCGTGCGCCCTGGGGCAGCAGGTCCTGCGGGCAACTCTCTCTCCCCCTCTGCATCCCCAAACCCCCACTTTCCTTCACTTTGCCCCAAAGTCGACAAGCCCCGCCGCGCCTAGGAGAGCCGAGAACGCACCAGGCGCCCGGCCGGCCACCCCGAGAGCGCGCAGCACCCCGGGGCTGCGGCGGCGGCGGAGCGGGGCTGACGGCGAACCCAGGGCAGCCCGGCCCGCGCCCCGCCCCGAGGCCCGGCCCGCCCGCGCCCCGAGCCGGCCCCGCAGCAACCGGAGGCGCACGAGCTCCCGGCCGGGCCGCGGCGCAGGCTGCTCCGTTACCAGCAGGTGGATCTCCCGCGACCCGGGGCCGCCCCTCAAACCCGCGCCCCCCGCGCAGCCGCCCTGCACACCACCTCGAAGCTGCCCGCGCGCCGCCGTCGCCGCCGCCGACACGAGCCCCTCACCCGCCGCCGGCGCAGCCAGTCCTGCCGCGGCCGCCGCGGAGGCTGCTGTGGCCGCCGCCGCTGCTGCCGGGCGCCCCGCCTCCCCGCGCGGCTCCGCCCCGCCGCTGGAGCGCTGCGGCCCCCGAGCCCGGCCCCGCCCGCGATCCCGCCAGCCATTGGCCGCCGGTGCTGCGCGCCGTCCACCGGGCGCCCCCGCGCGGCCGAGCCGCCCGCCAGAGGCCCGCCCGGCTGTCATTTAGGGGCGCCGTCTCGCAGCCTGTATCATTCTCGTGAGATCTCCCCCGCTTCATTTACCGTCACCGCCGGGTCGGGAGCGGCGTCTGGGTCTCCGGTCCCGGCCTCTGAGCGCTCGGCGTCGCCCGGCCGCCACATCTGGCTTTAATCCTCCCGGGCGTGTGCGCGGAGGCAGCTCAGGCTGCCAACAAAAGGCCCCGGGGAGCCCCCAGCCTCCGCCTGGGGCGCGACCCGACCACCCGGGGTGCCCCGGCCCCAGCCCCTACCCCCAGCTGGGGTCCCGTCCCCGCCATCCTGCCAGGGAGGCATTCCCGGTGACAGGTGCCGGGGCGGCTCCCGACCTAATCCAGCAAGAGCTTCCAAGGCCCCGCGCGTCCAGGCACCTCACCGATGTCTGGCTCTCGCGACATCCCCAGCGATAGGCATCGTTATCCCCAGTTTACCCACGAGGAGACCAGGACTTAGGGAGAAGGACTAGCTTAAGCGACTGGGAAGAAGATAATATAAACTAGGAGTTAAATGCAGATCGTTTGGGTGCTAAAGCCTCTGATTTTTTCCACTACACCACGCTGTCCTGCCCCTTTCTCCTGAGCCACATGTCCTAATCTATCACCATTTCATAAAGTTGGAGGTTAACGTCGGAACCAAATAGATAATCATCTATAGAAAGCCCGAGTGGTCTGCCCCAGTTTTTCTTAGTATCTTGTACATACTGTGACTTGGGTTAGTAACCGGCCTGAGGGCCAGATTTCCTGTAATCTATGACAAAGACATTTCCTAGTAGCAAACTGGCAACAATTTCATGACCAGATGTAAGTAATAAAGGCTGAAACCACTCTCGGATAAAACCTTTGATACATTGTTTGATACACCTTGCCTGAAATATCTCTTGGGAATGGAAAGCCCTAGGCCTTGTTCTACAATGCTCAATGACAGGCAAGCAATTTCCTTGCAGATGAAGAAAGCACTACCATTTGACAAAGCCCGGTCCACAAGACTGGACAAAAAACCAAATAGCCCAGGTAGCTCCTATTTGCATTCTACAGAGGAAGAAACTGGAGGCCCTGAGAGGTTAATAGTACAAACAGTAATACCACACAAACTGATACAAATGGTAATGTAGGCACTAGTAAATGATGGAACCACAATTCAAACCCAGGTCAGTTTGACTCCAGAGCCCCTCCACCATTCCTGTACCTCTCTGCTTACACCTTCAGCAATTGACAAAATGTTGTTGGGTGGATGAATATTAAAAAGACACGTTTCTTTCCACTTTCATTTTTTCTCTCTCAGTGAGGGAAGGAAATGAAAGCATTCACAAACATTCTATAAGCAGAGGCATATGTCAGAGAGAAAGGAAAGCTGCAAAGGACAAACTTCAACTACAGACTCAATGGGCTTATTCAGGATAGATGGCAGAATTCCCCCTGGAAGAGCGTTAGTGGTGAACCCACAGCAGGAGACAAAAAGCAGGAAAAACAGAACTGCCTTCCTTAGGGAGCCTTCTTGATTGTTTGTTGCTACTCCATCTGGCAGCAGAAGGCCAGGTTTCCGAAGAAATCTGGTGATACAGTTAAACTTGTCACAAACCAATCACGTTTTAGCTCTGGAAAGCCTGGATTTCAGTTCGTTGTCCTAAGAAGTCAGAACGGCATGCGATATATGCCAAGGTATGGGTTAGAATGGATTGATCATTCACCCTCACTTTGCAGAGCACACGATCCTGGATTTGCCGACTATGTCTGTGGAACTTGTTTAATAAACAATTAAAGGGGTTCCTAACCCCACTGAGTCCAGTCTAGTTCTTTTTCTCTTTTTTATCTTTTCCGCGATGATTCTCTAGCTCCGTTATTCTGCACCTTCTCTTTTTGCCTTATCCTGGCCTTTAAGTTCACACAGTCAGTGGAAACTGGGGAGAGACTTAGGCTAGAAGTTCTGCCTGTAACTTCACCATTCTATGTTCCGTCTCCAACAAAACTGTGATGTGGTGGCTGTTCTTTCCACAGATGTTTCTGGAGTGCCTAAGATGTGCAGAGGCAGCTGGTGCCTACCCAGAGGTGCTCACCAACTAGTAGGAGAGGTGGGTAAAGAAGTAGACCACAGACAGCACCATAAACTCAAGCTACCAGGACAGAAGATAGGATGGGACCCTCAATCAGATTCTCAGGGCGGAGAAGGCTTCCTGGAGGTGACATCTGACCTAAAAACAGAGTACACACAGGAAGCTAATCTTCTCCTTTTATCAGTTTGATGGGGAGTACTTGTTGGTGGGGACCGTGCCTGCAGCCATCAACTTCTAAGAAATCAAACACATGATCTTTAGTTCTTTTCTGCTCCCGTCCCCTCCATGCACGAACAATCAAACTTGCATCCTTTATGAGTGTTGTTAAATGTCGTGATTCTGGTTTCTTGGCTACTGGCTCAAATGGGATCTTTTTTTCAATTGTAAAGGCTTCACGAGGAATCATATCACATCACATTCCTGTTTGTTTTTTTTTAATGGCTCATGTAGAGGTGGTAGGAGCCCTCCCATTTTACTTGATAAATGGTGTGTTCTATCCCTTTAGTCTAGAAGTTATGAGGGGAACTAGGACCAGGGTGGGCAGTAAGAGCCTATTAACTCTTTGTTAACCACAGAGTGTTTCAGACACAGGTACACAGTATTTCTGTTGTGTAATCAGACAGGGCACATGAGGTCCAAGAAATTAATGGGAGAATTCAAATAGAACCAACCACCACATTTAATATTCAGCTCTAGGTGGACATTAAGGTTTATCCAGATGAAGGATAGCAGAGAGCTAAATTATTTTAATTTTTCATTTTTACACTTTCTCCCCACACCTTCACTCATCTCTTTGTGAAAGAACCCCTGAAAGATGCCTTTCTTATTCGTTCACATTCACACTGTCGGGGTAGGTGTACCTATCAGGTTATTCAGACAAAAGCCAGGCTGTGTGGCTACATGATTATGGAATTATAAGCCCTTACCATACTGAAGTGTTGTGGCCAGTGGTGTTCATATATGTATATAAGACATTGCAAAAATTTTTCAAGAAAACCCCAAAACAAAAGAGAATCCAACCATCTTACTGGGAACAGGCGCCCTCAGCAATGCCACGTGGCAGGAAGTTTAGGAGGCTTGGAGGGATCACTCTTCCCTACTAAGTGACTTAGCCACACCATTAAAGCTGACTCACTGGTTTTATTCTATTTGATGTACACTCCGAAGGCATGATGGAAGAGAATTTTGTGCTGGAGAATTGCAGAGCCTTGGCCACTTTGTTTTCTTTTTCTTCCTCTGTGAATTTGGTACTTGGAAAAGATGCTGGATCAACAGCCCTGCATCTGAAATCCATCCATGCATGAAACCAATTTGAGAAGCTCAACTATGCTACTGCATCAATACATTTCAAACAGGATAAAAACCTTTACTCAAATAATATACCCAGGACCATGATTGCCAAGTATCAGGCCATTGGACTTCTGGGTATCAGGACAACATAATCTCTGTCATCTTTTTCATAGACCTAGTGTTTCTGTACCCTCTTTTATAGCAACTGAACACAACTCTACAAGTGTGTGTCTGTATCAGCCATGGACCAGGAGGAAGGAAGGAAGGAAGGAAAAGAAAGAAAGAAAGAGAGAGAGAGAGAGGAAGGAAGGAAGGAAGAGAGGAAGGAAGGAAGGGAGGGAGGAAGAAAGGAAGAAAGGGAGAAAAAAGGGGGGAGAGAGGAAAGAAAAAGGGGAGGGAGGGAAGGGAAGGGAAGGAAGGAAACTATCCTAGGTATTTTGGATGGAGGGCATATTATACAGGAGATTGCTTGCAAAGGTGTTGGAAGGGCTGAATGAAGAAAGAAGGGGCATGAAGAACAAAGAGGATGCAGGATGGATACCCAAGCATCAGAGACTGCTAGTGCCCCTGGGTGGACACCTGGAGCTTACATCTGCTGATGCACTATTGGAGAACTGTTGCTATTGGTCTGGAACCCTGAAAAGATGCTGCCTTAGCCTGGGCAGCTGGAGACAGGAATCACCCCACCCCCACTGTTTTTGCAACTGTTGCCAACAACTTCCAGAAGCAGGAAGCTTCTCTCCTTCCTCTGCCTTCTAATCTCCAACCATTGCCTCCTATGGGCAGATATTAACAGAAAGCCAGTTCCAGGAAGCCCAGCAACTGCAGCCAGCTTACTCTCAGCTCCGGCATCACACAGCAGAGGATAGAAAGGCAACAGCATGGGAGGCTCAAGACAATGCATAAGTAACCAAATCAGTGTCAGAATAAAAAACCACTTTAGGCATTCTTTAAAGAGAAACCAGAGCTTGTCCTGGAAACAAGAGGGAATGGAGCCTGTCAGATCTCTCTGCTCTGTTAGTTTGGACTAACACAAACTATAGAAAACACCTTTCTCATTCACATCACTCTTAAGAGAGACTTGTTCACATGTCTCGTGGCAGCCATCACGATGCTGTCACTAGTAAAGAGAGACTTTTCTATCAAACACTGATGCTGTATGGCGCCCTGAGGTGATCAGCAGTTTAGAAGACACAGAATTGAAAATGTGGTCTTAACCCTCAAGGAGTTCACAGTCTGGTTGGAGGAACACCCAAGACCCTCCTCATCTCATGCCTGCTTGCCACTAGAGCCACATTCTAGCCTCTGCCCCTCAAGCCAAGCCATGCCATCCTGAACCGTTCCCTGCCAGCCACCAAGTGGCACATCTTGTTGCCTCTGGCAACTCACTCCCCAGCCCCACCCCACCGTCCTCTTTGGCTAGCTAACATTCGTCAAGATTCAGCTTGATGCCACCTCCCAGGAAGCCTTCCCTTTCCCCCAAGACTGGGAGAGGGACGTACTGTACTCTGTTCCTACTCCTACCAGTGGATTTATCACACTGTAGCATCGCCCTGAGTCTCCAAGCTGGTGTTAGTTAGAGGAAGGGCAAACTTCAGTGCCTCTCAGTCTTCGGAGTGGTTGGGTCAGATCTGGGGCAGCTGGAATCTTCCAACTACAAGCAGGCTGGGGGCCCATGATGAATGTTGTTTTCTCTGTGTTTTATTTAGTGAAAAGAAAAGCTGGGCAGCACCGATATAATCGTCTGCTGACTTATCTGCCTCATTCATTCAGCTGTTACACTGTTGGAGGTCAGGGACCATCTTATTCATCACTGTATGGCAGGCACACGGGAGCCACTGCCAGCATTCTTTGACAGAATGAAGGAGGACTTTGTGGAAGAGGACACACTTTCTCTGAACCTTGAAGAACGGGTGTAGGATTTGGGCAGATGTAGGGGGGAAGGAAATAAGCATTACAAGAGAAGGAGGAGCACACACACAAAGAGCGCAGGGCACCAGCGTTCATGGCACCTGGGCAGGGGGAGTAAACAGAGGCATCATGGGAAACAAGGCAGGTTATGAAAATTGTGCACGGTCTCAGGCTTTGGTAAGAGGAAGACACTGAAGATTGCTGGATAAAAAAGCAACATTGGGGCTTCCCTGGTGGCGCAGCGGTTGAGAATCTGCTTGCCAATGCAGGGGACACGGGTTCGAGCCCTGGTCTGGGAAGGTCCCACATGCCGCGGAGCAACTGGGCCCGTGAGCCACAATTACTGAGCCTGCGCGTCTGGAGCCTGTGCTCCGCAACAAGAGAGGCCGTGATAATGAGAGGCTCGCGCACCGTGATGAAGAGTGGCCCCCACTCACCGCAACTAGAGAAAGCCCTCGCACAGAAACAAAGACCCAACACAGCCAAAAATAAATAAATAAATAAAATAAAAATTTTTTTTAAAAAAAGCAACATTGTAACAAAAATCCTCAAGGCTAGAGGTGCCCTCATGTCATTGACCGCAGCTAGAAAGTTGCTGTGATATTTTTACCTGAGTGAAAAAACAATGTGTCTTATGATCATCCAACAAATATTTGCAGGGCTGCTACTGTATGCCCCGTCTACATACCTCCACTAGAGGCTTTTAGTAAATATTTGCTCATTGCTTTGGTTTTGCTTCCTACTTTACATTTCACATTGGCCTAGGATCAAAATCACAAAGCTTAAGTTAAGATGAAGGAGGGTAGAGGGCAGGCAGTTCTCTTCGGTCAATGGACGTTCTAATATTAGTGTCTCAGATACAACTGAAAATGCCCTATCGCTTCAGAAACGAACAGGAGTGAGAGCTAAGGTGTCTCTTCAGGGAAAAGAGTCTTCCAGAATTCTGAACGCTCCATTCAATAGCCTTGCTCAAGTCAGCTTCTATGGAAAGCGTTTGGGAAGGTAGAAATGGTACAAGAAATCAAGACCGCCCTCTGAACAGAAAATCTTGGTGCACGGAATTGTCAATAAAACCTTCCAAGACAATCTCCACAGAATGCTTTGTAAAATTAATTTTGTCAAAATTCTCTAAAACGTTTTTGTACAGCAATATGCTTTGTGAACTTAAAAGTGCTTATTGAGGGGACACATTGTAAGAGTGACCTGCCTCTGGTTCGGCATGGGAAGGCATGTCTTATCCCAGAGGTAAGGGAGAAGTCAGCAAGCCCTTCCCAGGCTAGGAGGCAAGAAAAAAATTTTAAAAGAGCTGAACATGGTTGAGTACAAACACAGAGGCCTCCTTCTAGAGGAACTCAGGTCTTGTGCCAGCTGGGTTTCTGTTCCTTTTGGGGGGACCCCTAGGCCTGGTTCACAGCCTTGAGCCATCTTCCTTTCCCTAGATGTAGACTTCTTTCACCAGCTGAATAGTTGACCCCTCCTTTCATCACTGAGAACTTCCTGTTCTTGTTGGTTTTTCTCCTAAAGACTCCAGGTAATCTAAAAAGCTTCCACACACCAAACCAGCTAAATGTACTGAGTAATCATTTTCCTATTATTAATCAAGTGATACATAGGTAGACAGATAGATAGAAAATCAAAAGTTCTTATTCACAACAGTGAGATGTCCTAGCTGTTTTACAGACTATCCCAGGATATAGGGCCCTGACACTTGGACCTGCCCTGTAGGGGTGATTTAAACAGGACTGAGACCAAGGGAACTCATCAGATCTCATCTTTGAAACAAAGACATACAGTCTCCTTCAGTGTCAGGACAGAAGCAGAAAGACAGGGGATGGAGTAGGCAGAAGCCCTGAGCAAAAAGGTAGAAGAAGCCAAAAGATAGAAAGTAAAGAGAAGTGAGTCCACAAAAGGGTAAGAGCAGCAGGTCGGGGAGGAGCAGAGACGGAGCAGTTGAGTGAGGCAGTGGCTGGAGCTGCCTTTGGGGCCCAGCTGCTGTGGGAGGACGGGAGTGCCTGCTACCGGCAGGACAGGGACAGGAGTACTTGAACTTGTCCTGGGGGCTGTGGGTTTGTGTTCCTTTTCTTCTCAAAACTTCCTATCACATGACTGCACAAAGGGTAGAGGAGAGGGGTCAGGAATTTGGGGGAGGCAGCCAGATCTTCATAAATAGGACTTGATTGTTATTGTTGTTGTTTTTTAATTTTTTGGGCCACGCCCTGCGACACGTGGGATCTTAGTTCCCCAACCAGGGATGGAACCCGTGCCCCCTGCAGTGGAAGTGCAGAGTCTTAACTGCTGGACCACCAGGGAAGTCCCCAGGACTTGATTGTTTTCGTGAAGGACCCTGAGCTCTTACAAGATGACATATGCACGTTCAAATGCGAAACCTAAAACATTCTGAAATGTTTTAGGCTTTTTAGACCATCCACGGCATTTATTATGCACTCCATAATTCCACACTCCTGTCACTCATTCGTTGAAAAAAAGTCGGTAGTTATACTTATTTTCAGTTTAAAACTTGAATTTAATACAATTGAGCATGGATTGAAGGGGTAGAGAGACCAAGAAGCCAAACCTCATCACGGTGGCTGAAGACCCAGAAAGGTAAACTTTCCATCAATGTGTGACTTACGGGTATACACATCCTAAAACCACCTTAGGACAAAAATAACCTATTTCTAATAATGATGATCATAATTTCTCCATTCCATTCATTTTCCCCAAACCCAGAACATGAGATCACACAGATAAATCCTCTTGCATTTCAGCATTTATTAGAACTCCCTGTGGGATATTTTTTTTTTATCAGTTTTCTAATTTTCCAACCTGAATCCTATCTCACTGGCCACATTTATGTTGCCATTCAGCAACAACAGAGAGGCAAGGAGGGTGATATTCAGAAGTATTGGGGAGTGGGACCCTGACACTTCTAGCAGGATGTGGCACTGTGGGCTTATAATGAAAAAAATCTAAGAACTGCTCCCCGCTAATGGAAAAATAAATTGGAATTGTATTGGGAAAGTGCCCAAAAGAACTTGCCTCAAATGAGAATTGAGTCTTTATTAGAAAAATCTGATAAAGAGGGGGAAAAAAATCCTTCCAATCATCTAATGGTCCTTATAATTCATCGTTGCATTGCCTTCCTATAAAGGGACATTACATTTTAGTGTCTGTCAAATGTTATTGTAATTGTGAAAGTACCTTCTGCCCAGCCACCTGAAATAATTTCTCCTTTCAAGTGAAAGCTTCAACCTTGCAGTGAAAGTACGTCCCAATTTCTTCATCTTCCAAGCACTAGGGGAAAAGTCATCATCTTGGCCTCTGCAGAGAAGAACAAATATTTAGGAAGCTTCTTTCTCATGAATTTTAGCATTTGCCATAGTTCCTATTTGACAACGTATCGTATTTCTTTCCTGTTTGACAAATATTTGCTGAGGGCTTACCGTGTTCTGGCACCAAACACCATGTGGCACAGACAATTGAACTCGGCTCTTCAGTCTGTGTGGGGTGAGCGAGTATAGCAAGAAATGAGGTTGCACAGAAAGATTGGGGTTTGGGGTCAGTTTTTTTTTTTTTTCTGTAGGGGCAGCGGGTGCTGGTGGATTTGGCGCTAGCATAAGGAGTTTGGACTTTATTCAGTAGATAATGTGAGGTCATCGGATGTTTTTGAGAATGGGCGTTCAGAGCTAAGGGTCAGGAGATCCTCCTGGTGGCAGCCAGTACAGTGGGTGGTAGGGGAGGGAGGGTGGGTCCTCCGAGTGAGAGCTAATCAGTCCCAATTTAGGGTTGCTGCAGGGACAGGTGAGAGAAGGAGGGCAAAAGAGGCATTGAGTTTTGTTCTTTTGTTTTGTTTGGCCACGCCGTGTGGCATGCAGGATCTTAGTTCCCCGACCGGGGATCGAACCCGTGCCCCCTGCCGTGGAAGCACAGAGTCCTAACCACTGGACCGCCAGGGAAGTCCCGAGGCATGGAGATTTTGAGGCCAGTGATGGGGCTGATGGCAGGTTTCCAAACCAAAGCAGAGATCACAGGGAAGGAGATGTTTAGGAGGAAAATGACTTCAACTTTGACCCTACTGAATCGGAGTTGTTAAGAGACACAGAGGTGGTGCTCTTTGGCAGGAACGAGACATGGATGTTAGAATTTAAGAGAAAGATCAGGTGACTCTAGCAAGATGGAGAGGGATGAGGGGTGAGTAGAAACCATTGGGTTTACCAGCTAGGTCACTGGCCGCCTTCACAAGGGACATTTCAGAAGGGCAGCATCAGGAAAGGCTCCATGGCCATTTGCCAAGGATGAGTGGGTGGCCAGGAAGTGAAGACAGCTTGGGCTGTGCTTTGCAGGGTGGCGTGAAGTCATCCTGGTTTTGTGTCTAAGATCAGAAATATTTGAAAAGCCAGAAAAAGGAGATCTAAATGATAAATCAGGATCGCCCCCATCACTGGCCATCACTCTTACTCAGCATCCCCTTTTGGATTTACCAGCTTAGTGTTCTGAACCATCCCCTAGGCCTCTGCTATTTTTCTATAATTGCAAATAAGGAAGAAATTATAGTAAATATAGCTAGCATTCCCAGAACATTCACACTCTGCCAGGCTTCCCACGAAGAGATTTACACATATTAATTAATTTAATCCTCACAATGACCCTAAAAGTTTGGGACTCTCATTTTACCTCTTTACACAGGAGGAAACTGAGGCAAGAAACATTAAACAAGTTGCCTAAATTCACAAAACGAGGAAGTAGCTGAGCTAGGAGTCAGCCCGGGCAACCTGCAGGTGTCTGTGCCCTTGATCATGTTGCTGCCCTCCCCCAACCATTGCAAAGGTATTAAAGGAGTCCTAGGAATTTTGCCGAAACTAAACACCATCGTAGAAAGCTTTCAAACATTCATTTTATTTGTGGACTGGCTCGTTTTAGAGAGTGACACAGCCTACGTTCAACATCACTTGTTTCAGGGCAAACAGTTTTGTAGGTGAGCTGAAAAATCTGCCAATATCATAAGCCCAGAATTGGGGACTCTTGGAGCTAGGAGGGACCCTATCCCCTCTGGTCAAGTGCTTACTTGTACATAAAAAGAAACCACCAGCCAGAGCAGCAAAACATCTTGGCCAAGGTCATATCACCAGCTAAGGGCCGACTAAGACTGGAACTCAATATTCTGAGCATTTCCACTGCATCCAAAGGAGCTGGAGTGAGGGAGACAGGGGAGAGGGGTACGGCGAGAGAGGAGGAAGCAGCAGGGCGAGTCTGCACCCCAGAACCCAGCTCAAGGTGAGGGTGAGTGGCACTGAGCTGTCCACAGGCTGCAGCCCACCTCAGGCCTCTTCCTGAGTTTGCATGATCCTTTCAGCCATCTGGCCTGACTCATTTTCTTTCTCTCTCCCTAACCCCCAATCCCAGTCCCACCCCGACCCCCTACCACTGGGTCCCACACTCTACGCCCAGACGAAAGTGTAGATTAGGCCCCTGGCCCACGAGTGTTTAAAGAATGTCTTTAAATTAGTTAATTGACGATACATACATGCACCCCTGTGTTCATAGCAGAACAATTCACAGTAGCCAGTAGCCAAGACATGGAAGCAACCTAAGTGTCCATCGACTGATGAATGGATAAAGAAGATGGGATACATTTATATAGCGGAACACTACTCAGCCATAAAAAAGAATGAAATAGGGCTTCCCTGGTGGCGCAGTGGTTGAGAATCTGCCTGCCAATGCAGGGGACACGGGTTCGAGCCCTGGTCTGGGAGGATCCCACATGCCGCGGAGCAACTAGGCCCGTGAGCCACAATTACTGAGCATGCGCGTCTGGAGCCTGTGCTCCGCAACAAGAGAGGCCGTGATAATGAGAGGCCCGTGCACCGCGATGAAGAGTGGTCCCCACTTGCCGCAACTAGAGAAAGCCCTCGCACAGAAACGAAGACTCAACACAGTCATAAATAAATAAATAAAAGAACGTGAATTTCTTTAAAAAAAAAAAAGAATGAAATAATGCCATTTGCAGCAACATGGATGGACCTAGAGATTATCATACGAAGTGAAGTAAGCCAGACAAAGACAAATACCGTATGATTATCACGTATATGTGGAATCTAAAATATGATACAAATGAACTTATTTACAAAACAGAAACAGACTCACATAGAAGAAAAACTGATGGTAACCAAAGGGTAAAGGGGGATATTGATAAATTAGGAGTTTGGGATTGACATATACACACTACTATATGTAAAATAGATAAATAACAAGGACCCACTGTATAGCACAGGGAACTATATTCGATATCTTGTAATAAACCATAATAGGAGGGAATATGAAAAACAGTATATATGCTGTACACCAAAAACTAACACAACACTGTAAATCAACTATACCTCAATAAAAAATTAGTTAATTGATCTATATAAGTGAACAATTAGAGGAGAATCATGCACAGGGAAAGTACTGATAGTCCGTGGATCTCCCCTTGATCCACTAGGGAAGCAAGAAAATAACCTCAGCAGAACCCTCTTGGATCCTACAGAAAAAAACCCATGGTTGTACCAAAACACATGACTTGAACTATGTAGTGTTGGTCCTGGTCCTTTTTAGGATTTGTCCACTTCTTTTCAACATTGAGGCTCCCAGTGTCTGAGCTGCAGATGGTAACTTTCACCTTCTAACGGCATTTCATCCTGCTGCCAACAGGGATGCAGTAATATGAAAACACTAAATGAGTGTCTCTTGCAAAAACAACTTTCCACCAAAAACCTTACTGTGCAAACACGGCTGTTCCCTAAATGGGCCTACACATAGGCCGAGAAAAAAAAGCACATTTTGCAAAATAACGGCCTCTCCCAAAACTGTTACAGCTTTTTGGATGGTGTTAAATCTCATAAGCAGGAGAGGGAGAAGTTATTACTATCCAAAGATCATCTTTTGCATTCAGCTTAGGGATGCGTTACATTTTGAGGCCACTCTACTTGTATGATTAAATTAAATGACTTAAGGAAAACACAAAACTACTTACTTTTCACATCAAATGTGACTAATTTCCAGCTTAAATTTGAGACTATGCAGAATAGGCCCTTATTTATATGGGTTTGATTTTATGGACACTGGGGTGACCCCAGATAAAAATACTTTTCTTGGTGATTCTCTGCTGCCCAAACATTAGTACTTTGTCATGACTTACCACTCAGTTTAAGGATTTTCCCTTTGTTGATTATATTGATCTTGGTAGTCATTCTATAACGTATATATATATCAAATCATCATGTTATACATTTTAAATATGTACAATTATATTTGTCAATTATTCCTCAATAAATTTTTTTTTTCAAGTGAATGATCCTGGCAAGGACACTGCATTACACCAAGACTGACACAGGCCTGTGGACCCAGACAGGCATTAAAACAAGTGACAAGAGCCAGGGTGAGAACATTTCCAGCTCAGTCACAATTTTGAATGACAGCTGAGCTCGGTCCCTGATGCAGGGAGGCCAGAGGGAGCGGTGGGACCGGGGCGAACTGGAGAGCACACAGCTGTCTGAAGGGGAAGCCACTGCACAACTCCCTGCCAATTGTTGGCTCCTGGTGATGGAAGCCCAGACCCACCTTTTCCCAAGAAACTGAAATTCTGATTCTCATGTTAATTATCCTATTTTAAAATAGCAGGAGAACCAAACACAACACATTTTCTAGCCATATCTGGCTTGTGGACCTTGGCTTCCAACCTCTGTGAAACCCTCTTAGGAGCCATCATTGTCCTAATGTGAACCAATGGGTGTGGCTCTTAGACTTAGTTTGACTCCCAGGGTTTCCATTCAGTATATGCCTTTTTTTTTTTTTTTAAGGATTATTTTTATTTATTTTTAAAATTTATTTATTTATTTATTTATTTATTTATTTATTTATTGGCTGAGTTGGGTCTTCGTTGCTGCGCTTGGGGGCTACCCTTCGTTGAGGTGCACAGGCTTCTCACTGCGGTGGCTTCTCTTTGCTGTGGAGCACGGGCTCTAGGCATGCAGGCTTCAGTAGTTGCAGCACGCAGGCTCAGTAGTTGTGGCGCACACGCTTAGTTGCTCCACGTCATGTGAGATCTTACCGTACCAGGGCTCGAACCCGTGTCCCCTGCATTGGCAGGCAGATTCTTAACCACTGCGCCACCAGGGAGGGCCCCAGTACATGTCTTATATATGAATTTGTGGTATATATTTTAATAATGTACATGTTGCATATTAGAATATATGTTATATATTATATTAATCTAGTAATTAGGCCACGCTTAGCTACCAGTTATACTTAACTCTTACAAGCCCAGTTTTCACATCTGTAAATTGAACAGGACACGGGCCACCCTGCAGGGATGTGTGTGGATTTGTTGCACACATTCCTTTCCATTGAGTACTCTGAGGGAAGGTACCTGACACTGGGGCTTCCTAGGTTTGATATTTCGTCAAAACACTTGTCCTTCAAGCCAGAGGAAGGCGGAGGAGAATAGGATCAGAGTACGGGTGGACATGGGGAAAGTCTGGAGCAGCCACAGGAGGGAACGCTGACAACTGGACACATTTTCTCATCCTCTGCTCTCCTCTTTTCATGACTGGCGGAGCCTTTGTGAATGCTGGTGTAATACAGCATCCTCTCCAGGAGCGTTCAACTTCTAAGACTGGACAAAGGGTGAGGAGAAAGTGCTGTGGCAGGAAGGGGCTAGGGAAGCCACACCTCAGGCGGGCAGTGGCCCAGCCAGCGGGGGATGGTGGTTTCTCCCCCTGCTTTGCAGCCTCAGCAGGTGCAGCCCTCCAGTACCCCTGAAGTTGGCCCTAGTCCAGACCCATCCAGATGCTGCAGTGATCACACTCCATTCAGTGTAATAAGGGCAGGTTACAGTCAATGTGGAAAATACAATTCTAACTTTGTAAAAAGAAAGAGCATGTATATGTACGCAAGTCAGGAAACCATCCTGTGTGGAATACACCAAAATGTGGATGGGAGAGTTCTACTTTTATCTTTGTCCTTGCCAAGTGGACAATCTTTCCCAGGACCCACAAACTCCCAAATCTGACAGGTCTTCCCAGTCTGATTTCTAGACCCTCTCCGCAGCATTCAGCTCTGCCAGGCCCTTTCTGAAATTCCCTCTGCTCTGCTCTGCTCTGCACAGCATGTCACTATTCTGTGCCGCTCCCTGTTTTGAGCCTGCCACCCCTTCCTTGTTTCCTCTTGGACTTTATGCCTTCCTCCTGCCCTGTCATGCCAAGGGACCCAAGGTCCAGTCCTCAGCCCTCGGCCCCTCCATCCCCCTCCTCCTGTGCATCCTCCCCCTTTCTACCAGCGCACCCCTCCATCTCCACTTCTGCCCGCAGCAGACCTCTTGGTGAGCTGGCCCCCTGACTCGGGCTCACTGGCTGCATCTTCACCAGACTGTCCCCCCACTGCAGACCAGCCAGCACAGAACGAGCCCAGAGTGGGCTCTCGGAACATGTTACACACTGCTTCCTGTCCTTTTCCCTTCTCAAACCAAGCTCATCATCTTTCTCCAAAATACATCTTCCCCTCCACACCTCTATCTGGGCTCTTGCTCCCAGGAGCTGAGGCTGGACTCTCAGAGTCAGCCTTTGCTCCTCTCCCTGTCTCCCCTGCACTTGGACTCAGCTGCCCACTCCTGATCTGTCCGCCTTTCATAAACTGTACAGGCGTTTTTGTCTCATTTCTCCTGCCTCCTCATTAGGACCAGCCCTGGTGACCTCAGCCTCTGACAAAGTGTTACAGAAACCCCCTGCAATCGAGTGTAAACATAAAAAGGGGATAACATCTGGGCTTTGTGAGGGATTGAAACCAAGAACTAGAACCGAAAACCGGGGAGCATCCAGCAATAAGAAGTTAGTCTTTAGCAGAGAGAAGGACTGGGGAGCGCTGGGTGCATGGGGCACACCATCTGCTATAAAGGATAAGCTTCAAACTCCTCAGCCTGGCACTCAAACCTGCCCCGGATCTGCAGCTTCCTGTTTACCAACATGAACTCATGATACTTTCCCTCAAAAACACCACGAGCATTCCTGCCTCTCCTTCCTCATACTATTCAGAAAAATATGATTTTAAATCATAAGGTGTGTTTAAAAAGAGACAGCAGGCCCAAAATGGAGTCCCTTGTGCTAAACCCCACGTCAGCAAACTTGAGACTTACTACCTAACCTAACTGCAGTCTCACCACCACCCCCACCCATGGAATATAACCTTTAACCAGTCCACCTGGAATTACCTGGTCAGCACTAGTGAGGTAATCCCCCCTATAGGCCCTTTGGTTCCCTTAGGAGGGAGACCTTGCCTGAAACAATGCATTCTTCGATAATGATTTCCTTTTTCCGCCCGCCCCCTTTCTACCTTTGAAAACCTCTCCCTTTCCAGAGTTTGACAGAGCTCCTTCCTATTGTCGAATGGGATGCTGCCTGATTTATGAATTATTTAATAAATCCAATTTGATCTTTAAATCTACTCAGTTGAACTATTGTTCTTTAACAGATACGGTGGCAGTAGCGGGACCAAAGAAGATTTCCCACGGCTTTGGGGACAGCGAGAAACACAGGCAAGAAACACATCCCTTTTGGGTATGCTGTCTCCTCCCGCTGTTTCTGAGGCCGTGGGTAAGCGCCCTCTCACTTCTGAGCTCTGCTCTCTTTGCACTGAGCTCCCCATCTAACTGGCTTTCCAGCGCGGAGCTTAGCGGGTCAGAAGGAGTCGGCAGAGGGTCTCATCCGGGACCCGAGTCCCTAGCCTTGGTTCAGTCTGAAATTCCCCAGGTGTTTGGAATCCCTTTCCCCAGTTCTAGCCCACATACTGGAGTCTACTGGGTTAGTCCACGCTGGGAATTGCTGGTGATGTGCATGGCCTTCTCTTGGCCAGGCTGTAGTAACATCTCATGGTTATTGCTGGTGTGGTAAGGTGCACGTTTGTCTTGTTTTGTGTAGATAAAAGCTATTATTAACAGTGATCCCAGAGGCCAAAAAGCTGCAAAAATTGGTGGGCACAGATCAAACACTTAAAAGCTGTTGGGGAGCTCGACACCAAACCCAAAGACACCTGTGTTAGGATAAATTGGTCAAGGAACAGCTTAGATTGACACCAGGTCACTTGCCAACCTCAAGAAAGTGTGTGTGCAAAACCAGGCACACTGTAAAACACCACACCATCCCCCATCCAGTGGCACATCCCTTTTAGGTATTAGTTTGGCTCCGAATAACCCAAAGACTTAGTAAATGGGATCCTCAAGTGTCCCACCTCTGGCACTCCTGCTGATTTTATGTCTAAAAACTGTGGCCCCAGGAGCTGTAAATAGTTTGCAAAAATGGCTCCAAACTTACTAAAGACAACCTAAAATTTTGTGTCCTGAGAACTGGGCTTGGTAACTGTCAGGTTGGGGGCCCAAAAATATGGCCGGACAGAAATATGGGTTGCACCCCATTTGTGGCTAAGGGTCCTACCAAGCTGCTATCAGCTCTCCGGGGAAGTACTACGGCCATCATGAGGAGCGTTCCAATTAGGTGAGATCATTTAAGAAGTGCATTTGAAAGTAACGATTTCCAAATGAAATGAACAGAATGAGATACTTATTTTAACTGGTGTGCAAAAGCTTCCAAAAGACTTCAAGATTCCAAAATAGCTTCATCGAAAGATTTGTTGCAAAAGGCTAATGAAAAATTCAAGGTATAAGAAATCCCTAAAATGAAAGACTCTAAGACTGAAGTAACTCCTATTGTTCCCTGCTATCCTTTAGTTTAGCACTCATTCTAGTAATCCTGGTCTAAACTGCCTTTCCACTGGAAAGAGACTGTTTAAACAGTTACCTTTAAAATAATACCACCTGAAGCTACCTACCATCCTCTTCATCTTTTACTCCTTGGTCAAAGGCCAAATCAAGGGCCATAGTTAAAAAATTTCTTAAAGCCAGGCAGGACCCATAAAAGTTTTTGTAAATGGATTACCTCCTGAGATGAACGGATAGATAAGAAGAAAAATAAAATAAGATGGGAGGCAGGGCACTGGTTTGACTGAACTCAGAGCCTGATATGAATTTTTGTTTTTAGGCCTTTTTCCCTAAGCTAAAATAAAACAGTGTACCCAGAGGGAAAGAAGCAAATTGGGGATAATGTAATTGGATTGGTAGATCATTTATGGTGTCATTTAAGTTACAGTTCAATTCCTTGAGGAATTAGAAGCAACCGTCTTGCAAATCTCTACAAAACCAGAAATGCAACTCCAGAAGCAATTCACAGCCCACTTACCTTTCCCAATCCCCAAAACCTCGTCTATTCTCCTCAAAATGCTTGTAGATATTATAAAAGATCAGGATATTAGAAACAAAATTGTCCTGTACTTAAGAAAAAGATGAAAAATGTTAACTATAATTATCCTAGATTTCTGACAATAGACATATATATCCCAAAACCCTGAGGAAAAAACTTGCATTCTTTCGCTGTTCCTTGAAGTTGTAAATCTTATCATGTCTTTGAAATGTAAACACAGTCCACTCTCTCCAGAGACTGAAGGAAAAATAAAAAGGGAAAGAGGCATTTTAAAAATACAAACTGCTATAAAGGCTCCCTTACCACATCCTCCATAAGATTACTTATCCAGGGCAAATACAAATCTTAAAAGTCTCCTACACAAATAGTAAAAAGCATTAGCCATCTGAGTGGATAAAGTTAACTTATTCCAACTATTATTTATAAGCCAGTGAGTTTTTTATTGTTATACTTGATTCATGGCTAAAATTTTTGAATGAGAGTTATAAGATCTCTGTTTGTGTTTATGTGTTTATGATGTACGTTTTAGATATGGTATTTCTCTACTTCTGAATGGTGTTACTAAAATTACTTTGTAAAAGAGCTCTATTTAATTGGCTTAAACAAACAAGCACCTATATAAATCTACTATTCATAAGAATTTTCAAAAACATAATAGAAACAAATCCAAATATTTTTCAAGTTCACATGATCTAGGATGATTTTCAGTAAATAAAAACTAGTTTAAATTTGTTAGTTTAATACAGACATGTCTTTGGAATTATCAGCATTAAGTGTAATAATTTTATTCTACCTAGGTTTACTAAAAGTCAAATAAGCTCATGTTATCTCTGTTATAAAATCTTTCAGGAAAAAATATGCATAACTTGAAATGATGGCTAACTGCTTTAATGTCTCATGAAATTTTCATGAGTAAGTATGCTTGCTAGGAACAAATAAATAGGTATAGGTAAGATAAAAGTTTTTAGATGAGTTTTTAGAACTCTTTAGCAGTAATTATTTTATATGTCTACATAAACAGTTTCCCAAATCTCTTGGGTAACTTACACCCTTAGAGTTTTCCTAAGTTAAATTAAATGATGGAAATTCATTGAATACCTAGATTATTTCCAAGTAAGATAAAGTAATGAAATATTAATTACTGAACACAGGTTTATCCATTTTTGGCTTCCTTTTATAGAAGAATTAAAGACGTATGGGTTTATTAGTAAGCATGTTTCATAAAAATTGTGCTATGAAGAGACACATATTTGTAGAAATTATAAAAAGTATTTATAAATTTGCCAAGCCACAGAATGCTAAGGTAAAAGTTCACAACTGTTTACTTCTTTATTTTCACTAGAAATTAAGGTTTCTGAGGGTTTAAAAAAATCTAAGGAAAAAAAAAAAATCTAAGGTATATGATTAAAGTTACTAGAAATAATAAGGGAAACAACTCTGTATGCAAAGAAAGTAGAATATGTTTTTGGCCAAGAGAAGGTATAAAATATGGAGATGTGTTTTTGTTAAGGAAAATGAAAATAATTTTGTCCTAAAATAAAGCTGGTTATTTCAGAATGGGAAGGAAGAAAATGAAGGAAAAACTATGGACACAGAAAGTTGAGAAGAGAGAGAGGGTGGGGGGCGGAGAGGAAATCTTGCATGGTCAAGTTGTCTAAAAATTGAATTGTTATTACAAGGGTTTTAAAAATAAACTTTAATGTCAGTAGTGTACTTATATAAAGCTAAAACTTAATTTTCTTTCATTTGCTAAAAGGATAAATGTTTCTTGGACCATTGATCGACTCTTGATAAGAGATTATGAAAGGTTTTCCTTCACCTTTTAGGTAGTCTACTTGGAAAACAAAGACTCTGTGTCTTACCAACTGTCTTCATCAGGTCTTTGATTAATTAAGAAAACTGAGTCTTCTCGATATTAAAAGAGCTAAGTTTTGCTCACAACTATATAATTTTCTGCATTTGCCTTTGAAACCTTTTATTGTCTTTTTAGTTAAGTAGCTAATTGTGTTATTTCATAATGATCTGTGATCCTATTTAGTCAAATGTCCAAATCTTTTTTTATAATTTTGATAAAATTCCCCAAATTCAAATTCTAAATGAAGTCTTTTTTGACCTGGAGGTAACCTTGGGATTTTCCAGATGGACCCTGGAACATCTCCAAAGATTTGTTCTCTCTTTTTATAAAAAGAAAGATATTAAACCAATTAGGCTTATTTTATTTGTTAAATTACACGGGAAGCACTGTCAAATAAGTGATGCTGTACATTCTTAGATTATATCTGTGTGAATATATGTTATTAACATAAGCATTCCAGAAATTATATGAAACTCCTAAAATTCTGGTATGTCCTGGTATAATGCTATCAGTCATAATTCTAGATATTATCTTAAAATGTTGTGTGCCACAGAAATCACAAAATTTCCTTATCAATTCCATTATAATGAACTTTCATCAAATCTTTAACAATGGTCATTTTTAAAAAGTCTTTTGTCATTTTCAAAGAGCTATTGTTTTACTCTGATGCAAAAGTGTTCCTGCAAAAGTGCTTCATCTTCAAGAAGATTCATGGAAAGGACTTTTGACAACTACAGGTTTCTCATAAATTTAAGATCATAAAACTGAACTGGGTAAGAATTTCTGGAACTAATAGACAAACTGGATTCAAGGAGAACAAAAATTGACAACATGGAACTGAATGAATTGAGGAGGATGATTATAATTTTTATGACCTTTTGTTTTAAAACATTGCTGGTTCCTTAATGTTTTGCTTTTTCATGTTTGAGGAAACTTTTTCTCTCAAGCTGTCTATGACTTCCAACAATTTGATCAAATATACCTTTGTAAGCAAAGAGGAAACAGTTTCCTTTCTCCCTCCCTGAGCCCTTCAGAATTTGGAAGCTCTTAAGTATCCTTTTAATGGCAACACAGTTAGTTATTTGCATAAATCAATAAAAATTATTCTCCTTGTAACAGGACACAATTGGAAATGTTGGCTATATTACCAAGGCTTCTACTGCATTGTCATATTTGAGAAAAATACACATAGATATGACCAGATAGCTTTAAGGAACTAAGATTGACTTTATGGAGCCAACAGGACGCCTCCGAAAAATCAACCTGTACCTTGCTTACAAGGTTCCAGCAAAGCAGTCTTAAAGAGAATTTATATGGCCAATAAACTATTCCTGCCACACTTATGTAAATAATCAGGCCAAGTTTAATGCAAACAAACAAATTCGTTTTACCATGATTATCTTTGATAAAGAAATGGGAATAATTGTAGAGGGAAAAATTATGTTTGCACCTTTGTCTACATTAGATTCTAGGCCTGTTAATTGTCTTTGAGGTTTTGTTATATACCTGTAAATTGGACTGGATCCTAAATTATACTTTCTTCAAATATCTAGCTAGGACTCTCCAAACTAACTTTTCTAATCTTCTCCCACTCTTCTGATTTGGAATCAGTAAGAACAAAGATGGCCCTTGACTTTCCTTGAAAGAGACTATACCAGGTCCTCCTCATCCCCAGATGGCAGCCAAACTTTAGGGATTTGAACCTTAGATACACATCTTACAGCCGAAAAAGGCTCCACCTGACATCTGTCTTGTGCCGACCCTGGAGACCTCCAAATCAAATTGATGAGGAAGAGAAGCAGCTGGCAGTGATGTAGACTGCTTTTTCCCAAGATGCCGGATCAAGACTTCACACTTTAACGAAACATGAAACCCTTTCTTCTTGTCTTTTTTCCCTTTACTCTGGCATTGGCCTAGAAAGATAACACCATAACCCATATTGTCAGTGATGGGGGGGTAACCTCCGGAATTTAGAACAACTTTTAATTTCAGACTCAGAGAAAACCGAACTGACCTCCAGCTTGAATGGGCAAATGCAACAATCCCTGCAGATGAATCCATCACAGTGCCATCTTAGTGGAAGTGGTTTGTGCCCCAACAGGATTTATCTTTGTCTGTGGTGGTTATCACTCTCCTTGGACCTATGAATGCCCAGACGGCTGGTGCACAGCAGGGCAATGTCCCTTAGTTTCTCTAACTGTGCCCCCATCTTTCCACAGATGAATTAAAACACCTCCTTGGTTGAATCTCCTGGATTTACATCGTTGAGTTAGAAAGAAATCACCAGGAGGCATTTATAACTCAGGATTAACTGCCTTTGGCAGAGCCTGGTTCTAACTTCCCTGGTTAGGAGTAAATGTAAAGGAGAATATGATCAGAATCCTCTCCTTAACTCTTGAAAATATTACAGAAGCCACTGCTAAAGCAATAACTGCCCAAGAAAAATCCTTAGACTCTCTGCTTTTGATAATAGGATAGCGCTTGACTACCATTTAGGTGTCTGTGTTTAGCCAACACCACCTGCTGTACCAGGATTAACATTTCTGGGGAGGTCGAAACTCAGTTACATAAGATCACTGAGCAAGACCCTTGGCTATAAAAGGTGACTCTTAGGACTTCCCTGGTGGCCCAGTGGTTAAGAATCCGCCTGCCAATGCAGGGGACACAGGTTCGAGCCCTGGTCCGGGAAGATCCCACATGCCGCGGAGCAACTAAGCCCGTGCACCACAACTACTGAGCCTGCGCTCTAGAGCCCACCAGTCACAACTACTGAGCCCGTGTGCTGCAACTACTGAAGCCCACATGCCTAGAGCCCATGCTCCGCAACAGGAGAAGCCACCTCAATGAGAAGCCCGTGCACTGCAACAGAGAGTAGCCCCTGATCACTGCAACTAGAGAAAGCCTGCGCACAGCAACAAAGACCCAACGCAGCCAAAAAATAATAATAAATAAAATTTTTTAAATTTAAAAATTAAAAAAAAATTTTTAAAGGTGACTCTTTTAGTGGGAGCTTTCTTTGACTTACTTGAATTTGATCAGTTTGGGTCTTGGGGACCCTGGCTCCAAAGTGCACTCCAGACATTGGAAATTATCCTGCTTATAATAATCATAGCAATCTCTGGGTACATCGTAGTCTCTCAAGAGCTTTAAATGCATGTTCCCAGCTGCTAAGCACTAAGCAATGACCTCCCTAAGACTGGAACATCAGAAAATGAATGAATACAATGATCACCTTAAAAACTGTAAACCTGGAGTCATGGCCTGTGAATATCACAGAGATTCAGAAAAAAAAAAAAAGTCCTGATCTGTGAATACACACAGAGGATCAACAAAACCTGTGAGAAATACAGAGCAACAGCTGAGAATGGCGCTGATTCCTTAAATTTTGATCCCATCTCTCAGCTAAGCTGAGCATATGAACAAAAGAGGGGAACTGTTAAAAGGAAACAGCAGGCCCAAAATAGAGTCACTGTGCTAAATCCCAAGTCAGCAAGCTAAGACTTGATACCTACCTAATTGCAGTCTCAACTCCCCGCCCCAGGAATAACATTTAACTATGTCCACCTGGAATTACCTGGTCAGCAATGGTGAGGTAATCCACCCTTCCGTTTCCCTTAGGAGGGAGACCTTGCCTGAAACAATGCATTCTTTGCGAATAATTTGCTTTTTCTGCCCACTTTCTGCCTTTAAAAACCTTTCCTTTTCTACAGCTCGGCAGAACTCTTTTCTATTTCTAGGTGCCCAATTCATGAATTATTTAATAAAGCCTATTTGATCTTTAAATTTACTCAGTTGAATTTTTATTATTTAACAGGAGTCATGCAATAAAAATGTCTGAGAAGAGAAATGTAAACAAGCAGGACCCTATGGGGTCTTCTTGGATCAGGGCCCTCCCCACCCCCCACCCAGTGTCCTCTGTCTGCCTCTTGTCTGTAGAAAAACTTTAGCTTCCTAGGCCTTCCCCGAGTTCCAAAGAATAAACTTAATCAGAGAAGTGAGAAAATGCAGAGAGAAAGGAAAACAGTCAAGCAAGACAAAATAATAATAGTTTAGCCATTAAACAAAATCAAGGACCTTTAGCTCCTCCTCAAGGGCTATACTTAATATTCTAAGCCATGTCCCTTGAGCTGTTTTGCAAATACTGAAACCTTCACCAGGTGGAAGAAGTTAACTGTATGCTGCCCACAAGGCAGGTAGACCCCTGACTGGTTGGAACCAGAGGGTTGATGTTGTTGACTATCAGTTACCTCACCACCAACCAATCAGAAGAATGTCCATGAACTGATCATGCAACAAGCCTCCCTCATCCTGTCTCTAAAAACTTTTCCCTAAAAGCCATCGGGGAGTTTGTGTCTCTTAAGCACCAGCTGCCTGGACTTGGCGCCCTGCAATAAACGCTGCACTTTCCTTCATCACAGCCCGCTGTCAGTAGACTGGCTTTATTGCGGGCAGGCAAACGGACCCAAGTTAGGTTTGATAACAAAAATATATCTCTTCAAGTTGAAGACCTCTTTTTCAATAAGACATATGTAAAAATGAGACTTAATATGTCTCAATATTTTTAGAAATTTGTTTATGTTGATAATCAGATTGTATGGCATAGAGGTTTCTCCCACTATATACTGAAGGGATCCCAGGGATATGAAGAAACTCTCTCTAATGGTCATCTGTTGGTTTTTGTTTAACAAGCATCCTTGGGGCAGAAACAGACAGTTGCCTATCCTATATCCTCCATTCTTCTTTATTAACAGAACCCTGATTTTGTTGGGAATGGCAACATGCCCGACTAAATATATTTCCCAGTCTCCCTGACAGATGCAGGTGACAATATGATGAGTTTCCTGCCATCGATAGTTAAGCAGAAAGTGTCAGTTGAGACTTTTACCCTTGACTCTCCTCCTTCCTCTTGTGTGGAACATGAGCCTGATGGCTGGAGCTTTAGTAGCTATTTTATGACTATGAGAACAAAGGCCTCACCCAGATGGATAGTAGAGCTGAGGGCAAGGTGGGGCCTGGGTCTCCAGTACTTTGTCCCACACCTGCCTTGAATTGCCTAACTTCAGATTTCTTATCATTTAAAAGAAAAATAACCCCCTAATCAGTGGTTCCCAGCTTGGACTGCCCATTGGACTCATCAGAGGAGATTTAAAAATTATTGCTTCCTGGATCTCACCTCAAAAAATTCTGATGTTATTGATATGGGGTGTAGCCCCGGCATGCAATTAAACAAAATTTTAAATAAAAGCTTCCAGATGATTCTAGTGTGCAGCAAATGTTGAGAACCACTGCCCTATTTTGTTTAAGCCATTGCTTTTGCAGGTTTTTTGTTTTGTTTTCTTTACAAATTCAGTAGCCCACAGATACAAGCTTCTTTCACTGCGGAATTGCCTGCCCTTAGCCTCCCAGTGTGTTTCTAGTTAGAATGATAATCCGGAGCTGTTGATGTGGGGCGCACAAGACACTACCTAGAATTGGAACAAAGGGTAGGCATAGGAGCTAAGCAGGGCCAATAAAACTTTTAGAAGCAAAAACGGAATAACTATATGACCTTGGGGCAAAGATTTCTTAAACAAAATATAAAAAGCACTAACCATAAAAGAAATAATCAAAAGGTTTCTCTTTTCATTTTACTTTCATTAGAATTAAAAACTTCAGTTCACCAAAAGATATTAGGAGATTGAAAAGGAAAGCCACGTGTGGGAGAAGATATTTGCGCTACCAGTATCCAACAAAGAACCGATAACCAGAATATACAATGAACCTCAATCCATCAATAATTAAGAGACAGTCAACCCAATAGCAAAATGGGCAAAAAAAAAAAAAAAAGGGCAAAAGACTTGAACAGGCACTCCATGAAATACAATATCCAAATGGCCATAAACATATGAAAAGGTGCTCCATCTCCTTAGTCATTAGGAAAACGCAAAGTAAAACTATAACATGATACCACTCTCTCTCCACTGTGTAATTGTATAAAATGACTAAAATAAGGAAGACTGACAGTATCATATGTTGCTGAAAATATGGAGTAACTGGAAACCTCCACACTGCTGGGGGGAGGGTAATTAATGCCATTACTTTGGAAAACTGTTTGACATTATCCAAAAAAGCTAAGTCTTAAATCTTTTGAAGGGAGGAATGTGAAAGAATTTTTGAACATCTTCTATAACCGCCAGAAATCCCCCCTCTTCATCCCCAAATTCTAAATACTAAGAAGGAAGGAAGGAAGGGAGGGAGGGAGGGAGGGAGGGAGAAAGAGAGAAAGAAGGAAAGGAAGGAAGGAAGGAAGGAAGGAAGGAAGGAAGGAAGGAAGGAAGGAAGGAAGGAAGGAAGGAAAGAAGGAAGGGATGAAGGAAGAAAAGAGGGAGGGAGGGAGGGAGGAGGACAAATTCTGCAACCTTTGACACAAGTCAAATTTGGAGGGCCAAATAAATTGCACATCCTGTTTATAGTAATGATACATCGCAGAGCTATCTTGGCTGGGAAATGGAAATATCACCCAGTATAAATTATAAAAGGTCTTTAGGACCACATCCCCGACATAAAATGCAATTGCTGTTGTACTTGCTTCTATGGGCAGCACGTGATCTAACTTCATGGTAATAATTGGGACAATTTCATTGCAAGTGGTACAACCCAATTAGAAGAAAATTTAGCAAAAAGGGGGATTTGGGGGAAGATTGCTAGGTTACGAGCTATGGGAGAGTAGGAAAGAAGATGAACCTCAGGAACAGCTGGACCTGAACATCCCCGGGGTGCCCTCTCCCCTTGGCTCTGCATCTATCTCCCCATGTGTGGCTCCCTCTTCCTGCTAATGGCACACCTGCCTCTGTCTACAGAGTCCTAGGTTACAATTTCATCCACTGGGAAAACACTCATTCTTTCTCATTTCCAGTTTTAAAATTCCAGAAAGGGAGGGGGATTGGCTCAACATGGGTCAAGACTCCCCCGCTGGCTCACTCAGTTGTGGCCTGGGGGTGGGGCCTGACAAAGGCACTGTGAATGTCCTGCTCTGGCCAGATGCCCAGTGCTGTCCAGTTGTCTATGGCTGGGAGGCAGGTTTTCCTAAGACCTGCTCCTGAGTTATCATGAGGATGGGGTGGGTGTAAGGGGAAGCAATGGCAAGAACATGGAGCCCCTGATGACTGGGGCATGGTGCACTCACTTTAGGGAAATTTAGACTTTATTATTAAACACAGGTTATAGGATTGTGTGTTCTGTAGGACCCTTTCTCCAGTGTAGCCTCTCAGGGGACTGGCATTGGAAGAAAATCAGCCACAGCCCCAAACCACTGTACCTTGGAGATGTACCCACAAAGAGCCTGGGATGCCTAAAACAGTAGACTGCCACACTCCATAAGCTATAAACTGAACCTTAGATCATGGGATTGGGGGACTTCCCTGGCGGTCGAGTGGTTAAGACTTCCCCTTCCAATGCAGGGGGTGTGGGTTCAATCCCTGATCGGGGAGCCAAGATCCCACATGCCTCGCGGCCAAAAAAACAAAACATAAAACAGAAGCAATATTGTAACAAATTCAATAAAGACTTTAAAAATGGTCCACATCCAAAAAATAAAAAATAAATAAATCTAAAAAAAAATAAATCATGGGATTGGGAAGCTGTGTGTGCCCAGAATACAAAATGTCAAGCATTAAGGCGTCAGAACACGTAGACCATGCAGTGTGCCCTGAAGGAGAACTGAGGAAGTGCTAGATGAAGCCCAGTTACAAAGGGTGGGGCAACAAAAGTATACCCCAATCTGCTAGAGCATGAGAGCACAGCATGCTCAAAGCATAGAGTCCGTTCTCTGAAGACAGTCAATTTGGGAGACCCCAAACACCAAATGTAAGTCATTGTGTTGGCCAAAACAAAACACGGAGGCGAAAGCGTATGCTTGCAAATATAGAGCACAGTCTCTGAACACGGTACCCTCAATCGTGGAGACCAGGCTGCTCCCCTGTTCCCTACAGAGAACTTTGAAATGTCTGTGTTGGTGTTATTAGCTACAGAAATCTAAGTCCCACGGGTTCCAAGACTGGGTGGACAAAACTATTAAAGAACAGCTTCTGTGCATGTACTGGATCTCTGTGAACAGCGGTAAAACTTTGCTCTTGGTATCACGTTTCATCTACTAAGTTGGAGTATTTCACAGGTGGTTGTTCTTCCTGTACGTTCACCAGTAGCTGCATTGTGGCAGAACCCAGTCTCATCCCTGCCATCATCAGGGTTATATGTGCTCCCGGTGTGGCCCCTGAGAGCACAGACACAGTGGACTTCCTGCCCAATGTCTGGGTTTTCACATGGGTAGAAGCTAATGTTGCTTCACCCAGTGTTCCTCAATTCATTTCCTGAAAAGACAGCTGTCTTCTTTCAGTTCCTTAAAAAGTGCTTTAGTACCTTTTACAGTTGTCTTGTAGTTCTCAAAATTTTGACTTCATCAATAAAGAAATGGTCTGGATCTGCTTCCTATGGACAGTAAGTCAATTTGTGACTTTTCAATACTACAGAAACAAACAAACAAAAAATAATCAAATAAATTGCCTGTTAGACTCAAAAGAGCCAGTGACGTCTCTGAATTCTATGTAAAGCTTTTGGTTACTTGTGCGGAAACAGCCTCAGTTTCTTCAGGCCCTCGGGGCATGTCATCAAACACAAAGTATTCGGTTAAATGGGGGAGAACAGGAGGAGGCAGTGGGCCCTCATCACAGAACGAGCCCCAGTAAAGGGAAAATGTTCCCAAAGATGGTGGCACATGGAGCGCAGGATGGGGTGAAGGATGCATGGAGATGGATCCGGCAGGCCTTTCACTGCTTAGCACTGCCTGACATGAAAGGAGAGACCTTCTGGGCCCTACCCTGGCATTCCTTCCTTTTTCTCTCCTAAGCTCCTGCCATCTTGGCAATGCCCTGGCCGTGCAAGAGATAAAACGCTGTCTTACCGATGAGGGCACGTGGTCAGAAAAGAGCCATTACTACTCCTGTTCACGCTTCCTTTCCTTTCTGGGTGTCTGAAGGCCTTTGAGAAATGAGGAGAAGACGCAAAAAGCAATAACAAAGAAGAAAAAGAAGAATCTGGAACGAATATAAAAGTGGTGAATTGGCATCTAATGTTGAAAGTCATAACTGATATAAATGCTACGCACTATGCAAAGAGTGGTGAGGGGTAAAGGGAACAAGAAAGAATGTGGGAGAAACGTAATGTCCCCTTCCCACGAAAGCCTACCATTTATATAGGGAAACAAGCAAGATCAGAGATTATAAACAGCCTAGTTGAACTAGACCACTAGAAGTGTTCATTCAGCACCCAAATTTAAAAATCGGGAGATTTCCACATTAAAGTCTGGGAATCTGGCTTCTTGTGAAAACTCAGAGGATGCAATAACCCCAGATGTGCATTCTCACGAGGCAACAACCTGCTGGGTCTGCCAGGAGCCACCCCTACGGCTGGGGCAGGTGGTCTTCGCTTGGGAACAGTCCCCACCACTCCCTATTGTCTTACTCTTCACCACTGTGACTGCTGGGCCCTATAGCACGTGAATTTTTTATTTCCGACTGGGACATCTGAAACGTTAGATGAATGATTAGAGGACGAGTCTATCCATGCAACAAAAGGCCACTTATGTTGTAAGTGGATCTCATGGAAAGAGAAGCAGCATCAATCAATTCCATAAATTCTCTCAAGCTCTTCACTCAGGGGTACTGGGCTGCCTACTGAATGAATTCATCCCTCTCTGGCACTTGGACAAGGAAGTCTAATTGTAGTGGTGGACCTTGCACCCTGGGCCCGCTTGGAGGAGAGCAGATCTTGGGATGGGGTGTCGACCCTGTACACAGCTGCTCAGCTCCGGGGGCAGAGAGGGGAGTAGGGGTCCTGTCCTGACATCAACCTTCAACCTAAGGATGCCGTGGGGGAATCCATGAATAATTCACATCACAACCAGACCAATGCTCAGTGAGCTTCAGTGGCAATGAATTACCTTGTGTGCATTTCCTGTCTGCAAGTCAGTCTCTTTTCCCCTGCGTCTGTGGTGAGCTTATGAATGGGTGCATTCTCTCTAATGCCCTTGCTTTCGGAGAGGCAGTCTCAGGATCCCAGCCTGAGTTTCTAGTGTATGACTTGCTATTTACAAACTGTACATCATAAGATTTCTAATAACACATGACTTTAAAAATGCCTCTACTAAAGAGGAATCTGGATGGACATAGAGAAACTGTGGTCCTTTTAGAGTCTCTGGACATTTGTGCATGTGGAAATTAGGAGACTTGGGTGTTCTGGTGAGCAAAAGTGGCGGGGGGTGTGGGGGGGGGGAATGCAAACATTTCGAGAACATTCCCTGGCTTGGGCACTTTACCTGTGTTCTTGCTGCTCATATCATAGATGAAGAAACAGGTTCTTCAAACCTGATCCCCTAGAAATAGAATGTGCACCACATTTGCAACTTAAGATTTTTCACAACAAGGACCTACTGTAGAGCACAGGGAACTCTACTCAATATCCTGTAATAACCTATATGGGAAAAGAATCTGAAAAAGAATAGATATATGTATAAATGAATCACTTTGCTGTACACCTGAAACTGACACAACATTGTAAATCAACTATACTCCAATATAAAATAAAAATTAAATTAAAATTTTTTTCCAGTAGCCATGTTTAAAAAAAGCAAAAATAAGAGTGAAATGAGTTTTGATGACATATTTTATTTCACTCAAAAATCCAAAATAATCATTTAAATATGTACTCAATATGAAAAATTACGAATGGAATATTTCACTTTATTTTTTCAGACTAACTCTTTGAAGTTCAAGATGGAGCTCACACTTAATGGCACCTCTCAGTGTGGACCAGCTACAGAGCAAGTGCTCAAAAGCTACGTGCACAGCAGCACAATACTGTTTTATTCAACAGTACAGCCCTGAGAGGGGGATGCACTAAAAGCTGTATGACCTCGGGCAAATTGTTTAATGTCTCTGGTCTTCTGTTTCCTTATCATAAAATGTGACGAATAGTAGTTGGACTTTGCTCATCTCAGGCATGTCTGCTCAGTTCCTCCTGGGTTTTATGATAACACATTAGCAGAACACAGGGGTCCCTGTGACACAGGGGCAGGGTAACTGCAGGTGCAGAGAAATGGCAAAATGACTTATGTGGAATAATTACAAGTCATACCTGAAATTCAGGTGACACGGTTTGTTAAAGGCAGTTTTCACAACCATGTGGACTTTGGGTGATGCCTGCTCAGGCCCCACATGGGGTTTCCAGCAACCTGTCAGGCCTTCACCCAGACAGGAGGATTCTAATGCCACCAGCCACAAGCATTTTCTATGAGACACTGGGGAGATGACAACCTTCTTTAACCTTATCACTATACACTGGTAACTTCTCTAAGATTTGTGTGTTGATATTTGTTGACAATGATTGCTGTGCCAAAACAAGGCACGTGCAAAAATGCTGTATGCAGCTTGTTTGAACAGTTTTTGTTTTATTCAGACCAATTAAGCTGTCTTTTAATATAAGTATTCAAAGAATTGACACTTTTTAGGCAAAATCTTAGCTAAAGAAAGTCAGCTGGAATGAGAATTTTATGGAAAGCAGAATATCTTTGTTAACCAAAGAGGAAGTTTATTCTGATAAAATCAGAAAGCTCAGGTATAGAATAAGATGCAACTTAAAATTATCACAAGAAGACACAGCACAGAAGTGAGGAGAACTTGCCCTTGGACCAAGCAACCTGCTCTCACGTCTTGATTTTTCCACCCTTTTCACTGTGACTTCGTTTCCTTACCTTTAAGATGGGAAAAATATGTACCTTCCAGAGATAAGGGATGGAATTAGATACTTAAAATGATAAATGTCAGATCCCCTTTTTTTCTATATCACTGAGACTGGATGGGGTGAAAAGAGTTAAGAAAAAAAACAACAGGCAAAGGCTTTTGGTGATTTTGAGTGTTTTTGCCTTTTTTGTAGCTTAATTTCTTTTAATAAAAAGCAATAATTGTTTCTCTGATTAGGAAAGTAATACATTGATTGTTGAATATTTAGAAAATACAGAAACATGTATTTTTAAAATGACCAGTAATTCTACCACCCAGAGATAAATACTGTTAATATTTTTGGTTTTGTGCTAAGCATGGCTACATGCAAACATTTTTCTTTCTTTTTACACAATTGGGATCATATTATTACATTGTGTTATAGCCCAATTTTCACTTGTATGCTTTTATTTTTAAAAGATCCTTCCAAAATTTTGGAATATCTCTTATTTTAAAAATATTGTTCAGGGACTTCCCTGGTGGTCCAGTGGGTAAGACTCCATGTTCCCAATGCAAAGGGCCCGGGTTCGATCCCTGGTCGGGGAACTAGATCCCACATGCCACAATTAAGAAGTCTGCATGCCGCACCTAAGAAGTCCACACGCCACAACTAAAAGTTCCTGCATGCCGCAACTAAGACCCAGCACAACCAAAATAAATAAATAAATATTTTTAAAAATTGTTTAAAAAATAACAATGATTATGTAATATCTTACTATTTGATGTACCATATTTTATTTAGTCCTATTTTGGGGCAAGTAGACTGTTTCCAAGTTTTTCAATATAGAAATTCTACACAATATTCTTGCACATAAATTTTGGTGCACATTTGTTGATGTCTCTAGGATAAATTCCTAGGAGTGGAGTGAGTAATTCTAAGGGTTTTTAAGTGGCCCTGACACATTACTAAATCAACCTTCTGAAAGACTTTAACAACTAACGATGACTCTGCCATTGTGAATGATAATTTTTGTACCATCTGGCCTCAGAACCAAATGATCAACTACATTTGAAAGTAACAGATTGATAATGGATGGGTTGTAGGTACACATGGGAGTTCTATCTATTTTTCTATGAAGCTCTCTATATGATTTTCCAATTTTTTGTAATTGGGATGCAGGGCTACAGAAAATTGGGAGTGGGCCAGACAGTTTCCAGAGAAGAGAACTTCTTTGAGGATGGGAAACACTTGTCAGCCCTGGGATCAAACACAATAAAGTACTAAGAATGAGGAAGGTCCATACAAATGGCAAGATGCTGGGTCAGTTCAAAGTCTGCAAGGGGAACCTACTCTAGACTTGACTTCTGCCCTTGGCAGATGAGACTTCTAGCTGCCTGCCAATTATAATCACCTAGAAACAGAGCAGCTTGGAGAAACAGAATACCAGGGTGGGGGATGGAAGACAAGGGCATGGGGGCTGGAGGAGCCAGCAGAGGAGCAAGAGGTGGGAAAAGCTGTGAGAAGGAGGGGCTGGGTCTGAGATGCAGCCACACCCACAGCCTGCTGGAGACTAATGACAAGCTTTCCACTTTTATTCAACATAGTTTTGGAAGTCCTAGCCACAGCAATCAAAGAAGAAAAAGAAACAAAAGGAATCCAAACTGGAAAAGAAGTAAAACTGTCACTGTCTGCAGATGACGTGATACTATACATAGAAAATCCTAAAGACACTACCAGAAAACTACTAGAGCTCATCAATGAATCTGATAAAGTTGCAGGATACAAAATTAATGCACAGAAAGTTGCATTTCTATACGCTAACAAGAAAATATCAGAAAGAAAAATTAAAGAAACAGTCCCATTTACCACTGCATCAAAAAGAATAAAATACCCAGGAATAAACCTAACTAAGTAGACAAAAGACCTATACCTCAAAAACTGTAAGATGCTGATGAAAGAAATCAAAGACAACACAAGCAGATGGAAAGATATACCATGTTCTTGGAATGGAAGAATCAATATTGTGAAAATGACTATACTATTCAAGGCAATCTACAGATTCAGTGCAATCCTTATGAAATTACCAATGGCATTTTTCACAAAACAAAAAATCCTTAAAATTTGTATGGAGACACAAAAGACCCCCAATTATCAAAGCAGTCTTGAGAAAGAAAAACAGAGCTGGAGGAATTAGGCTCCTGGAATTCAGACTATACTACAAAGCTACAGTCATAAAAATGGTATGGTACTGGCACAAAAACAGAAATATAGATCAATGGAACAGTATAGAAAGCCCAGAAATAAACCCACGCACCTATGGTCAATTAATCTATGACAAAGGAGGCAAGACTATACAATGGAGGAAAGACTGTCTCTTTAATAAATGGTACTGGGAAAACTGGACAGCTACATGTAAAAAAAAAATGAAATTAGAACATTCTTTAATACCATACACAAAAATAAACTCAAAATAAATGTAAGACCAGATCCTATAAAACTCTTAGAGGAAAACATAGGCAGAACACTCTTTGACATAAATCACAGCAATATCTTTTCCGAGCTGTCTCCTAGAGTAATGGAAATAAAAACAAACAAATGGGACCTAACTAAACTCAAAAGCTTTTACACAGCAAAGGAAACCATAAACAAAATGAAATGACAACCCACAGAAGGGGAGAAAATATTTACAAATGATGCAACCTACAAGGGGTTAGTCTCCAAAATTTACAAACAGCTCATGTAGCTCAATATCAAAAAACAAAACGAACAAACAACCCGATTAAAAAATGCGAAGAAGACCTAAACAGACAGTTCTCCAAAGAAGACACACAGATGGCCAAGAGGCACATGAAAAGATGCTCAACATCATAAAATTATTAGAGAAATGCAAATCAAAACTACAATGAGATATCACCTCACACCAGTCAGAATGGCCATCATCAAAAAATCTACAAGCAATAAATGCTGGAGAGGGTGTAGAGAAAAGGGAACCCTCCCACACTGTTGGTGGGAATGTAAATTGGTACAGCTACTATGGAGAAGAGTATGCAGGTTCCTTAAAAAACTAAAATGGAGCTACCATATGACCCGGCAATCCCACTCCTGGGCAAATACCCAGACAAAACTATAATTCAAAAAGATACATGCACCCCAATGTTCACTGGAGCACTGTTTACAATAGCCAAGACATGAAGCAACCTAAATGTACAGTGATAGATGAATGAATAAAGAAGATACGGTACATATATACAATAGAATATTACTCAGCCGTTAAAAAGAATGAAATAATGCCATTGCAGCAACATGGATGGACCTGGAAATTATCATACTAAATGAGTAAATCAGACAGAGAAAGATAAATATCATGTGATATAGCTTATACGCAAAATCTAAAAAAAATGATATAAATGAACTTATTTACAAAATAGAAACAGACTCACAGACTTAGAGAACGAACTTATGGTTACCGGGGGCAAGGGTTGGGGGAGGGAATAGACTGGGAGTTTGGGACTGACATATACACACTGATATATTTAAAACAGATAACCAACAAGGACCTACTGTACAGCATAGGGAACACTGCTCAATATTCTGTAATAACGTAAATGGGAAAAGAATTTGAAAAAGAATAGATACATGTATATGTATAACTGAATCACTTTGCTGTACACCTGAAACTAACACAACATTGTTAATCAACTATGCTCCAATATAAAATAAAAATTAAAAAAAAAAAAGCTTTCCAGAAGGGCCAGGGTTCTCAAGTGGAACACATGAGAGCAGCTCCTGTGGGTTCCTGGAACTGTCAGGAGGATGTCACAGATGTGGGGAGCACCCTGGGGGCAGCGCCACCTATGTTTGGCCTGGACCAGCAGCCTCTACCGCCAACAGCTGCTCTAGGTTATATGAAAATTAGAATTCGGAATACGGCGAAGATAATATGGAAGTAAAGAATTCATTTATATTTATTTAAACTAGAGATATGCACAAAGCACAGGCCCTGGAGATTGAGTACCTTAACAGCTGCTATTGCTTTTAGTAACTTCAGGAGAATTAGTAAGGTAATGAATGATAAGAAACTGGTAAAAATCAGTTTAATCAATTCTTAGAATTGCCACAAAATACCTAAACCTAAAAATCACAGATCCCTCACTGCTTAACCCTCCTGAGGAATAAACATAAAATACTATTCAGTATGGTTTGGGGAATCACAAATCCTGTCAGATTAGTAAAACTTTAACTACTAGTTCTAAGTTTGGTAAATCATGTTCTGTTGGTTACATGATATACTTAAATTTCAACGAGGGTTTAAACTTGTCCCACGTAACAAATCAGAAAAATATGGTCAAAATATCAGTATTAGAAACAAAGAGTATTTTCAAAGGTTGGTCTTAGGCCAGTATATCTTAAATTTTCGTCAGTAATGATAAAAGATGGTACATGAATAAATGAATTAAAGAGATGTCCCAGCCTGGGGTTAGAACCCACTAACATTGTAACTGAACATCCAAGACAGGAGAAAGAAGCTTAGAAATCAGTAGTCACAGATATATAGAGAATGAAGCTTGATATCATCGGTTTCCTTTAATGATAAAGAAGAAATTAAGCAAATACTGAGTGAACGCACAGTAGAGTGAAATATCCCCAAGAACAAGCCATTCTAGAAAGCCAAGTTTCCAGCCGTTGAGACCCCTTTAAGCACTAATTTTGTTTTTTTCTTTTTTCAATGGAAAACTTTCAAAAAGGTATCATTCATTCACATCTCTGCTTTCTTCAAGAAATACAATGAGTGTAGTTTTTTCTTAATGATTCTGGGTGATCATACATGACCAATTTCAATAAGTACTTATTGAGCATTTCTACTTTGTGCCAAGTACTGGACATTGATATTTAAACCTTTTTTATTTGCTTTAAGACCAGATCTTGAAAACAGTATGCTGAGTGAAAGAAATCAGTCACAAAGGAGCACATATTGTATGATTCCATTTATAAGAAATGCCCACAACTGGCAAATCTGTAAAGACAGAAAGTAGATTGGTGGCTGCCTAAGGCTGGGAAGGAGGGGGCGGGGGCGGGAGGGCCAATGGACATGATGGTTAAGGGGTGTGGGTTTCTTTGGGGGGCAATGACAACGTTCTAATGAGTGTGGTGATGGATTCACCACTCTGGGAATATACTAAAAGCCATTGCTTTAAAGTGTACACTTTAAATGGGTAAATTGTGTGGTTATGTGAAGCACATCTCAATAAAGCTGTATTTTTAAAAAACAGGTTGGTGGGACTTCCCTGGTGGCACAGTGGTTAAGAATCCGCCTGCCAGTGCAGGGGACATGGGTTCGATCCCTGGTCAGGGAGGATCCCACATGCTGCAGAGCAACTAAGCCTGTGTGTTACAACTACTGAGCCTGTGCGCCACAACTACTGAAGCCCACACGCTCTAGGGTCCGTGTGCTGCAACTACTGAGCCCGCGTGCTGCAACTACTGAAGCCCACGTGCCTAGAGCCCGTGCTCCGCAACAAGAGAAGCCACCACAATGAGAAGCCCATGCACCACAACAAAGAGTAGCCCCCGCTCGCCACAACTAGAGAAAGCCGGCATGCAGCAACGAAGACCCAATGCGGCCAAAAATAAAAACATAAAAACCAGGTTGGCAATGTTCTGCGGACATAAAGAGACAACATCTGAACTAGGATGAGGAGGGGTGGGAGGGAGGATGGACAGGGAGTTGGGGGAGGAGCTGGCCATGCTAAGCTCATCTCTGAAGGATCCTTTGCCCCTGAGATCCTGCCTGGAATTATCTCCTGTCTCCTCCCTCCTGTCCCTGTGCCTGCCTGTGATGGTGCCATGGTATCAGTTGCTTCCTATCGGCTCTGGTTCTGGAAACCGCAGAGTTGTTCAAAGCCAGGCTCAGGAGTCAGAAAGACCTGGGTTTAATGATGGGTTGTGACACCATCACTGCGATCTTGGACAAATTCGGTACCCTCTCTAAGCCCCAGTTTCCCCATCAGGAAGACTGGAGTAATATCTACTTCATAGTGTTATTTTGAGGATTAATGAGAGGAAGCTCGGAAGGAATGTGGCTTGCTCAGTGTCTGACTCACAGTCAGTGTCTGGAAGACAATGTTGTGTCTGGGAAGAGGAGAGCAGCAAGTTCTAAGGAAAATGTCATCACAGAGAACAGTAGAAGGGGGAGAGTAATAAACATTAGTTGGGCATTTACTATGTGCCAAGTGCTTGACATTCAGTATCTCATTTGCTTCTTATAACAATAGCTCCATGTCACAGATGAGAAAACCAAGACCCACACAGATAATCATTATAACAAGACCACTAAAAACTCTTACAATGTGCTCAAGTCATGTACTAACTTATCTAATCCTCACTACCTTAGGAGGAAGTGTGATACTGTGTTTATAAGAAGTATATATTTGGTCTTGTCTCTGGGAGCACAGAGCTTCCCACACCCCTTGGAATTAAGTGTTGAGAGTGAAGAAGGTGTCCTTTGTTATGTTAAAGAGGTGACTTTCGACCTCACCTAAGGATGGGTTGGATGCAGGAGAACCAACCATATGATTAGATGGTTGGAACTTTTAGTCTCAGCCCCTGACTTTCTGGGAGGGGAGAGGGGCTGGAGGTTGAATCCGTTGCCAATGGCCAATGAGTTAATCAATCATGCCTATGTCATGAGTCTCAAAAAAATCCAAAGGGATGGGTTTGGAGAGCTTCTGGGTTGGTGAACATGTGGAGATGTGGGGAGAACGGCATGCCTGGAGAGGGCACGGGAGCTCTGTACCCCTTCCCCGTCCCTTGTCCTACAGCATCTCTTCCATCTGGCTGTTCCTGTTATATCCTTTTGTAACAAATTGCTAAAGTAGTAAGTAAAATGTTTCTGAGTTCTGTGATCTTCTCTAGCAAATTGATCGAACCCAAGGAGTGGGTTGTGGGAACCTCCAATCTGTAGCCAATGGGTCAGAAACACAGGCAACAACCTGGCTTGCGACTGGTGTCTGAAGTTGGGGGAGGGGCAGTCTAGTAGGATTGAACCCTTAACCTGTGGAACCTCATGCCATCTCCAGGTAGATAGTGTCAGAACTGAGTTGAATTACAGGACACCCAGCTGCTGTCAGAGCATCCTCTCCACCCCCTCCCACATTGAAATTGGTCACAGAACACTGAAAGAGGTAGTTATCATTATTATCCCATTTTACATATGAGAAACTGAGGCACAGAAAGAGTACCTAACTCACCCAGGGCCACATATATTAAATTGCAGATCTGGGATACAAACAGAAACAACTGATTCCAAAGCCCTTGTCTCTTCCATGTATATGCTGTTCACTAAGAACACAGCCGAGGGTCCTAGTGGTCCCCATACCTAACAGGAAGACAGGCTGCAGAAGGAGCAGTGTATGGGATGCTGGACAAATGGAAAGGACAGGGCCTGGCTTCAGTCAGGGAACTGGCTCTTTTGGGGTAACTGGAGGGGCACTGAGAGGCTACATCAGGTTCTTGTGAACCTTCCTACCTGAGAATACAGAGTACCACTTTTCAGCTGAAGGCTATTTGTGGTTTTGAGTTTGTCAAAATGGTTCTTAACAGCTGTTAGCCATTGCAAGGCTGCTGGGTGGCTGAATTTCTAATATTTCCTGGCTTTTTTTTTTCTCACACGGTTTTGATAGCAGAGAAGAGAGGAAGTTCTGGAAAGCCCTGGGCATTCAAGAGAGAACAGGTAGATTCTGAGAATCAGGGGCCTCACCTGCCTCCCCGTTCTGCACCTGAAAGCCCAGGCTGGTCTTAAAGGTCTGCGTGTAGACTACATGGATGAGGGTGAGGACTCTGGTTAGATCTTTGCCTCCTATTCTCCAAGGCGTCTCTGCACGGGGAAAGCAACAGTCCTTAATCTTCTGCCTCTACTGTTTGGTTAATTCAATGCTGGAGACCTCTAGCATCTGGACCAGGGGCCGACTGTTCCCAGTGTCCTCAGCCAACAACTCAGGCAGTAGGTTAGTACCGGTACCCTCTGTATCCGTGAGTTCTGCATCCTTGGATTCAGCCAACCGCGGCTCAGGCCCCCTGCACCTTCCTCCTGCTCCTTACACCATCTGGCTCAGCCCCCTCTCCCTTCCCTGCCTCTGGGACTGGCCCATTTGACAAGGGTGTCATAGCCTAAGGATAACCGCATTGAACTGATTTTACTTTTGGGTGAAGGAGTCCAGTGGAGTATATTTTAAAATGCTTTTTCATGGCTGATACAACTAGATGACTCCAACTATCATATTCAGAACCTTTCCTGAGGTGTGTTTTCTCCAGACTGGGGTTCAGTTTGTTGGGGTTCAATGTCCCTGCAAACTGTCCCTTCCTGGCTACAGGAAGAAACTCCCACAGGACATAACTGTTAGAGCTTTTCCTGTGCACCTTCCTGCCACAAATGTGTAATATTTAAAAAAAAAATCACGATACTTACTCTTGTGAAGAGAGTACCTCCGTCAACTCCAGCCCAGGTTGGGGAGTAGTTCTCAAGCCCCTCTCCCCAATCCACCGCAGGCATCTCCAGGTCCCCCGCTGCAAGAAGAGACCCCAACCCCTTTAATTAGGGTGCGGTGGTGCAGGGTCAGGAAACAGCTGGCGTGGCCTGAGGGGCACCCAGCAGCGCGTGACATTTGACTCCTTAATCATAGGGTCGAATTCAAAGCAATTGCAGGGAAGACCAGTGTCCACCTGGGTTTGGGGACCGCTGTGGTAAAGATGCCCTGGGGGAACAGGGCAAGGTGCCAGGCATGGCTGTGGATGGGTGGGAACAGGACGGAAGTGCTGCTGTGCTCCCCCCAATCTGGTCTCTGCTCAAAGACAGCTGGGGACATGGGTTCGAGCCCTGGTCTGGGAAGATCCCACATGCCGCGGAGCAGCTGGGCCCGCGAGCCACAATTACTGAGCATGCGCGTCTGGAGCCTGTGCTCCGCAACAAGAGAGGCCGCGATAGTGAGAGGCCCGCGCACGGCGATGAAGAGTGGTCCCCGCTTGCCGCGACTAGAGAGAGCCCTCGCACAGAAACGAAGACCCAACACAGACATATATAAATAAAAGAAAAGAAAAGAAAATTAAAAAAAAAAAAAAAAGACAGCTGATGAGGTTCTTGACTTGTTTCTCATCCCCTGGGCTGGGTCACTGCCACAATCAGGTAATATATTAAGCTGTTCATAGTTTTTACACTTTAAGAGCCCCCAAAGCACAGCGGCCCAGATCATGCTTTAAAAGGGAGAAAGGAGAGAGATCAAAGGTGAGCCTGGGTGGGAAGCAGAGTTGGGTGGCAGACGCTTAGGAGGACACCAAACACGGCAGAAGGAACGGGGCACAGATAGTGTGTTAGTCTGCCCGGGCTGCCATTACAAAGGCCACAGACAGGGTGGCTTAAACAACTGAAATTAATTTTCTCACAAAACTGGAGGCTAGATGTCCAAGATCAAGGTGTCTGTAGGTTTGCTTTCTTCTGAGGCCTTGCTCCTTGGCTAGCAGAGGGCCTCTGTCTGTGTTGTTCCCTAATCTCCTCTTCTTATAAGGACACCAATCATATTGGATTAGGGCCCACCCTCAATGACCTCATTTAACCTTAATTACTTCTTTACAGACCCCACCTCCAAATACAGTCACATTCTGAGGTACTGGGGGTTAGGACTTCAACACATGAATTTTGGTGGGGGACATAATTCAGCCCACAGTTCAGAGGGTGAGGGGGACAAACATCAAACAGCCTCCTTCTCAAGCTTGTGGAGAACATCAGGGTCACAGGTCCCTGCCAGGAATTCACACGGAGGTGGGCTCATCATTTCACCCAAGACCATGTCCTAGGCCTGGAGAGGGGGGCCCAGCCTGGGGTGCCCTCCAGAGCAGGGTAGCAACCGTGGGCTCATTGGCTGGCCCACCCCAGGAGACCCAGCTGCCTGCACTAGGTTCAGCTTTGTCTGAGCAGAAAACCCAGGAGGCCCTCCCCTGTTCCACAGTTACGAAACACGCTTAGGGGAGAACCGAACGCTATGCTAGTTTAACAGTTGTTAATAATTGATAACACTTGTTCTTCAAGGATTGCTTTTCCACGGTGCTCGGAGGCTCGAGAATTCGAGAGAATAAAATTGTAGCATTAAGATAAAACTGGGTCAAGAGCTTTTCTGCCTCTGTTTTAAATGTTTCTATGTATAAAATATTCATTTTAAGTTATAAACTAATAAACAAAGATGTCCCTGTAGGCTCCCATGTGTGAAAATCTAATGTGATCATGTAAATCAAGAAAAAGTAGTAAACAAATTATAAGAAAGTGATCATCTGGTACACAGTGAATAAATTATTAGAGTAATAGGTCAACACGAAGAATGTGAACGGGACAGGAAGGAGAAGGGGCTGGCGTCCAGCACTCGCTCTGTCTCCTGCAGTGACATGTGACCACATGTCCATTGGACAGCTGTGATTTGCAACGGCTGGGCTAGTCTCACCCAAACCGCAGAGCTGTGTTCCACATGTGGCCCTCACACACCTTCCTGCCCTTCCCGTCTCTTAAAGCAATTCTGTGAAGAAAAAAAGGTAAAACGCAAATGCTTTTTTTTTTTTTCTTTTTGGCTACGCCTCATGCGGGATCTTAGTTCCCTGCCCAGGGATCAAACCCTTCTCCCCTGCATTGGGAGGGCAGAGTCTTAACCACTGGACTGCCAGGGAAGTCCCAAATGCAAATGCTTTTAGTGCTTAGGCCTGCCCAGCCTTTCCTACTTGGAAGCTCTGGTGCTGGTAGATACCCGCAGTCTCTCACCTCTGCTGCTATTCTCTCTACTGAGTCCCTAAATACCCTCAGGGTTTGTCCTAGGGCTTCTGCCCTTCTCTGTCTATACCCCTCTCCTAGGTGGTTTCTTCCATTCTCATAGCCTTAAGCGATCTCCATGTTGACAATTCCCAATGTGTATCTCAAGCCAAGACCCTCCTCCGAGCTCTGGACTCACACATCTATCTCCTCGATGTCTCCACCTCCTAAAGGTCAGGCTTCTCAGACTCATCCCCTCCCTTCTCTGCTCCTCCTTCCGTCTCAGTAAATGGTGATGCCGCCACTCACTTGTTCAACACAAGACCCCAAGAGGCATCCCGATTCCTCCCTTTCCGTCGCCCGCATATCCAGTCTAGTCGGGAGTCCTTTCAGCTCTACCTTCAGAATCCCCCCTGGAGTCTGCCTACTTCATCCACCTGCTCAGTCACCACCCGGGTCCAGCCATCATCGTCTCTGGATGACAGCTGTACCATGGCCTCCCTATAGGTCACCCCACTGTCACTTTGCCAACCCAACCAGCAGCTGCAGCAATTTAGAAACAAAAATTAGATCATGGAATGCCACTTCCACCCCTAGTTTGCACAAAATCCTTCACTGGGTTTTCCTGCTGCCTTTGAATAACATCCAAGCTTCTTATTTGTACCCCAAGGCCCTGACGGAGCGTGCCCCATCAGGGGCATGAAACTTTCTTCCCTCTCTCAGGACTTTTTGGCCAGACCGGCCTCTACGGGTTCCCTAGGACTTTACTACTATCAGTGAAATCTCCAGATCAGCAGCCTCAGCGTTACCCGGAGCTGGTTAGAAATCTCAAGCCCCACTCCAGATGTACTGAATCAGAATCAAGAGTTCTACAAGACCCCCAGGTGATTTGTCTACAAATTGAAGTTTGAGAAGCACTGCTCACAAACACAACAAACTCTTTCCACCTCAGGGCCTTTTCACACACTGATCTTCATCCTGGCTCATCAAATGGCTGGTTCCTAGAATATCTCTGGAAATGGATGCAACAAATCATAGCTGCTTCTGGAGAGAGAAGGGATCTGGCATTGGGGATGGGAGGGACAGTTACTTTTTATTATATACTCCTATTCACCTTCAGTCTGAGACAGGCTGGGATCCTTTACTGAAGTGCTTTCCCCTGGACAAACTCTCATCTCCTCCAGCAACAGAATACAAAGAAACTATAAGAGACTAAAAACAACAGCATGCATGTGCAGTCAGGGCAATTATGAACAATAAGATAGAAAAAGGCCACAAACCAACTGCCACTTCTGAGGTGTCAGGAGCAAAAGCAGGGTCCTGCCCCAGCACCCTGCACACAGCACCACCAAGGGGGTGGGCAGACCACCTAAGCCCCACCCCTCTGGCCTGACCCACTGATCCACTCCTACCCTCACCCCACTTAAGGGACCAGCTTGCCCCACCTCAAGGAGAGAGCAAGGGCACCTGTTATTTGTTTTCGCTCCCTCATGCTGCAGCACGAGCCCCAGTAAAGTCTTGCCTGAATTCCTCGTGGGGCCGCTTATCAATTTCCATTGATTAAAGAGTCCAAGAACCCTGGATGGTAACAAAACAAACAAGAATGCCATTTGAGGGCTTCCTTGGTGGTGCAGTGGTTGGGAGTCCACCTGCCAATGCAGGGGACACGGGTTCGAGCCCTGGTCCGGGAGGATCCCACATACCGCGGAGCAGCTAGGCTCCTGCGCCACAGCTGCTGAGTCTGCCCTCTAGAGCCCGTGAGCCACAACTACTGAGCCCACGTGCCACAACTGCTGAAGTCCGCGCGCCTGGAGCCCGTGCTCTGCAACAAGAGAGGCCACAGCAATGAGGGGCCCGTGCACTGCAACGGGGGGTAGCCCTCGCTCGCCGCAACTAGAGAAAGCCCACGCGCAGCAAGGAAGACCCAACGCAGCCAAAAATAAATAAATAGAATAAATAAATTAAAAAAAAAAAAAGAATGCCATTTGAATGGCTTTCAGTTCTGTTGATGCCATCACCCCATGAAAAGTAAACCCCCATGACCTGGTGTCACAGCCTCCTTCTATTTCCTCGAGTGTTCACCACAATCCTGTAATTGTTATGTTTCTTCCTTTGGTGCTTGTCTTCCTCACCAGAACGCAGGAGGATGAGGACCGGGTCCATCTCCATCACCACTGTGTGCCCACTGTCTGCCGCTCAGGGCCTGCACGCACTCAGCTCTCAGATGCTTTGAAAATGGGCCGCTCTGAACGCTCCCATGCAAATCCATCTCCCCTCCCCTTCCGCCACTCCCAGGCTTTGTGCTTCCGCACCTTCTCGGCTGCTCCTATTTCACCTGTCCTGAGGGCCTTGCGTCCACCTGCTCTGCTCTCTGCCTCTCCGCGCTGCATCTTCTAGCCGAGCTGGTTTGCATCCATGGTGCTGGGCTTCTGTTCTCTTCAGCTTCTTCACACAAGCAGCTGACTTCACCACCAGTGAACAGAGAAAAATGGAAGTCGTCAAGAAAAGAAGGCCTCATTTTCCTACCAAGAATCCCACAGGCTTCCCTGGTGGCGCAGTGGTTGAGAATCTGCCTGCCAATGCAGGGGACACGGGTTCGAGCCCTGGTCTGGGAAGATTGCACATGCTGCAGAGCAGCTAGGCCCGCGAGCCACAACTACTGAGCCTGCGCGTCTGGAGCCTGTGCTCCGCAACTGGAGAGGCCGCGACAATGAGAGGCCCGCGCACCGCGATGAGGAGTGGCCCCCGCTCGCCGCAAGTAGAGAAAGCCCTCGCACAGAAATGAAGACCCAACACAGCCCAAAAAAAAGAATCCCACAAACCCACCTGCGCTTGCTGTCTTTTCCTCCTTCTTGTATGCTAAGACGACAACATTAACCTCTCTCTTGATAAGTGTGCTGTTCTCACTCATGGTGGACTGGAAAATGTCTAACAACTGGCTCTCTGGGGGTATCAGAAGCTCTGATGTGTAGAGTTCCCTGATTTCTGTGGCGTCAATACTCCCATCATGGACAATTTCAAGCTCCCAACTCGCTATCTCTAAACGCAGAGACGGAAGAGATTCACAGAAGTGCATCATCCATGTTATTCTCACCATATGGATACAGTGAATGTAAACGACCCCAAGAGAGTAGCTGTTAGTCAAATGTACTAAAATATCAATAGTTAGGAAGGGATGAATTTTGAGCATGTACTACCTTTGTTATTAATATCATCTATTTAACTGTAAGTTTCCATAATTCAAATTTTAACGCTGGCTATGGCTTGCAAAATTCCTGAAACTTTAACACTCAGCTCTCCTGCTGCCGGTCACTCTCACTGCTCACTTTTCTGGTTCTCTAACCACCACAGCCTGGCTCTGTTACTTATATTTACCAGTTTATCATAAAGGATACAACTCAGCGACAGCCAGATGGAAGAGATGCATTTCCCCTCCTCATTGCCGACGTCCGTCTTCCCTTCCTGGGTCCCCAGGGGCGTCAGATTCTCGGGGCCCCTACTCCTCCAGCTTCATGGCGCTGCAAGCCTGGACTTCCTCCTGCCCTCTGCCCACCCGGTCCTGCTCACCCTCCTTTCCCCAGGTCCCCTCCTCTGTGCATCCCTCAGTGGCTCTGGCCTCCGCCTCTTCTCCCTGGGGCCCTGTCCGGGTGATCCAGCACTGTCACGGCTCCACTATCACCTTGTACGTGTGAATTGACGTGTATTCTCCATCTGCAATCCGCTCTCCTGGACCTCTGCCCACAGCGGGTGCTCTCGATGTACACATGGCACTGAGACAATCCCTTGTCTCTACTCTTACTGGCCCCCAGTCCATTCTCCACTTCTATCCAGCTCTCTAAAGCGCAAGTTTTAAACACTGATTAGAACCCTTCAGGGAGGCTTCTGAAGTGGTCCAGTGAGACCAAGCTGGGACCAGCCTGGGGAGAGTGGAGGTGCACAGAACTGAAAGCATTCACAGGCGACTGTGGAACTGGAATCTTTAGAGTGTTTAACAGATGTGGAAGGCGGGCAAAGGGAGGGGGCAGGGACGATTCACAGGTGATGGGCTGAGGCAGCCAGGTGCAGAGGTACCATTAGTTGAAATAGGGACTCTGAATGGTTTCTACTCACCGCACCTCTGACACCAAATGTGCGAGTTTTTTCCTCACATCAACCTATTCTCTAACTTTCTGGACACCATCTGGGCGTCCTAAAATTCAATTCGATTCCATCACTGTCTACCTGGAGTTAGAGTCAGAGCCCTCAAGTTCAGGGCTTAATCCCACAAGACTGTCTCCACGTCAGACGCCAGTTACAAGTCTCAGGCCTCCTGTGCGTCTGACTGACTAGCTATCAATTGGGGTTTCCCACGACCTCCTCCTCAGGATCAATATTGTGCTAGAATGGCTCACAGAACTCAGGAAAACAGGTTACTCATATCTTCCAGTTTCCCATGAAGGATACAACTCATTAACAGGAGACAGAAGAGTTGCACGGGGTGGGAGGCGGTATGGGGAGGGGTGCACAGATCTTCCATGCCTTCTCTGGGAGCCCCACCCTTCCGACACCTTGATGTGTTCACCAACCCAGAAGCCTCCAGAACCCGTTGTTAGGGTTTTTATGGAGGGTCTGTGGTTGATTAAATCATGGGCTATTGGTGACTGAACTCAGTCTCCACCCCCTCCCCTCCCTGGCAGGGTAGGGGTGCGGCTGAAAGCGCCAGTCTTGAATCTCAAGGTTCATTCTTCTGGTAACCAGCCCCCAGCCTCCAAGAGTCACTTTATTAGCATGAACTCAGGTGCCTTTGGGCCAGGGCTTATTATGAATAACAAAATCTGCTCCTCTCACCCGTCAGGAACTTGCAAGGGTTTTAGCAGCTCCTGTGCCAGGAACACGACACAGACCAAATATATGTATTTCCTATTGTATCACAGTATTTCAGGGACTATGGGAAGAAGAGCAGACTTGTGGCCAGGATGCTGTCTAGAGCTGCAGGTGTCTACTGGGCTTCTGGAGACCCTGGAGAGGCAGATGGGGTCCGCGCAGAGGTCTGGAATGCAGGTATAACGTTGTCAGCGTGTGGGTGATGGTCGCGTCACATAGACTAAAACAAAAGGTTTCCGGTGATTTTTCATGGATTTGAGACTCGACTCTAAATTCGTGAAGTTTCTCTCCCACGGTGCCCCTCCCTCCCCTCCCCCCAGCTCACTCCCACTCAGGGCCTGGGTCTCAATGCAGGCACCACAGGCCTGGCATCGCTCCCTCTGCCCTCCCCTGAGCCTCTCCTGACTGCCCCTCGGGGTCCTCTGTCTCTCAGGGCAGTTGTCATATTGAGTCACCGCACAGGAGGCCACGCTGCCTCTGCCACGGTACCTGACTTTCTCCTGTGTGTGTCCCCCGGGGCATATCCGGTACCCAGCTCCTGGTGGTTGATCAGTAAATATTTGTCAAAAGAAGACATTAGAAATGAGCTTTCTGAGGCTTGGAATGAAAATCCCAGTGTTGGGCTTCCCTGGTGGTGCAGTGGTTAAGAATCCACCTGCCAATGCAGGGGACACGGGTTCGAGCCCTGGTCCTGGAAGATCCCACATGCCGCGGAGCAACTAAGCCCGTGTGCCACAACTACTGAGCCTGCCCTCTAGAGCCCGTGAGCCACAACTGCTGAGCCCTAGTGCCACAACTGCTGAAGCTGGCGCGCCTAGAGCCTGTGCTCCGCAACAAGAGAAGCCACTGCAATGAGAAGCCTGTGCACCGCAACGAAGACCCAACGCAGCCAAAAATAAATTAATTAATTAAAAAATTTTTTAAAAAAAGAAAGAAAATCCCAGTGTTGCTGGTGTTGGAAGCATCTGGTCCCTGGAGCCCCAGTCTCTCCTGGATGCTGTGAACTCAGGGAGACGTGAGGACGTTCAGGGATGCCAGGCTCCCCGGGACGCCAGGAACACGTGCCTGCTTGTTCCCTCGGAGTCAGCCTCCCCGTTTGTGGCCACATTTCAAACGTGTCCCAAAAGCCCGACCCCTCGGCGAGAACTTCCCCAGCCCCACCCTGGGCAAATACACAGCCGCCACCGCCCCACACTTGCGGACACTCTCCCGGGATTGTCTTTGGAGCACGGGCTCTACTTTAGTATTATTTTTATACTGTGCATCCGTTTACGGCTTGGTGACATACAGCGAAGTGCTGACCCGCCTCTTCACGGGAGTGTCGTAGCTCTCGGACTGTGAACTGCTCTGGCAGGGAGGCGAGGAAGTGACTTTGGGATTTAGCTGCTGGCCTGGGGCCTTCTGGCGTAACTCAAGGATTCCCTCGGGGGAGTTACAACCCTGGCGACAGGAAAGAACGTCCCTTCATTACAGATTTACAATCGAGGGCCGTGCTAAGTGCCGAGCAGAACAGAACTTGTCACATCCCCAGAACCAGGTATCAGCTATTCAAATCAGGTAGGAGATGTCAGTCCCTGCGCTCGATCAAGCTGGATTCCTCGCTCACTGTCAAAGTGCCTGCAGAGGAGACCCTGGGACGACAATGGCCTTGAGAAGCCAGGAAGGTCCAGGTACCCTGCCTGCCCTCCCGCCCCACCCTGGGCCCACCCTGGGCAGTCCCCTGCAGGCGGCCCTCTGGCAAAGGAGGAAGCAGTCCTGGCCTAGTCCCCAGAAGGCTGGCTCTCGGAGCAACACTGCAGGGCTGTGGTTTAGTGGTAATGAAGGTGTAGGACAGGAGAAGGCCCAGGACCATGTGTGTTTTACAGACTTGGCTCACTTCAGAGGCCTCGAGATACAATCTGGGAGAATGACGGTCAGCTGTCCATGTTGGGAGGGAAGGGGCCAGTCCTGATCCCCTCCCCCTCCTAAGCCCTCTCCTCTGAACAGGAGGCAAACCCCAAACAGCCCTGGGCGAGCACTTACCCTTCTCAGAGCTGGCTGCGAACCAGAGGCAATTCCCAGGTCAAATTAAACACACCGCCTTGCTCCGGCCTCTGGTTTTACAGCCGAGGTCACTGTCACATCCTCGCCGGGCCCGCACGGCTCCACCCACAGGTCTGAAGCGTGGCTGACCTCACCCCTCAGGGAACACACCTTCTTGTCCACCAGGCTTCACCAACCTGTTCTGAAGTGGGGGGCATGATCACTGGTGAACTATCCATCTGGGCAACCCCCTCGCAGTATCATTCCAAAATAAAACGTGTGTGGACGCACAAGACAGTTATTGCCCTTGGAATATACCATTAGAAATCGCTGTTAGGGGGTGTATTAGAGTTTCTCCACCTGTGCTCCGCAACAAGAGAGGCCGCGATAGTGAGAGGCCTGCGCACCGCGATGAAGAGTGGCCCCCGCTCGCCGCAACTAGAGAAAGCCCTCACACAGAAACGAAGACCCAACACAGCCAAAAATAAATATAAAAAAAAAAAAAACAACAAAAAACTATTTAGAGTTTCTCCAGAGAAACAAAACCAATAGGATTGCTTAAAAGGAACTGGCTCCCATGATTACAGAGGCTGAGAAGGCCCACAGTCTGCTGTCTACCAGCTGGAGATTCAGAAAGGCTGGCGTGTAGTTAGAAGGCCTAAGACTGGAGAGCGACGGGGTCGCTTCCAATCGGAGTCTGCAGGCCTGAGAGCAGGAGTACCGAGGCCAGCACAGCCAGATCCCAGCTCAGGAGGCGGGCAGAGAGGCCAAATCAACCCTCCCTCTGCCATTCTGTCCCTGTTCAGGCCTCCACAGACTGGATGCTGTCCACACTGGGGGGGGGGGGGGGCAGCTGCTTTACTTAATCCACCAACTCAGATTCGAATCTCTTCTGGAAACATCTTCACAGACATGCCCACACGGAACCAGGCTTCCCATGATCCAATCAAACTGACACGTCATGGTGTTTTTTTCTCCCTCAAAGTGGCTGAAATAAAGGTTAGGCCGTGTCCATTTTACACTATTATGAAATCCAAACTAGTGAACATGCACACGCTTTGGCATTTTCGAAGCCGATTTCCCAGCCTGGCATATCCCTATGGCAGTACCTGGAGCTGCTTTTCATGCCACCAGCCCAAAGGGTCATAAAAGTGCAAGCTGAGCAGTGACAGTTTGCAGCTGCTATTTAAGTGGTGCATTATAGGAAAACAAAATGCCCTTTGGTTTCTTTCTTATTTTAAGCAACATTCTCAGCAGCCTGTTTTATGTTTCGTGGGCAGGGGATGTATCAATAAATATTGTGAAAAACACATTTGTATACCTTCCAAGGCCTCAATCATCATGGCAGTTATCAAAGGCCCCAAAAGGCATCAGCACTAAATCAAGTGGCTTCAGAAATGCAGTAAGAAGTCTGTAGTCGAGTCTTTCCAGAAGAAATGTGAACTACAAATCAATTGGCCTCAACCAATTCATTTATTTAATTTATCCTTTGACTTTATGAAGGGATCCAATTAATTTAAAGATGCTTCATTAGATCTGGCTGCTCTGGATGTTTTTTCACTGAGAACATTTAAGTTCCTGGAACCAATGACTCATACATCTTATATTTCTGTGCATCCTGTCCAGCCCCTTGAACCCAGTTTTCTCCAACTCAGAAGGTCAAGGGATTAACCCCTTCAGCACCTTAGAAGGGACACTTACTCAGTGCCACTTAGGCTGTTGACCTCATGTGTAGCTTTCCAGGCTGATAAAATGATCAATGATAACAATATACAGGGAGGAAGGAGAAACCAGTTCTGCCTAATGGACTAATAATATTCTTTCAAACACTCCTAGGAAATGAAGAATCACTTGCTCTTTGGAGAAGGGGAAACCCAGGTTAAAATTCTGTCTTGGAAACCTTTCCAAACTAGCAAATCTCTTTTTTAGAAGTACTCTTTCTTCTATTCAGGCAATGGAAAAATATTTCTGTTTTATGAAATTATCCATATTGTCTATTTGTAGGAATTACTTGGTTTAAAATTTTGCCAAAGGTAAATCCGCCTTGTGTATTTCATCCAGTGGACAAATGTACCTTCCAGCTTCAGGTTTTCTAGGTTGCCTCCTTCCCACAATTCCACTGAGAATACTGTAAGATGGAGTCAAAAATAGAATAATTCCACAAGCGAGCTGACAGCAGCAGTGCCAGCAGCAGATCAGATTTTGATATACTTCTGGAAGGTGGAAAGTGGATGCAATGACATTGCTGAATTACCTACAGCAGAGTGAGCCACAGCTCAGAAGATGCAGAAGAGAAAACGGCCTGGAAGCAGAGCCCTTATCTTGGCTCCCAGAGACTTCTAGGTTCAGATTTCACAGGCACAAACCACACTGGTGGAAAGAGGGGTTGAAATTAGGCTGATTCTACAAAGGTCTCTGAAGAACTGCAGCCCCACTGGGCAGTTCCGTCACAGTGCCAACTCCGAATATTATTCCTGCTAAATCAGGAGAGCTGCCCTCTAAGAATTGCATGGTGGGGTGGGTGGGTTAGGGTTAGGCCCCAGTGTGGATGTTGGTGCCCCACCCCACAGGAAAGTCCTCCTTATCTGAGCTTTCTGCAGGTGAGAGGGACTAAACATCTGTTTCCTGCCCGTGCACCCTAAAATTGAACCTACCAGTTGAACTTCCCTGTCCAGGAACCTACCAGTTGAACTTCCATGTCCAGACCTACCAGTTGGTCTATCTGTTCTGGAAGGGGAGTTTGTGGAGAAAAGGGTTATACAAGTACAGAGGTACCGACAACACACTTCCCAAATCAACCAGTCTGGCTTTCATCCAAAAGTACAAATGGAAAACCAAGATAGCCTTGAGGAAAACCAACAGCTTCAAAGAAAAGAACCAAGATAAGTAAACCGAGGATGGTTTCCAGGGGAAGGAGAGAGAATTCAGGAAATGGAAGTCATAACATAGATCAATGGAACAGAATAGAGAGCCCAGAAATAAACTCATGCACTTACGGTCAATTAATCTACGACAAAGGTGGCAAGACTATACAATGCAGAAAAGACAGTCTCTTCAATAAGTGGTGCTGGGAAAACTGGACAGCAACACGTAAAAGAATGAAATTAGAACATTCTCTAACACCATATATTGGGTTGGCCAAAAAGTGCCTTCGGATTTTAAGAAAAAATAAAAGACACATTTTTCATTTTCACCAAGAACTTTATTGAACAACGTATTCAGCCTTTTGTTCCACTACCTTCTGCCATTTTTCAGGCAACTTCATAATTCCATCTTCCCAAAACTTTTAATCTTTTTGAGCAAAGAACTGTTCCAGGTGCCTTTTACAGTCTTCCAGGGAATTGAAATTTTTTCAATTAAGAGAATTTTGTAAAGATGGAAATAAGGAAATCTGAAGGTGCAGTGTCTGGTGAATATGGCGGATGAATCAGAACTTCCCAGCCAACCTGTAACAGTTTTTGCCTGGTCATCAAAGAAACGTGCGGTCTTGCGTTATCCTGATGGAAGATTATGCATTTTCTGTTGACTAATTCCAGACACTTTTCGTGGAGTGCTGCTTTCAGTTGGTCTATTTGGGAGCAGTACTTGTTGGAATTAATCATTTGGTTTTCCGGAAGGAGTTCATAATACAGGACTCCCTTCCAATTCCACCATATACACAACTTCATCTTTGGATGAAGACCAGCCCTTGGTGTGGTTGGTGGTGGTTCATTTCACTTGCCCCACCATCTCTTCCATTCCACATTATTGTACAGTATCCACTTTTCATCGCCCGTCACAATTTGTTTTAAAAACGGAACGTTTTCATTACGTTTAAGCAGAAAACTGCATGCGGAAATAAGGTCAAGAAGGTTTTTTTTGTTTAACTTATGTGGTACCCAAACATCAAAGTAATTCAAATATCCAAGCAGGTGCAAATGATTTTCAACACTTGATTTGGATATTTTGAGTATGTCCACTATCTCCCACATGGTATAATGTTGATTGTTCTCAATTAATGTCTCGATTTGATCCCTATCAACTTCAGCTGGTCTACCCGACTGTGGAGCATTGTCCAGCGAGAAATGTCCAGCACAAAACTTCGCAAACCACTTTTCATATGTTTGATCAGTCACAGCTCCTTCTCCATACACTGCACAAATCTTTTTTTGTGTTTCAGTTGCGTTTTTACCTTTCTTGAAATAATAAAGCATAATATGCCAAAAATGTTGCTTTTTTTTCTTCCATCTTCAATATTAAAATGGCCACACAAAAATTCACCAATTTTGGTAAGTTTTTTTTTTAAATGCACACTGATCTGACAGCTATTACATACCATCTAACAAAATTGTTTCGAATGAAGTTAAAGACAACTAAGTGCTACTAGAGCCATCTCACGGAAAAAAACAAATGAAACTTTTGGTCAACCCAATACCAAAATAAACTTAAAATGGATTAAAGACCTAAATGTAAGACCAGAAACCACAAAACTCCTCGAGGAAAACATAGGCAGAACACTCTTTGATATAAATCACAGCAATATTTTTTTCATCTGTCTCCTAAAGTAAAGGAAATAAAATTTAAAAAAAAACAAATGAGACCTAATTAAACTTGAAAGCTTTCGCACAGCAAAGGAAATCATCCACAAAAGAAAAAGACAACCTACTGAATGGGAGAAAATATTTGCAAATGATATAACCAATAAGGGATTAATATCCAACATATATAAACAGTTCATAAAACTCAACATCAAAAACATAAACAACCCAATTAAAAAATAGGCAGAAGAACTGAATAGACGTTTTTCCAAAGAGTAAATGCAGATGGCCAACAGGCACATGAAAAGATGCTCAACATCACTAATCATCAGGGAAATGCAAATCAAAATCACAATGAGCTATCACCTCACACCTGTCAGAATGGCTTTCATCAAAAAGGATACAAATAACAAATGTTGGTGAGGATGTGGAGAAAAGGGAACACTTGTACACTGTTGGTGGGAACGTAAATTGGTGCAGCCACTGTGGAAAACAAAAATAACTAAAAATAGAACTACCATATGATCCAGCAATTCCACTCCTGGGTATATATCTGAAGAAAATGAAAACACTGATTTGAAAAGATATATGCATCCCAATGTTCATGGCTCCATTATTTACAATAACCAAGATATGGAAGCAACCTGAGTGTCCATCAAAAGATGAATGGATACAAAAGATATGACATATATGATACACACACACACACACACATACACACACGTACAATGGAATACTACTCAGCCATTAAAAAAGAATGAAAATTTGTCCTTTGTAGCAACATGGATGGACTTGGAGGGCATTATGCTAAGTGAAGTAAGTCATACAGGGAAAGACAAATACTGTATGGTATCACTTGTATGTGGAATCTAAAAAATACAACAAACTGGTGAATATAATGAAAAAGAAGCAGACTCACAGACACAGAGAACAAGCTAGTGGTTGCCAGTGGGGAGAGGGGAGGGGGGAGGAGCAATATAGGGGTAGGGGATTAAAAGGTACAAACTACTATGCATAAAATAAGCTACAAGGATAGGACTTCCCTGGTGGCACAGTGGTTAAGAATCTGCCTGCCAATGCAGGGGACACGGGTTTGAGCGCTGGTCCAGGAAGATCCCACATGCCACAGAGCAACTAAGCCTGTGTGCCACAACTACTGAGCCTGCACTCTAGAGCCCAAGTGCCACAACTACTGAGCCCACCTGCCACAACTACTGAAGCCCGCGTGCCTAGAGCCAGTGCTCTGCAACAAGAGAAGCCACCACAATGAGAAGCCCGCGCACCGCAATAGAGAGTAGCCCCCACTCGCCGCAGCTAAAGAAAGCCCACATGCAGCAACAAAGACCCAACACAGCCAAAAATAAAATAAATAAATAAATTTATTTAAAAATAAATAAATAAAATAAGCTACAAGGATATATTGCACAACACAGGGAATACAGCCAATATTTTATAATAAATATAAATAGAGTATGTTGATGAAAATTCAATTACTATCAAGAAGAAAAAAGGAAATTTTATTCAAGCCAAACTGAGGATTATAACCCAGGAAGCAGATTCTTAGACAGCTCTGAAAACTGTTCTGCCTCTTAGAACTCAAAGGCTTAGTCATATTCATTTTTGAGACAAAGTATCGTACATCAAAATGACATACCGATATTTTACATAAAGGTCACCAACAGTACATAATCCAGGTAAGCAGGTACAAAGCGAGTAGCAAGTCACCATGACCCCCTACAGAGCTGGGAAAGAATGCTATTCTTTTAAGAAGTTACATTGCTAGCATCAGAAGAAAGAAAAAAAAAATTGTCTTTACGGTTGAACAGGCACTCCCATCTTTGGGGAGCTCTGGTTAATGTGTAATGCAGATGCACACTGCACATTAGGGAGGAAGAACACTCAAACAAGCACAGAGGGAGAATTTTATGTTTAATTTTTATCTTGTCCTACCTTAAAATATAAATTTTATTCCATCAAGTATAACCTTTAAAAATTGTGAATCACTATACTGTATACCTGTAACTTATATAATATTGTACATAAACTATACTTCAATAAAAAAATTAATTAAGAAAAAGAAAGAAATGGAAGTCTCAGAACTCTGTGTGAGGACATTTTCCCCATGAAACAAGAATACGTTAACCTGAAAAAGGAGAAGAGAACAAGAATTCTTGAAGATTAATGATAGGATTTTCAGGATAAGACTGCAAACTAAAATGCAGTATGATTTTGTGTATTTGCTGGAGTATAAGAAAAAACAATCCACATGGCTTTGATGCTTGGAACATTGTGTAGAGATGGATTTAGTCCCAGAGGATTATGTTTATTTCTCCAATCACACTAATTGGTTCTATAGTGATTAATATTTATATAGTTAAAATGTCGTAAATGCTATTTCTTAGTTTGTAATTTTTAGAATCAACTTCTGGCAAAGCACTGAAGATATAATTAATTTACAAAATGAATGTAAACATTATAACAAGAGTATTGTAAAAGTAACATTGTAACTGACAGTAATCAGGAAAGGATGGGGAGGAGTATAGGGGAGGGGATGATCAAGAGAAATGGTGTCCTGTTAATGGAAAAAGAAAGAGCAAAATTATAAAAGAAAAATTATAAATATATATATTTATAAAATATAAGTCTTAGGGAGTAATGTAGGGTACAGGTAATATGAGTCAGGCAATTTTCCCATATTTCATATGGGGGACTCAGTAGATGCCACGCAAAATTTAAAAATCAAGAAATAGAGTTATACACGTATTATCTAGAATTATGGGTTTAGCCACCCAAAGAATACAGAAAATGGTTAAACGTGGTTACTATGGAGAGTGGGATGCCTTCTGGGAGTGCAAGCCTTTGATTTTTCATTTCAAATTATTCTATAGCTCAGGAGTCAACAAATTATGATCCACAGGATTGCTGCCTGTTTCTGTAAATGAAGTTTTATTGGGACACAGTCACACTCATTTGTATTACCTATGGCTGATTTTGTGTTAATGATGGCAGAGCTGAGTAATTGTAACAAAAGTTGTATGGCCTGCAAGCCTAAGATATTTGCTATCTGGCCTTTTACAGAAAAAGTTTGCTGACCTCTGCTATAGATTACGATTTTTAAAACTGTGTGCATGCTTATCTTGAGTTGTAAAAAAGAAAACACAAGTGGGGGAGAAGACTAAACTTCCTAGTTTTCAACACCTATTTCCAAACTGCTATAAACTTGAACTCTAGGTTATAAAAATCTCCGTTTTATTTTTATTTAAAGATTGTTACTTTAAAATCTTTTTATTCCTAAATTACATTGTCTCTAATCACAATGCATTTGACCTTGGAAATGGATTACTTACCATGGAAGCCATGAGAAGATGTGGAAACAGAGAGGAATTTGGTTGTTGTTTGCTTATTTTTTTCCTCCGACAAAAAGTCCAGTTTTCCAGGTCTTTAGAAAATCAGGTTTTGATTTCTTCCTCATGAAAATTTTGTAAAAAGTCTTTTTAAATCAAAAGAAGTACAAGTGAGAGAAATCAAAGAAAACAGGGATTGTTAAGTAGGACTCTACTCCCCAGAAACCAAATAATAAATACTAGAACCCAGTAGATTAAGGACATAGGATAGGTATGTTTCCAAGTGTGGCTGAAAGGAGCCCACAGTATTAACTTATTAACTAACACTTGTTTACTGTGAGAAAACAACTTACTACACCATGATCTGAAGTCATAATGAAGATATAAAGGTAAAAACTACAGTCTTGGAGGCATTAACTCTATGTGGAGGTGCCTTTACTCTGACAGAAAATTTTTTTCCAGTTATTTTTTTTATTAATTAATTTATTTGTTTTTAGTTTTGGCTGCATTGGGTGTTCATTGTTGTGCGTGGGCTTTCTCTAGTTGCACTGAGCAGGGGCTACTCTTGGTTGTGGTGCACGGGCTTCTCATTGCGGTGGCTTCTCTTGTTGCAGAGCACAGGCTCCAGGCATGCAGGCGTCAGTAGTTGCAGCATGCGGGCTCAGTAGTTGTGGCACACGGGTTCTAGAGTGCAGGCTCAGTAGTTGTGGCACATGGGCTTAGTTGCTCCACAGCATGTGGGATCTTCCCGGACCAGGGCTTGAACCCATGTTCCCTGCATTGGCAGGCGGATTCTTAACCACTGCGCCACCAGGGAAGCCCAGTTCTGGCTTTTGATGCATGAAGATGACAGGAAAAACTGGAAATCTGATTTGTTTGTTTTCTTCCCAGGGCATTGTGTTAATTAAAACGCCAATGCAGACTTCCAGTTTCAGCCCAGAGGTGTAGAGAGCTTGAAAGAGAGTGGTTACCACACTTACAATAAGAAAACAGTAAGGCACATTACAAATTAATGACTTATCTTGGCCGCATTAGAGAACTGAGGTTGCAACACAATTTACCTGAAATCTGGAGAGAGACAGATGCTTGCTGGGAGAAAAAGGACCCAAGCATTTGCTTACCTAGGACAGAAGCCACTGAACACTGTATAGGTCACTATGATGATTCAGTTAGAAATTCTGAACAAAATTGCTAACAGCCGAATGGAAGCTAATATAAGAGAGGCTTCTCTTGCAGGATTTCCCCCCAGGAATTCCATCAGGTGACTACAGAAAGGATTAGAAAAGATTTCTGAGAAAACTTTCCTGTGTTACTGACTGAGAGGGGAACATCAGCCGCTGACGAAATTGGCTGACCCACATCCCATATCTTCCCTGGAGAACAAAAGCCTTAATATGCGGAGGGAAGGGTGACAAAAACTGTACCCTAAGGTCACCAGTGGAAACCTGCTGCAGGTAGGGAAGAGCAGAAAATAAAAAGCTCTACCCCTGGGGGAGGGACAGGAATTCTTGTGAAGGTTGCACCTCTGAGACCCAGGTTGACAGGGTTTCCTAAGACTGAGGTTTAATCAGAATATCAGAGAATGACCCACCTACCCTCTTCCCTCACACATGCTAGCAAGCATCCAATAAAAACTAATGGTGGAATACATCAGGGAGAACTACATGAGATAGATTCTCTCTGGGGAGTAGCAGGAAGATCCAAAACCAAATGGAGAGCACATATTCAGAAAAACTCACTGGCAAATTAGCCCACAGCATAAATATAGATTGCTAGAGGGACTTGAAGCCTCTAGTGCACTGAAGGTGGCTAAACCAATTAGAAACTTCAAACCAGCCCAATTCCTGACTAGATTAACACAACTCACCACACTAAGTCTGAGGAGAAGGAAAGGCAGGTCCATCTTGAAACATAAAAAACACTTAGCTTAATATCTATTGTCCTATTCAGTATTTCCAACTTCCAATAAAAAAATTATGTGCACACAAAAGGACAAGAAAACACAGTCTGAAGAGATGAAACAATCATGAGAACCAGACTCACATGCATTGAATTATCAGACATTAACTATGATTAACATTTTAAAAGACCTAAAGGAAAAAGTAGATAGCATGCAAGATCAGATTGGTAAATTCAGCAGAGAAATAGAAACCATGAAAAAGAATCAAATTAAAATGCCAAAAAGGGACTTCCCTGGTGGTCCAGTGGTAAAGAATCTGCCTTCCAATGCAGGGGACACAGGTTCGATCTCTGGTTGGGAACTAAGATCCCACATGCCACAGAGCAACTAAGCCTGCACACCACAACTACTGAGCTTGTGTGCCTCAACGAGAGAGCCAGCGTGCCGCAAACTACAGAGCCTACGTGCTCTAGAGCCTGTACGCCACAACTACAGAGCCCACGCCCCCTTCAGCCCCGTGTGCCACAACTAAAGAGAAGCCCACACACCACAACTAGAGAGAAACCCGAGCAGACCGCACACCATAACGAAAAGATCCCGCATGCCTCAACAAAGATCCTGTGTGCCGCAACTAAGACCCGATGCAGCAAAAAAAAAAAGAAAAGGAAAATAAATGGATAAAATAAATAAATATATTTTTTAAATGCTAAAAATTAAAAAAATAAAAAGACCCATAGTAATGGGAATAAAAAGGGCTTTTGGGTTCATCATTAGAGTTGACTGAATTGAGTAAAGAATGAACTTGAAGAAATTTAATAGAAATTACCCAAACTGAAACCAAAGAGAAAAAGAGTGAAAACAAACAAAGAACAGATCATGCCACAACTAAGAGTCCGCATGCCACAAGAAGTCCACATGCTGCAAGAAGTCCGCATACCACAATAAAGATCCTGTGTGCTGCAACTAAGACCTGGTGCAGCCAAAATAATTAATCAATTAATTAATTAAAAAATAGAAGAAACATATCATCACTAGATAATGGCCCCAAGGGGGAAAAAAAGGAAAAAAAGAACAGATCATTCTAAAGCATGGGACATTATCAGACATAAGCATAATTTGAATCACAGAAAGAGAAGAAAGAGAAGATGGGCAGAAGAAATATTTGAAAAGAAAAAAAGGCTGAGAATTGTCCAAAATTAGTGACAGACACAAAATCACAGATCCAAGAATATCAGAGAAAAACAGAAGGATAAATATCACAAACAAACAAATATACCTAGATATATCACATACAGACTGCTGCAAACCAAAGACAAAGGGAAAATCTTAAAGGCAGTCAAGAAAATAAATATATTATCTACACTGGAACAAGGGTAAGAACTACAACAGACTTGTCAGAAACCATGCAAGCCAGAAGACAATGTATTAACATCTTTAAAGTTCTGGGAGAAAAATCTCACAATTCAAAACCCTATACCTAGTTAAAATAGCCTTAAAAAATGAAAGATATGCAAAATCAAAACTTTCTCAGACAGAAAAATTGAGGAATTCATTGCCAGCACACCTACCCTGCCATAAATGTTACAGGAAGTTCTTTAGGCAGAAAGAATATGATAAAGGTCAAAAGAGCATGCTCCAAAAGATAACTGTTAAAAGCAAATATAACAATGAAATATGTGTTTATAGCATATGTAAAAAGTAAAATGTATGACAACAATGGCACAAGAGGTGGGAGGGAAGAATTGAAAGTATGCTGTTATAAAATCCTTATAATACTTGTGAAATCGTATATTATTTGAAGAAAGACTCAGATTATTTAAAATGTATATTATAAATTCTAGGGCAATGATTTTAAATGTTTTTTTAATTTGAGATATAATTGACATATTACATTAGTTTCAGGTGTACAACATAATATTTGTATATATTGCAAAATGACCACCACAATAAGTCTAGTTAACATTCATCACCACACATAGTTATAATTTTTTTTCTTGTGACGAGAACTTTTAAGATTTATTCTCTTGGCAACTTTCAGTATACAATACAGTATTATTAACTATAGTCACCATGCTGTACATTACAGCCCCATGACTTATTTTTAAATAACTGGAAATTTGTACCCTTTCACCCCCTTCATCCATTTCATCCTTCCCCACTCCCCCCTACACCCTGCCTCTGGCAATCACCAGTCTGTTCTCTGTATCTATGAGCTCCCTTTTATTTTGTTTTTGTTTTAGATTCCACATATAAGTGAGATCATATGGTATTTGTCTTTCTCTGTCTGACTTATTTCACTCAGCATAATGCCCTCAAGTTCCATCTATATTGTCACAAATGTCAAGATTTCATATATACCACATTCTCTTTATCAATTCAAAAATGCGTTTTTTAAGAAGAAATAATAAGTCACTAGAGGAGAAAAAATTGAACCATAAAAAAATACTGAAACCCAGAGAAGACTGTAAAAGAGGAAAAAAGAACAAAAAAACAAGTGGAACAAATAGAAAACAGCTAGTAAAATGGTAAATTTTAATGCAACCATATCAATAATCAGTTAAAATATGAATGGTCCAAACATATCAGTTAAAAGACTGAGATTGAACAAAAAAAGCATGCCTCAACTATATGCTATCTACAATAAACCCACTTTAAATATAAAGTCATGCACTGGTTAAAAGTAAAAGGATGGAGAAAGATATACAAACACTAACCAAAAGAAAGTTGGAGTTGCTATATTAATTTTAAAGTAAACTTCACAACAAGGAAGATTATCAGGGTTAAAGAGATATTACACAGTGATAAAGGAGTCAAATATCCAAGAAGACATAATAATCGTATATGTGTCTGCCTCTAACAACAGAGCTTCAAAATACACAAGGCCAAAACAAATAGATTTGCAAGAAGACATAGGCAAATCTGCTATTAGAGTTGGAGAGTTCAACCCTCCTCTTTCAGCATATGATAGGACAAGGAGGCAGAAAATTGTAAGGATGTAAATGACCCAAACAACACTATCAACCAACTTGACTTAACTGACATTTACAAAAACTCCACCCAACAACAGCATTTCCTGTGTGCGCATGGAACACTGATCAAGAACATTCACCGTGTTTGGGGCCACCAAATGCCAACATAAAGGCTGCATTCCGCATACCAGGTAGTTTTGGTCTGATAGGCACCAGAGAAGAGCAGGCTTGGGTAGTCTGAAAAACTCCCCTTGGAATTTCTGATTCTTTTCCCTACCTCCTCCTTTATCTCCCCCTGCCCTTCCACTCCAGCTAAGAACCTTTGGGCTGGACTCTGACAAGCAGGGAATGAATGAAGGTGAGGTGTGTGTAACTAGAATGATGTTTTCTGATAGACTGACCCTGCATGGAAACATCCGTGTTGCTAAATACCTTGTTTATTCCTCCATGCAGTAGACATTAACTGAGCATCTACTCTGCACCAGGTACACCACTCTGCCGGATGCTGCTGAGGGCACAAAGTCACCAGTAGAGGATGGCACTGTCAGGGCTGATGGGAACCTTGCAAATGGAACCTGCACCTTCTGCAGACTGAACCAAAGGAATGTCCTGAGAACCAGTAAGGGGCACAGAGACTGAAGTATCAGAAATTAGAGAGAATTAAAAACTGAGGATTATTCTCTTTTTAAAATAAACAATCACCTGCCAGAAGTATCAAAGCTTTTGCTCAAGATAATAAGTTGACCTTGTTTGTGGCTCACCACAAAGGCTTAGAGTGGGTGAGGCCCAAGAGGTCACTTCTCCCAGCCCAGACCCAGAGAGGCAACCCCAGCTCTAAATGTAGACCCCACTAGTTATGTGCATTAGTTTGCTTGAGCTGTCATAACACAGCACCACAGACTAGGTGCCTTAAACAACAGAAATTTATTTTATCATGACTCTGGAGGACACAAGTCCAAGATCAAGGTATTGGTAGGATTGGTTTCTTCGGAGGTCTCTCACCTTGGCTTGTAGGCGGTGTCTTCCCTCTGTGTGGTCACATGGTCTTCCCTCTGTGTGCGTCGGTGCTCTAATCTCTTCTTATTAGGATACCAGTCATATTGTATAAGGGCCCACCATAGTGAAATCATTCAACTTCATGAAGACAGGCCTTCTTTAAAGGCCTATCGCCAAATACAGTCACATTCTGAGATACTGGGGGGTTAGGACTTCAACATTTGAATTAGGGGACACAATTAAGCCTATAATAGCTTGGAAGCCCAGCATCCACTGGGAAGAGACCATAAACAGAAGAGAGCTCTGGAAACCCGCCGCAGCCTGTGCAGAGGTGGACGGTGGATGCACAGAACAGCAGCCTATCAGGGCAGGAGCTGCTGGGACTTCCAGGGTCCCTGGGTGACCCAGGACATGACTGGCTCCAACCACTGCCGGGAAAGTCGGCTCCAACTTGGCGCCTTTGAATTTAGTGCCCAGGCCCACACCTTTGGCAAATTTTCCAGGGGCTCGAAGCATTTCAGCACCCCCAGTGGACAGAGTTCCAAGAGGCAAGAGGCAACGTTGAGGTGAGGGCTCCTGAGGGCTGCCCCGCACTCAGCACGGTTGTGAGCATGCAGACTCTGCCCCCTGCTCCGCCCTCGCGGGAGCCTGGGAAGGCCACCTGGTGGGAGGGCCTGAGCCTTACGGATGAGCTGGTCGATGAAGTGGGGGGAGTGGGAGACAGTGGAAACAATCTGTTCATCTCCCTCCTCCCCCTCCTGTGGGAAGAAAGATGGAGCGTCTCAATTTAAAGGCTTCAGCTTCTGAAAGATTGGGTTTATGTTGCCTAAAGGACTCCCTAATGACTTGCCTCTAGTTTCCTTTGTCTTGGTAGCAATTTTGCAGTTTCCTAAGTTTGACACCAGAATTCTTTCTTTTTAAATAAATTTATTTATGTACTTATTTATTTTTGGCTGTGCTAGGTCTTCATTGCTGCGCGCGGGCTTTCTCTAGTGGCAGCGAGCGGGGGCTACTCTTTGTTGTGGTGCGCGGGCTTCTCATTGCGGCGGCTTCTCTTGCTGTGGAGCACGGGCTTCAGTAGTTGTGGCACGTGAGCTCTAGAGCGTAGGCTCGGTAGTTGTGGCGCATGGGCTCAGTTGCTCCGCGGCATGCAGGGTCTTCCCGGGCCAGGGCTCGAACCCGTGTCCCCTGCATTGGCAGGTGGATTCTTTTTTTTTTTTTTTTTTTAGTTGTTTTGTTTGTTTTTTTATACTGCAGGTTCTTATTAGGCATCAATTTTATACACATCAGTGTATACATGTCAATCCCAATCGCCCAATTCAGCACACCACCATCCCCACCCCACCGCAGTTTTCCCCCCTTGGTGTCCATATGTCCATTCTCTACATCTGTGTCTCAACTTCTGGCAGGTGGATTCTTAACCACTGCACCACCAGGGAAGCCCAATACCAGAATTCTTATCCCTGTGGGGAATCTTCCAGGGGCAACTTGTTCTTTATTGGATAGTGAGCTAAACGGTGACTTCTGTTGTCTCAAAATGTAATAGCAACTGTCAAGCTAGGCACTCGGCAGGGAGGTTTGCTCACGCTCAGGGGTGTGCAGGTCTGGAGGCCTCTGGCCTCTCTGCAGATGCTTCTGGGTGCTTTTAGGAGAAGTCAGTAAGCAAACTCCTGGAGGACACCCTGCAACCAGCCTGACTGTTGTTGTTTTTGAGAATCCTTTGGGCATCACAAACACATCTCTCCTTTATTTCCATGCTAATGAGGATAACTTCCCTATGGAGGAGGCAGGAAGGAAGCTAGAGCACGTGGATAAAGCAAATGTCAACCACTGCCTGAACACCTGTGCTATTACCCAAAACACATGCGTTCAGCCTGCATTACTTCTGCTATTTGGCCCTGAAAAGCCTATTTGCTAGAGATTATTTTCGTCAACCAAGGCATAAGTATCTCTGTCCACATGGGAGTTACACAGAACCGACCAAAAGATTCAGTACTTGGGGGGGGGCAGGGCAGATCTGGATCCCTCCCCCCATCACGTACATCTCTAGAGAGGACTGGGAAGAACCATCTTCCGACTGGCTGGTTCCACCTGGCTTCCTTCTCCGGTTAATAAAAAGCTTCCAAAGCACTCTGGACAACAACATTCTGCATAAAAGCCCACTTGGTTGATTTTCTGGATGATTACTTCTTGGTAATAATTAGATTAAGAGCAATGTAATGTAACCGTATTATAAAACTAACGTAAAAGAGCCCACCTGAACCACTACAGGTTGCAGATCCACAGTAACTCCAGGCTGGGCAGGCCGCCCAGTCCAAAGTCCTTTCCAGGGGCGGACATAGGTACATCACCCTGGAGGGATGGCCATCCTCCCACTGCTTGTTCACCCCTGACCGGGCATCCTGTCCGATGCTAGACAACTGTGAGTGTTACAACTTTTCTTCATTTGTCCTTCTCTTGAACATTCATTTCTGGTCCTGGTTTGTTCTCTGTGGAGTGAGAAGAAGTCAATTCTCTCTTCTTTCTTCAAACAACTGGATAGGCTTGAAGTGGAGAAACTTTTATTCATCAAAATTCCCCAGCAAGATGACGCCATTTGTTTTGGAGCAATTCTGTTAAGCTGCTTGGAGTGGTGTGTGTGGAGGGGTCAAGGTAGGCCTGATGTGCCTGAGATAACCAAGAGCCATCTGCCCCGCCGACGGGGGCAGGCTATAGGATGAGGAAGCTGGAGAGGCAATGTCCCCTCCAGGAGACCCCCCCACCCCGAAATACTTAATGGGTCTGACCAAGACAAAGAATGCCAGGTGCGCATGGACTCCTTCCACAGACTGCTCAGGGGCCAAGTTCTGGGGAAAGACAGCAACAAGCCCCCAAAACGCACACGTCCAGGCGTGAAGGGGGCCGTGGGAATGGAAGACCCAGGGCAGGCAGGGGAGGACATAACCAGGATGTTGCCATCACAATGGGGCCTCCCCTGGCAGCTGGATCAAAACCGGGGGGCTCCTGGTTCCAGGAACGAGAACAGCCCACAAGCGCAGGCATTTCATCCTTGTTGGAAGCCCTGGAAGGTGAGGTGCGCTTCACAAAGATCAGCAATTCTCCCTGCTCTCTTGCAAGTTTACTCCCATCCACGCATGAACACGCTTTTGCGTGTCCCTTGTAAAAAAACAAACCACAAACCCTCTGTTGGCCACACATCTCTCCCACCTCTAGCTACGGCCGTTTCCTCGGCTCCCATTCACAGTAACAGTTCTTGAAAGCTGAGTGTAGCTGATGTGTCAACAGGTTGGCTGGGCTTGACCCACTCTACCTGTGCTTCTGCCCCCCACCATTCCACTGGAATCGAAAAGGTTGCCTATGACCTCCATGTTCCCAGGGCCAGGGGTCACTCTCATCTCCATGTCTTGGTACCTCCCCGCCTGCACAGCTGATGCCTCCCTCTTTCTGCCAACACCTCCTCCTTCACAGACCCTCCCTGTCTCCTTTGCTGGCTCCTCTTTCTCCTCAGATCAGTCTGAGGACCCTTGTCTCCCTCTTTCAGACCCTTGAATTCCTCCTCCATCTGAAGCTGATGATGTCCCAGTTTATAACTCTATTTTATATTCCCCCCTTAGATGTTTAATGGGAATCTCAAATTGAAGGCGTCCAAAACTGAACTCCTTCTATGGCATATCTCCCCCGCCTCCATTTCTGTAAATGATACATAACTCATCAGGAGCTCAAAACAAAAATCTAGGTGTCATCTCTACTGCCATGCTTTCCTTTTCCAAATCATATCCACCAGCATATTGGATTTTACCCTACCTTTTAAAAGTATTTTGAATCCATCCACTTCTCTCCACCTCCATCATGACTCTAGACCATGATGATCCCACACAGACCACGGCAACAGCCTTCTAGCCTCCTGCTTCTACTGTGTCCCCACACAATCCATTCCCACCCATCAGCTACAGCCAGCTTCTTAAAATGTAAATCCCATCCCCTCCCATCACTCCCCTTCACTTGAGGCAGGAGATAGATGGGCCCCAGGCTGAACAGTTTCTCCCCTGTGGACAGAAACTCCATAATGGGAGAAACCCCATAAAAGCGGGATGATGGAGGAGGCTGGGCCCTGCCCAGATAAAAGACCATATAGTCCTCATTCTCAAAGTCAAGGAGACCTCCTCGACTACACATGTGCAGAAATGCTCCTTGGAGGTCAAAAAGGGAGGGGGTGCCACCTCATAGTAAGTGATGCCAACCTATCCATAGATTCTTCACTAGAATCCGTCTTGGCTAAGAGATGCACACACACACAGGGGAGGACCCTGAGATAAACCAAATATGGACTCAGAACGAGGCAAAGCAAGATGACTGGTCAAAGGAAACCCGGAAGAAACGCCCCATAAAAGTGATTCAAACGACTACAAAAGGGCACGATTCTCTCTCTGAGCCCGCCAGGGTGTCTATCCACACGTACTATACTCTTTTTCCTCCTAATAAACACTTTACTTGTTTCACTACTTTCCATCTCTGTGTGGAAATTCATTTCTACACAGCTGACGGGCCAGGGCCTTGTCACCGGCCACTGGTCCCTGGTGGTCTGGTGGCTGGAATTCAGCGCTCTCACTGCCGCTACCTGACCTCAATCTCTGGCCAGGAACCAAAATCCTGCTTCAAGCCACTGCAGGCCGAGGCCACCCAAGACCACACTGACTTCCCAAAGCACTCAGAACAAAATCTGTCTCCCCACATGACCTGCTTCCTGATGTCCTCACCTGCTTCTTCCCCTTGTCCTGCACATGCCAGCTACACTGTTCTTGAACCGGCCAAGTTCAAGGGCCTGGGACTTGGTTGAGTGGTTCCCTCTTCTCCAAGTGTACTCCCCCAGATCACCGCATGGTGGGTTCATTTTTATAATTAGGTCATCTCTCGAGCAAACCCTTTCCTAACCACCCAATCTTCAGGAGACTTTCGGCCACAACCAAGTCCCTCTGTTTTAGGCTCACCATTGCACTTACTGCTATGGTTCCACGTTTTTCTCAGGTTTCACGGTTATTTACTCAGTGTGCCCTCCCCCCTTAAATAGAATGCATGTTGCCCATTTGCTCATCAGGGTGCCCCCAGGCCCTGGTAGAGCGCCCGCACACTGGTGTTGACTGAACGAAGTGAAGGAATGAATGGGACCACCTCACAGTCCGTGTAGGTGCTCATGATTATAAAGTACAAAAGAACCCTCACACTTTCTCCAGTCCTTTTAAGGAACTTTAGGGTGGGAATCAAGTTGGTCACCAGGGAAACATCACGAGGTACGCTTGTTTCCAGGATATATGTCTTAGTCTGGTTGGGCTGCTGTAACAGAATGGTTGACTTATAAACAACAGAAATTTGTCTCTCACAGTTCTGGAGGACAGGAAGTCCAAGATCCAGGTGCCGGCAGACCCAGTGTCTGGTGAAAGCCCTCTTCCTGGTCTGTAGATGGCCATCTTCTCACTGTATCCTCACATGGCAGAAGGGGCAAGGGAGCTCTCTGGGGTCTCTTTTATGAGGGCACTAATCTCATTCATGAAGTCTCCATCCTCATGACCTATTCACCTCCCCAACGCCCCACCTCCTAATACTGTTGCACTGGGCATTAGGATTTAACATATGAATTTTGGGGAGACACAAAAATTCAGTCTATAGCCATGCAGGAGCCCTCAAGGTCAAGTTCAGCGCTCCCTTGTCTGTGTTACGTCTCCGAGGACACAGATTCACCTCCACACTAATGCTTTTTAAAAATGGGGATTCACTTGAGGGTAGTGCATGGGGTCTGGGGCCACTTACCAGGTGCTCTGCTACGAGATCTTGGGCAGGTGACCTTAATCTCAATGAAAGGCCTCCGTTTCCTCATCTGCAAAGTAGAGATCGGTACTTATCTCCAAAGGACTGTGGAGAGGATTACAAATAATAGGTACGAAGCACTCAGAGCAGTGCCCGGGACAGAGGAAGAACTCAATTACTGCTTACTGTCTTTCTTCTTAGGAAAAACCAAGCTGACAGTTCTTTGCAGGCTTTTACCATCTCCATTTCCAGTCTAGACTTCCCACATCATCTCCAAATTTTGGCCTCTGTCTCAGTTCCTCTTGTTATGGAAGAAAGTCACAACCTCCATGCAGGGCACAGGGAGAGGTGGCAGCTGCAGGACCACCCCCACCCCCTGCAGGGAATTCTCCCAGTGTCCTAAAATTCTATACCCTCCTAACTTACCTGGTGCCAGAGAGAATGAAACCCAGCCCTGCAACACACACAGAATATCAACCTCTATTTCAACAAAATGGAACCAAATACTTTCGATCTTACAGTGAAATCCACTGCCTCAAAATTGTTCATCTGAAATGTTCTGCTAATAGGGGAAATGATGGTGTTGAGTAATAACAGACAACATTTTTTTTCCTAGTTAAAACTGTGCACGTCTAAGCTTTTGGAGCAAGGCTGGATGGAGGGAGTTCTCGTTTAGAGCACATTCACCATGGAATTTGGCACTGATGTTCTCTAAGTGAATGCAGTTAATAGATTAATTTGGTTGGGGAAAAAAACAACTATCCCAGGACTTTTTCAATACAGGTAGACCTGACCATGTTGTATAGTTCTAACAGCTGGAAAATACAATAAAAGGAGCAGAACTTAGGGTATATAAAATCAAATTATATATGACATCTTACTGATTCTGATGGCTAAATGTCCCCAGCTATACACATTCCCATGGAGATTAGCTTGTTCAAAGGAACAAATTGGAAAGGTTTTTAAAAATAGAGGTATTATATAATTGAGACGTAATTCTGAGATCCCAAATATATGCTCTTACTCTCCTGGCTTCTCCACATTCTCCACTCATGGGTCATCCTGGTTAATGCACTGATAACCTAGTTTTCAACAGAAACATACAGGTTAGATTAATGAGATGTTAAAGAATTGCAACTTTAAAGGAAATTTTATATTTTTAATATGTTGTACCAAATAGTTGTAAAGAGCAAAAAACCTACAGTAGCTTCTGATTTTCAAAAACAAAGACCAAAATTTTAATGGGGAAAAAAAAGATCTCATACAACCCAAACTCCCAAATCAAGCCAACTGAGATTTGACATGAGAGCTATATTAAATGAAATTCCACACATTGCATTTAACTCAGTTGCTGGAGGACGTTCTTTCAACGTGAGTAGAAATAGCGCGGAAATAACACGTGTCACGGAAGCAGGTTTGAAACCTTTTATTGAACAGGCAATGCATTGTGCAATAGTGAGGGACACAGATGCCAAGTGGAAAAGTTTAAAAATTAATTTTGGAAAGAGTCTATGAATTGATGAACCCTGCTGTGTTCCTTCCACTCCTTCTTGGAGTAGCTGCCTTCAGGAAAATGGACCGTGTTATAGCTGCTCTTGGAAACGGCATCCCTGTTTTACCATGAGTGTCATGCCTAACGGTAAACATGAAAGGAGAAGATGGGCTCCACAGGCAGGACAATGGCCAGAGACACAGCTGATCTCAGATGGAGGCGCAGACACACGTTCTCCCGGAAGGCCCTCCGAGTTCTGCATCCACGCTTCGTTTGCATTTCCTTCCCTGCCCGAGCCTTCTTTATCCTGGGGATTCTGAAAGACTCACATTCATACCTGTGGGCACAAAACCTCGTTCCTGGCCCTTTTCAATGGTTTTCTTGTCTTCGGGCACCTCTGGCCCAGGCCCTTGGCGATGTGTCCGCCCAACTTGTCTGCCTGGTTTCTTCCTCTTCCCCGAGCTCGCTCTCCCGTAACCTGATGATAAAATCACTCAAGTTTCACAGTTTGTTTGCCTTGATTTAGTGGCAGTTTTAAAGAAAGTGACCCGTCAAGGTAGTGGACATTCTTTACCAGCACACTGTTAACCTATTTTATAATTTGGGGCATGTCGCTCCAAGCTTGCGACTTCTTTCTGGCAAGTTCCATCCAGGATGGCTGGTCTGTGCTGGCATAGCTGGCCCTCTTCAGCTGATGCAGTTCTTTCTCCATCATCACTGCCGACTGGGCTGCTGGAGAGAAGACAAAACAAACGGAAATGTGAGAAATGAGTTTCGATTTGCACTTAAGCCTCTTGCACGCCTTTCAACTACAGGTCCAAGGTCTTAACCGTGGTCTCAAACATAAAGCCCGTACACGTGTAAAGAAGATTTCGGCGTGGAATAATTTATGTGCTGAAAAGACTTCAGAGCAGGCTCAAACAGTTCCAGTGACACAGTGAGGTGAGAGAAACTTTCACAGTAAAGCTGCCGGAACTCTGTGTGTGAATATTCTTAACACTGCTGAACTGTACACTTAAAAAAGGGTTAAGGGGCTTCCCTGGTGGCACAGTGGTTGAGAATCTGCCTGCCAATGCAGGGGACACGGGTTCGAGCCCTGGTCTGGGAAGATCCCACATGCCGCGGAGCAACTAGGCCCGTGAGCCACAACTACTGAGCCTGCGCGTCTGGAGCCTGTGCTCTGCAACAAGAGAGGCCGCGATAGTGAGAGGCCCGCGCACCGCGATGAAGAGTGGCCCCCACTTGCTACAACTAGAGAAAGCCCTTGCAGAGAAACGAAGACCCAACACAGACAAAAATAAATAAATAAATAATAAAAATAAAGGAATCCCTTTAAAAAAAAGAAAACACTCAATAAATGTTATCTATTATTAAAAAAAAAAAAAGGGTTAAGATGGTGAATTCTGTTATGTGTATTTTACCACAACGAAAACTAAATTTAAAAATACTGATACATGCCACAACAAAGATGAACCTAGAAACATTATGCTCAGTGAAAGAAGCCAGATACAAAAGAACACATATTTTATGATGCCATTTAGAAGACATGTCCCAAAAGAGGCAAACAGAGAGAAAGAGACAGAAAATAGAGAGCTGGGGGGTGGGAATAGTGAATGACTGTAAATGGGCATGAGGCAGCTTTTTAGGGTGAGGGGAATGTTCTAAAATTGGACTGTGATGATTGGACAACTCAGTAAATATACACTCACTGAACTGTATGCTTAAAATGGGTGAGTTTTTTGCCATGTAAATGATTATGTCAATAAAACCTGTTTTTAAAAAATCAACGTGGCAAGTAATTCAGAAAAACAAAACAGAACAAAACATGGCAGGACCAAACCCGGAAATGCATTTCAACGTGTTCAGTACTATTTTCGGGTTTCATACCCAAGTTCTGATGGGACAAGGAGATCCCTCTTTGCAGCCCCTCCTGGAGGTGGAGCTTTGTCCCCTGCCTCTGGTCCACAGCGGGCTTGGCAGGGGCCATCAGGAAAGACTTGCTGCGGACGAAGTCGGCTTGCTTCATGGACTCCTGTGAGGACGTAAGAAAGACACACGCTGTCCCGTCACCTGAGATTCAGATGGGGACAAACCTAACCAAAGGCAATGAGCCACGAGGTTTTTCTGCCAACATGAATCATGCTACTGGCACTTTCTCGGGGGAGCTCTGCTTTGGGTACCGGCTGCCATCTGGCCTCCAGGATGCTGAAGTCCACTCATGCAGGCCTCCTGGGCACACACAGGCGTCCTGGCTTCTGCCCTGTCCCCAGTCCTGGACTCAACCCCAGATGTCAGGCAGCAGGGTTCCATTGGAAAGGCAAAATGAACTGTGTTTGGAAATAGTTTTGAGACTTTTATGACACTTGATATGATCATGGATGCCAGGGTCACTGGTGAATATTTGTTTTGTGAATTCCCTAAGCCAGCAGGAGGGTTTCCAAACTTGGGTACGATTGTGGTTTTGGTTAAAATGGAGAGAAGCAGGTTCTACTGCTGGCTCAGACTCACTTCCCCGCACGGCTGAAATGTGCTTTGGGATTTACCATGGCAACTGGGGGAACACAAAAGCTGTGAGTCTCAGCCTGCTTCTAAGCGCAGTCGTTTGGGTTTGATAATGCTGTTTTCAGTCCGGAGTGTAAAAGGGAGCCCCAGGTTCCAGACCTGCAGTCCTAGGTGAGGAATAAGGACCCCAGCGGGTGGCCAGCGTAGCAGCAAAAGCAGAACTCGGTCACTATTGCAAAATGAGTCGAGATGGAGCTGTTGACATGGTCGCCTAGCGTCCAACTGAGAAGTTATTTTAACCCCGGTCCAGCTCTCCAGATGCTGAGCTGCATTGCCGAGGAGGCCAGGAGCAAAGGGCTGTCTCCACTGCCTGAGTGATCCACGGCTTCTCTGACGCCCTAGCCGCCCAGCACACGCACAGGGCAGACAGCAGCAGTCACCACAGGCGACGGCCCCCGTAATGACCGTGCAGGACATGAGGCCATCACGGGGTCCCGGGTCCCAGCCCCGCCGGGGGCTCTCCCATCCACAGGGACAGGGAATGTTTGCTCTAAGCACCTGGGTTCTCTCGGGCGCCCTGGCTGGCCTTCCTGTGTCAGACTTCAAGGTCCGGGCCCCAGGCTTGTCTTCCTGGCTGGATGGCTGCTCCGGGGCCCCTCGCCGCTTCTGCCGCCCGACGGTGATCCAGGGTGGCGCGGGCTGGCCGTCGGTCCCAGGCCCTGCTGCCTTCTCTGTGGGTAAAGACACAGGTTATGCAAAACAATCCTGGTCACCTTCAGCCCCCCTGTGGCTTCTCCCACCCAGAGAGCACGGCACGGGGGCTCTGGGAGACAGTGGCAGGGAAGGAGGTCTGGGAGCCTCTCTGGTGACACTAGTACTTTGTTTTCAGGGACTTTGTTTTCTCAGTTAAAGACGAATCAAAGAGATTATGCTCCTCCAGTCTGAGCCACAAAGAATCAAATGCAACTGCTCCTATACACACATTTTAAAGTCACCTTCATCCTATGGGATACCTTAGAGAATGAGATAAGCGTCAATACATAAATAGGTCAGGTTTCTTTACTATAAGCCTGTCACTCTGGACCAGTACATACTACCCAACACCCGATTTACTTGGAACGTTCTTCTTCTCTTTTCTTTTAGAAATTATAAGCACAACCTTCCCTTGTGGAGACTGACACCAAAAGTAAGCCGTGGCTGTTCTCCTTGATGTTCGGGAGAGAAGAGAAATAATGCCTTTAAAACCAAAACATTTTGCTGAATTTCCTTCCATGTTCACAGTGCTTATTTTGGGTGGTAAAACTGTGGGTCATTCCCCTCCTTCCCTTGCTTTTTGACTCTTCTGTATTTTCATATTTTCTATGATGAGAATTTATTATCTTCATCAACAGAAAAAAGAAGCCAGTTTGTTTTCCTCAAGGAAACGGAATGATTCAATAAGTGGCTTCTCAGAGGTCTCTGGAAAGCACCCTGAATCCAAGGGTTCCGCATGAGCTGTCCTCTCTGAATATTTGCCAGCCAGCCCACAAAGCAAGTGGATGGTTACCTCCAACCCCACCCGGCTCCTTCCTGCTTCCCGTGTCCACAGGGCAGCCCCGCCAGCAGGTACGGGCCACACCCGGGTCACAGCCACTCGCGAGGACGGCCAGGGCGAGTCAGCGTCCTCATTCTTTGTGGCCTGACAGATGCCACCCCTTGTTCTGGCATGTTTAGAATTTTACTCTATTTGGTTTGGCTTCCGCCTCCAGTTCAACATGGAGTCCTCTTCTGCCAGTCCCCTGGTCACCAAGGAGGGGCGAGGGACAGAGCCACCGCCCTGCGAGCTTCGGCCTCCCGGCAGGTGGAGAAAAACCCTAGGCTTCACGTGCACTGACCTGTCCTTGGCCCCTGCAAACCCTGCTCTGTCTCCTCAACTTATCCCTTGTCCCCTCCGGCCTCTCAGGCTCTCCCTGGCTGCTGACCACTTCCCCGTTGCTTTGCAAAACGCTTGGGTCTCCCACAGCTCAAAAAAAAAAAAAAAAAAAAAAAAAACCCATCTCCAGGAGCCTCGCCACCCCCTTGGAGCCCCATTCTCGACCCTCCTCTGCCCTCAACTCCAATGGCTTCTGCCCGTGTCTCTTCAGCTAATCCTGGATCCTGACACAACGTGAGCGCCACGCTCTCCATCCGTCCAACCACTGGACCACAGATCAGGGGACTCTCCCATCCTCTGGCTACTTTACCCCTGAAGCTCGGATGTGGCCATATATCCCATCCTGGAGGCCTGTCCACCTTGGGCATCCCCTCTGCAGGTCCCTGCTGGACTCTTGCTCCTAAACCTGGAATTCCTCCTTGTTCCCAACCCTCAGCCTTTTCCTCTTCTTCCCCAAATGTTCTCTGTTCCACTCCTGACCTTCAACACTCAGATTTGCTCAGATTGCTTCCAAATGTGTAATCCAGCCCTACGTCTATTCTTAGCCAGAGCCCAGCATTTCTACTCCCCGTCCGCCTTCCTTTCTTCCTCCCTCCCATTCATTCATTCACTCATTGTTTGCTATGGGCAGGATTGTGTTAAATGCTAAGGTGAAAAAATAAAAAAAACCTGTTTCTTCAAAGAGCTCCAAGTCCAGTGGAGGAGACGAAGCAAAAACAAGTCACTCAACGGAAACTGGAAAATGCTACACTTCACAACGTGTTGTGTAGACACAGGGTAACACCGGTGGGTAGGACCTGAGGATGCTGTCTGGGGTTGGGACCTGGAGAAGGAACCTTCTAGGCTGAGAAGAGGGGTAAGGAAAGGCCTCCCAGGTGGAGGGGGCAGAAGGCAGAACTGCCAGCAGGCCGGCCCAGAGGGGCTGAAACGCAGGCTAGGCCAACCGAGGGGGCCTTCCTGGCCTTTTTTTGTCTATAACGGGGAGCCATAGGGCTTTAAACCCTGGGTATACTCTGGAGGCTGCGTGAGGAGTAAGTCTGAGTAGGGGGACAGCGGGCTGGAGGCAGGGGATGAGGAGGGAGGCTGTGGCCACAGTCCAGGAGAGGCTGTGAAACAGATCAGGGCCCTGTGGTGCTTGCCCCCCATGTCCTCCGCCTGCCTTTTGTCTGTGGAAAACCTTTAGCCAAAGAATAAGTTGAATCCGAGAAGTGAGAAAATGCAGAAACAAAGGAAAACAGTCAAAGGAGACCACATAATAATAGTTGAGTCAGTAAGCAAAGTCAAGGACCTTTAGTTCCTCCTCAAGGGCTATAGATAATATTCTGAGCCATCTCCTGTGAGTTGTCTTATAGATACTGAAACCCTCACCAGGTGGAAGAAGTTCCATGACACAAGCTGCCACAATTCCAAGAACTGGCCTCAAAGACACGGAAACGAACCGACCCCGAAACTAAAGATTAACTGTACCTAAAACAATCAGGATGACGCTGGTCAGACCACTGATGACCAATTTCTCGATGACCGTCAGAGCTGACTGTGCTGTTTCTGCGTGTAGCCCCTGCGCTCTGTCTATAAAAGCTCTTGCCCCCTGACTGTCAGTGGGGGGGAGTCGGCCTTCGGACAGGTGCCCCCCACCCCAGTTGCCGGCATCCAAAATAAAGCAAACTTTCCTTTCCACCAACCTGGCCTCTTTAATGGCTTTTGAGAGGCGAGCAGCCAGGCCCCACTTTCGGTTGCAGTTGGACACTGGCACCAGGATCACCCCCTCACGTCCACCAAGTCGGCACCCGGATGCCATCTCCTCTATGAAGCCTGTTCTGGTCACCTAGCTGGACATGCTCTCCCTCCTAATCCTCTGGAACTCTCTTGAGACATTTGCCCCGACACATCTGCCAGCTGACCATCCACCCCACTGACATATGCTTTCGTTATTATTATTTTTTTAATTTATTTATTTAATTTATTTATTTTTGGCTGCATTGGGTCTTCATTGCTGTGCGTGGGCTTTCTCTAGTTGTGGCGAGCGGGGGCTACTCTTCGTTGTGGTGCACCGGCTCTAGGCACGCAGGCTTCAGTAGTTGTGGCTCACGGGCTCAGGAGTTGTGGCTCACAGGCTCTAGAGCGCAGGCTCAGTAGTTGTGGCTCACGGGCTTAGCTGCTCTGCAGCACGTGGGATCTTCCCGAACCAGGGCTCGAACCCATGTCCCCTGCACTGGCAGGCAGATTCTTAACCACTGCACCACCAGGTAAGCCCTGACATATGCTTCTGGTCATTAGAACTTATTTACTAAACAAACACACGGCAGAGACTACATACCAAGTGCTGTTCTAATATTAGCTTATCTACAATGTAGTTTTACATTTTATTTCTTGTCCAGAGAACCCAGTGACTGCCCGGCACACAAAAGGCAGGCTGGGTGGCTGCATATTTTACAGAAAGTCTGCATTTCCCATCCCTCGTTCCAGAGAGTCCTCATAATCTTTCTGGACTTTTCTTAAAGGGGTCCTTTCACTTCCTCTTAGATCTTTCCTTCAGGCTCAGTGGCTGGTCATGCCCTCTGCTCTCTTTTGGCCCCAGATGTCTGGCCACACGGTCCTCCCAGCAATACGCAGCACGTGCTGGCCTTTGCTGCACCCCAGGGAGACTGGAGAGAGGGCTTTGACTAGGGGTTGAAACTCACTACTTCGGTCAACAAGATATTCTAATGTTTCAGTCAAGACTAAGTGTACGTGGAGACAACACTTCCATCCCGGGCTTTAAATCAGAGGCAAATGGTGACTGGCTGTGCGAGGCCAAGGCGGCCCCAGCCTCTCAGCGCTCCAGCTGGCTCCCCGGCCCCTGGGGGGCTCAGTGTCGGGCTCCTGGTGCTGGTGTCACTCTGACCATGACGGCACTGACACAGCTCTGATGAATTCCTATGCCATGCAGTTGGATGACTCATATGAGCCAAAAAGAGTATTTTACAACTCACTGGAGAAAGTCGTATGGAACAGGGCATAGGCAGCGTTCCTACAGAGAGTGCGGAGAGGAGGCTGGGGACCCCGAGGGTGGGACTCTAACAGGGGTCTACACCCCCTGTGACAGCCAGGACACAGCTGGGACTCGTCAAGAACACTGTCTCCTCGTGGAAACGACCTAGGTGTCCATCGACAGAGGAACGGATAAAGAAGATGTGGTGTATGTACACAACGGAATACTACTCAGCCATAAAAAAGAACGGAATAATGCCATTTGCAGCGACATGGATGGACCCAGAGGTTTTCATACTAAGTAAGTCAGAAAGAGAAAGACAAATAACCTATGATATTACTTATACGTGGAATCTAAAATATGACGCAAATGAACTTATCAATGAAACAGAAACAGACTCAGACATAGAGAACAGACTTGTGGTTGCCAATGGGTGGTGGAGGGATGGAGTGGGAGATTGGGGTTAACAGATGCAAACTATTATATATAGAATGGATAAACAACAAGGTCCTACTGTATAGCAAAGGGGACTACATTCAAAATCCTGTGATAAACCATAATGGAAAAGAATATGGAAAAGGATGTATATAAATGTATAACTGAATCACTCTGCTGTACAGTAGAAATTAACACAACATTGTAAATCAACTATACTTGAAAAAATAACTTAAAAAAAAAAAAAGAACACCGTCTTCTGAGTGAGAGGCAATGAGCTGTACAGTGTAAACCACCACCGTTTCTTGCCCTCTGGCTAAGAAAATAAAGCAGATACTCCGCCCTAAGCTAACACACACAGTAGGACGGCAGGCTTCTTACACCTCGTAAACATTTGGTAGATGCTGCCGCTTCTGGAGCAGCAATTTTAAAGAATCTTTTTCCTTTCATAAAATATCTTTCTTGTTCATAAAAATACACATGCGCAATGTACAAATTCAGAAAGCAGAAGTAGAAAGGAGGAGAAAAAAGTTCTTCATAAATCAACACAGCCCAACAGAGCTATGTTAACACCCTGGCACGCAGCTTCCAATCTCTTTTGTTACGCTGTCATCTTAAAAACGCGTATCCACAGCTCATTCCCAGCTCCTCACAATGTTCTCTGTGGAAGGAGGGGCCCGAGTTTGCTAAGATTGCTGCTCTGAAGTGCAAGTATCACCAGCATTCGTGACAACGAGCTGAGGCCAGAGCCGTCCCCTGTTTCTGTCTCCCCTCCAGCCCCTCTGCCATCACCCTGGTTTACATGGAGGTGACCGTGTGCCCGGAGAGACACTAAGGGGACCGCTGGGGCAGGGGAAGGGGACCCTGGGGACACATGGGCCTCACCCACACCGTGGGCTCCCTGTATGAAAGCTGAAGGTTTTTTAAAAAGTATTTATTGATCTACTGTCAGTCTCACCTTACAGGGACAGCTCCTGATCTATACAAGCTGGCAAAGTGTGCCGTCGCTCTGTATCGGTTCTGGCTGTAAGCCAGGCCGTGCGATGCTACCAGAGAATTGGGCTTTTAATGCTCATGTGAGCATTTGTAAAGCCGTGCCGAGCATTTTAAGAATGAGAAAGGGTTTCTGGCAGAGAAAGCCCCCATTTTTAATAATTGCGACGCGTCTGTGTCCTAGCTCCACCTCCGAAGGAAACCTACCATTCCTTCCTCTGTTCATCCAACAAACACAGTCAGCCCTCGCCCAGGAATTCTGTATTTGACAATTCGCCTGCTCGCTAAAACATATTTATAACCCCAAAAATCAATAGTCCTGACCCTTCATGGTCATTTGCAGACGTGCACAGAGCAATGAAAACTTTGAGTCCTGGGATGAACACGTTCCCAGCGGATGTGGAACAAGGGGATGCTTCTTTCATGTTTCTGCTCTCAGGCTGTAAACAAGGGTCCTTTCACAGTGTACTTAGGGTCACATTTTTTGCACTTTTGTGTTTTTTCTCGGTGATTTTACTGTCTAAAATAGCCCCCATATCTACTTAAGTGCTGTCTGGTGCCCCTAAGCATGAGAAGGCAGTGGTGTGTGTTATGGAGAAGATACGTGTGTCAGGTGAGTTTCATTCAGGTGTGAGTTATACTGCTGTTGGCTGGGAGTTGGATGCTCATGAATCAACAATACATATTAAATAAGCTGCCTTTAAACAGAAACACGCATAAAACAAGGTTATGTATCAATCACTTGAGAAAAATGTTGTGATTGCGTGCTCACAGGAACCTAACCCTTTATTCCCCCTGGAGCGATGGTTCATGACTCGCTAATTCAGTGTTTGCGGTGACTTTATAGAACGCAGCTACCGTGAAAAACGAAAATCAAATGTACTGGGTGAGCACAGGCCCCGTGGGAGATGCTGAGTCTACAGAGAGGAGGGATGTCTGTAACCCAGTGCACCCCTCCAGCGCAGGCACGCAGGCTCTCCTACCAGAGCCACCAGGGACAGAGGGGTCCTTCCACTGCTGACACGCGGCCACGGTCCAGGAATGAGTTCCAGAGCCCACTGGAAGGGGCACCGAGGGGCCTCCGGGCACTGGTCTCATTCTGTTTCTTGGTCTGGAGTGTGTTCCGTGTCTGAAAATTCATTGAGCAGCACGTGCCCGTCTCTGCATGTATATCATTCTCCAATCAAAAGCAAAAAACCAAAACCAAAACACAAAAGCCACTCTAAGATAATCACAACTCAGGCGGTGCTTGGATAGTGACCTGGAGAAGGATCTAGCTCCCTTCCCATCCTCTTCACTTCCCTTCGGGTCTCCATGCACCTGGAGTTCTGGGACCACCTGCTTTTTCGACTGCTGCCCTCCACCCCCCTACTCTTGCTCTTCCATTCTCCAGTGGCTTACCCTGAATCCCTCTTCCTGCTTCCATTTCCTCTCCTAAATAAGACCACAGATCAGCAAGGGCAGAGAACCGACCTCTCTAAACTCAGTGGCAAAATGCAGCTCTCAGGGAGGAGAGCCACTGCATCTGAGAGCCTCTTTCTCGGCCACCAGGGCTAAACGGTCCTTACCCCTTTCCCTCCTTCTAAGTCAGGAGGCACTGCTGGGATCTCGTCACCCCAGCTCCCCTGAAACCTACCTTCCCTTGACCTACTCATTGACCTGATTTGGATGTGCAGGGCCGGGCATCTGATCACGGGCAGACACGTGTACTGGGGGTGGGGCCCAAGGGTCAGACACTTGGCCAGGCTCTTTGCTTGAGTTCAGGGGCTAAGCCTGGGCCTCAGCATGTGAAGGCTGGCAGACCTTGTCCCAGTGTCCAGCCTGAACCCCACACCTCACGGTGGCAACCAGGAAGCCAGCAACAGGCTCCAAGGGCACAGAGTTGTGATGGAGGAGCTTGGATTGAAAGTCCATTTGCTCACGCACCACTGTGTGTGCAATTAAGACCGTCTCCAAGGAGAAGGCAATGACCAAAGTCCTTCTCTGAGCACAGAGACAGCTGGTCTCCATTACCTGCCAGGTGATATAACTGGGACCTTATAAGCATATGGGGATGGAAAGGCACTGTAATTTGAAAATAACTTTGAGCTCAGCAAAGGAGGAAGAGTAGTGAAATTATTATATTACACGGCATCCTCCTACAATTCAGAATGTAAACAGTCACCCCACCTGGGATTCCTGGTGGCTCTCCAGGAACAGCTGGAATTCTGTCTCGAGTGGAATTCTGTCTCGAGTGGCCACTGAGTGGCCAATCAGTGGAGGGATGGCTCTTGTCCACGGAGCTTGGATCTGCCCTCCTCTATTACACCTCCCCCTCCCAACCCCAGACAGGTAGGGACCTTTCCCCGATTCATCACTCAAGAAACGTTAACAGCTAAGGGATACTAGGTCTCAGTTTTCAGAGCAGTATCGTATTCATAATGACCCTCACAACTCGCCTTGAAACGTAGAATACTTTCAATCCCCATTTCAGAGATGGAAACACAGAGTCTCACTGTGTAGAGGACTTGCTCAAGGTGACACGGCCAATGTGTCACCAAAGGGGCATTGGACACAGGCCTCTGGATCCCTAACCTTCATTCACTACATCGCACACCGTATCATATTAATGGGAATGACCTCACAACTTTCCCACACGTCATGCCCTCCCATCATTGCTTATCACGGAGTGACAAGCAACCGTTACTCACCCTGGCACTACCGAGGCTTGGGGCTGGATAATTCTCGGCTGGGGGGCGCTGGGGGCCTGTCCTGTGCATTGTAGGACGTTTAGCCTCCTCCCACTAGATGCTGGTGGTATCTCCCTTCCTCGCACTGTAGTTGTGACATTCGACCATGTCTCCAGATACTGTCACGTGTCCTCCGGAGCACACAGCCACCCCCCGTTGATACTCGCCCCCCAGAGCATTACAGTGAAGACACTGGACGCAAAGGTGGTCTACACGGCCCCAAACGCCGCTTCCCCCCAGCCCCCCGGGTCACATGCCAGGTGCCTCTGGGCAAGTCTTTTGGCCTAAGTTTTACTGCGGTCACTTCAGAACATGGCGTCACCTCTGGGCTGAGTCAGCGTTGTCTCCTGCCCCCCCGAATGCAGGTTGTCTGAGCTGCGGGTGTGTGTGGGGGTCCTTTCCCAGGGGCTGGGGGTCTGGGAAGGAGGGGGTGGGGGACAGGCAGGGCTCTCCTGTGATCAGCGCCTGCCACTGTCCGGGTGGGCTGTGTCCTGGGTGCATCTGGCAGAGTCCCAAACTGACTCTGAGAGATTCCCACCCACCACCCACCCTCCCCGGCTAGCTCAGCTCCCCTCCACCCACACCGGCTCCTGTCCCCAGAGTCCCTGTGCCCCGTCCCTGTCCCATGGGAGGCCCCCTCCGGATGAGGAAGGTTCCCCTGGTGCCACCCTGTTGAGCTGAGGACTCACAGAACTGCAGCTGTGACCCCTGCAAATGCTCTCTCTTCCTCTCCCCTCTTAGGACCCCTGTGTACACTCAGGGAGGTGGTGGTGGTCCGTGACTCCCGCAGTATTCTGCACACGTTCTCTCTGGGGTCTCACATCTACGCAGCGGTGCCTTCAGCAGAACCGGGACAGGAGAGTCCCATGCCCGCACGCTGGTCTCCGCCGCCCAGAGGTGGTTTCGGTACCTCCTTAGGGAAGTATGACTTGTACCCCTGTGAGACTGTATCACGGTTGGCAGTGAAAATGCTCTTGCTGCCCCGTGAGTTACTACTAACCTCATTTTACAAAGGAGGAAGTTGACACAGAGGCTGAGAAACTCATTGGCTCCGAACCCCACAGCCCCTGAGGGGTGGACCTCGGCATCAAACCTCCAAACCCAGGCTCTTCTGGGTTGCAAGCTCTGCCTGGCTTGCTTCCCAGCCTTGTCCCAGCACCTGGTCTCACACACACGCACACACACACACACACACAAACACACACACACACACACACACACACACACACACACACACACACGGCTGAGGGCCACCCACTGCAGGCCAGGAGCCCCGCCCCTCCCCCAGGCACAGACACTGCCGAGAATCAAAGCCCCTGATGTTCTCAGGGACCTGGTGGCAGGGGTGGGGCTGGAGATATCAGAGGGAGGGAAGGAGTGGCAGAAGAACTTGGGAAGGCAGAAATGTTGATTTTGGCCAGAATCTAAGAAGCCTTAAATGCCTCACGCAGGACTTTGAATTTTATTCTAAATATAATGGGAAGGCATCGGGACGTTTTAAAGAGGAAAGCTCCGCGGTTAGACCCATGACTTGGGAAGAGAGGGTGCAGAGAGAGTTGGGGGGAGGAGGTGCTGCGGGTGTCTGGTTAAAGGTTGCTGAAGGCTGACCTGGGTGCAGGTGGGGGAAGATAAAGACATGTCACATTAGGATAAACAGGACTTGCTGACCAAGGTGTAAGACATGACTGACATTCTTCAACCATCAGATTGAAAAAAAAGAAATTAAAAATAGACTGCTAACACCTAGTGCTGATGAGGGGGCGGAGAAATAGTCTCTGTTCTGCTCTTAGAAGTGTAAACTGGTACAACCTTTACGGAGGGTCATTTTAAGTTGTCTATTAAATTAAAACTTCACAAGCTCTGTGAGCCAGAAAACCCACTTTTAAGAATCTAGCCTAGATATGGAATTCCCTGGCCGTCCAGTGGTTGGGACTCCACACTTTCACTGCCAAGAGCCGGGGTACAATCCCTGGTCGGGGAACTAAGATCCCATAAGCCACAGAGCGCAGTCAAAAAAGAAAAAAAAGAAGAAGACAAAAAAGAATCTAACCTGGAGAAACAACTGTGTGAATACACAGAGCTAAAACGAACACGGAGGGTGACTGCACCACTGTTAGCAAAAGGGAAAAAAAACCTCAAAACAATTGGAACTCCCTTCAGTAGGGGAATGGCTAAATAAAATATGGTACATGTACTCTGTAGCCCTTAAAAAGAATGAGGACAAGTGGCTCATTCTCATCAGAAAAGATGCCCAGTCTTTTTTTTTTTTTAATTAATTAATTAACTAATTAATTTATTTTTGGCTGTGTTGGGTCTTCCTTTCTGTGCGAGGGCTTTCCCCAGTTGCGGCAAGCGGGGGCCACTCTTCATCGCGGTGCACGGGTCTCTCACTGTCACGGCCTCTCCCGTTGCGGAGCACAGGCTCCAGACGCGCAGGCTCAGTAGTGAGGCTCACGGGCCTAGTTGCTCCGCGGCATGTGGGATCTTCCCAGACCAGGGCTCGAACCCGTGTCCCCTGCATTGGCAGGCAGATTCTCAACCACTGCACCACCAGGGAAGCCCGTCCAGTCTTTATTGTAGACTGAAAACATCTAATTGCAAGCCAATATGCATTTTTGTGATTTTTAAAAAAGGACTGCTGTGCCTATATATCAACATTGATGTAGCTATGACCGCAATGGCCATGGGAAAAGAGCTGGGATGAATCTGTTTAGTGTGGTTCCTTCTGTGTGAGTGTGTGTGTGTGTGTGTGTGTGGGCGATTAGAGGTTCAGAGGTGGGTGGAAAGGAGGCTACTACTTATTTTTTGTGCCATTTAAAAGATTATTTTAAAATTTACATATAGTGAAATTCATCTTTTCTGTCGTACAGTTCTGAGTTTGAACACATGCTTAGATTCTTCTAACAACCATCACAAATGGGCTGCAGAACAATATCAACACCCCACAAAATTCCCTGGTACTACCCCTTTGTAGTCAGACCCCACCTCTACTCCTAAACCCTGACATCTGCTGATCTGCTCTGTCTCTGTATTGTTGCCTCTTTCAGACATCATATAAATGGAATCCTACAGTTGATAATCTTTTGAGACTGGCTACTTTCACTTGGCATATGCATTTGAGATCCATCCGTTATCGTGTGTGTCAACAGTTCATTCCTTTTTACTGCTGACTAATATTCCATTGTGTGGGTTGTTTATCCACTGGCCAGTTGAGGGATATTTGGGTTGTGTCTAGTTTTTGATGATTATGAATAATGCTGCTATAAACATTTGTGTTCAGGCTTTTGTGTAACCTAAGTTTTCCTTTATCTAGGATAAATACCTAGAAGTGGGATTGGTGGGCTGTAAGGTAAGTGTACTTTTAATTTTGTAAGAAGCTGCCAAATTGTTTTCCAAAGTGACTGTACCAGGGACTTCCCTGGTGGCCCAGTGGCTAAGACTCCACGCTCCCAATGCAGGGGGCCCGAGTTTGATCCCTGGTCAGGGAACTAGATCCCACACACATGCCGCAACTAAGAGTTCACGTGCTGCAACTAAGGAGCCTGCTGGCCACAATAAGACCTGGCACAGCCAAATAAATAAATAAAAATAATAAAAACAAAAAACAAAAACAAAGTGACTGTACTGTTGTGCATTTCCACTAGCGATGCGTGAGAATTCCAGTTGTCCCGCAACCCCCCGGGCACATGGTATTAGCATTTTAAATTTTAGCCATTCTAACATGCGTGTGACGGTATCTCATTATGGGTTTTTACTGATGTTTCTCTAATGGTTAATGATGATGAGTATCTTTCATGTGCTTATCTGCCATCTGTATATTCTCTCTGGTGAAATATCTATTCATATCTTTTGCCCATTTTCTAATGTATTTTTGGTTTTGTACTGTTGAGTTTTGAGACTACTTTATATATTTTAGATATCAGTCCTTCACTGGATATACGGCTTGCAGGTATTTTCTCATAACGCGTAGCTTGTCTTTTCATCCTCTTAATGGGGTCTTTGGCAGAGCAAAAGTTTTAAATTCTTAAGTCCAATTCATCAATTTTTCCTTTTATGGATTATGCTTTGATGTCAAGTCTAAGAACTCTTTGCCTAGTCCTACGCTCCAAAATTTTTTTCCTAAGTTCCTACAAGTTTTATAGTTTCATTTTACCTTTTTAAAAATATATATTTATTTATTTATTTATTTGGCTGCGCTGGGTCTTAGCTGCAGCATGTGGGATCTAGTTTCCTGACCAGAGATTGAACCCAGGCCCCCTGCATTGGGAGCACAGAGTCTTAGCCACGGGACCACCAGGGAGGTCCCCTCATTTTACTTGCAGGTCAGTGAATCCTTTGAGTTAATTTTTGTATATGATGTGAGACTTTGGTCAAAGTTCACGTTTTTGCATATGGATGTTTACATGCTCCACAACCATTTGTTGAAAAGGTGAAGTAAAACCAAACGATATGGCCACATTTTCTACAAGGGTGCAAAAGTAATTTGCCTGAGCTCCGTGGATCTGTAAATTTGTTTTTCCAAAATGTAGGAAGTTTTCAGTCATTATTTCTTCAGATATTTTTTTCTATTCAAATCTGTTTCTCCTCTTCTCTTGGACTCCTATGACATGAGTGTTAGACTTTTTAATATTGTTGCTCTGGCCCCCAAGGCTTTTTTAAAAATCTTCTTTTCTCTTTGTGTTCAGGATGTTTTCTATCGATCTATTTTTAAGTTCACTGACCCTTTCTTCTATCATCTCCATTCTCCTAGTGAACTCTTCCAATGAATTTTTAATTTCTGTTATCATATTTTCCTGTTCTAAAATTTCTCTCTGGCTTTTTAAAATAGCTTCTATTTGTTTACAGAGGATCTTTCCATTTGTTTCAAGCGTGCTCACCCTTACATCTTGGAACCATGGTATAACAGTTGCTTTAACGTCTTTTTCTAATAATTCCAACCTTTGGATCATCTCAGGGTTGATGCTTGTTGATTGCCTCTTTCTTTGAGAATTTTTTTGGTTTTCATGGTACTCTGTAGGTTGAATAATTTTGGTTTGTATCCTAGACATTTTGAGTATTATGTTGAGACTTGGTCCTGTTAAAATTCTCAAAGGTTTTTCTGTGCTGATCTGCAGGTGCATCTCAGGGCCAAGCCCAGGATTTCATACCTGTATGTGAAGGACCCTTCTCAGGTGTCTCCTTTCTGTGGTTTTTCACACCCCAAGATTCTCTGGCTAGAAAGCCGGGATTCAGCCTTTGCATTGCTCTGCACTCTTATGACCGGGACCACCTGAGGGGCAGAGTGGCGAGGGAAGGGAACCTGCAGGACCACCAGCACAACTGTTGAGGGGGTGTGGCTTCACTACGGGCTCTGCTACGGGGGTGTCCTAGCCGAGGAGAGTGATCCTACTGGGAGGCAAGCAAGGATGAGTGGATGTACACAGTCTGAGGAGCACAGGGAAGGCGGGGAAATGGAGGCCCAGGGTGTGGACCACACTTGCCAGGAAGGGACCATGAGGGTACAGATAAGGCTAAAAAGAAAGGCAGGTGTGAACAAAGTTGCTTTTCTTTAAGAATAAAAGACCTGTATATATATATATATTTTTTTATACAAAAAAAAAAAAACCAACACAAAATCCCACCAAACTCCTTGTATTCTACTCAAATGAACTTGAATACACTGAAATAACTTTGTCATTAGAGACGGTGACAGTCTTTTTGAGCTCATTTCCTCCAGAAAATCTCCCTGCCATCCAAAGAAAGATGGGCATCTACCTACAGTCGCCGCCACCTGCCTCCCCAGGCCCCTAAGCTCCCGGACAGTGAGGCTGGCGTGCTCTTCCTGACCACCTTTTGGGGCCAGCACAGTGCAGTGTGCACGGCAGGAGTACATCAATGTTTGTTGAAAGAACGAATATGCATGAATGAGTGAGGACTGGCTCCAGGACCTGGTGTGCCACTGTCACCAGCCCAGTCTGGAGGGAACGAGCATGGACTAGGGGCAGAGGCCAGTTATCAAATGAGGCCCCTGGTGAGAACAGCACTTTGTCCAGCTACTCTCCAAAATATCCAACAAGTGTCCACCACTACATAGCAAATAAAACACACACACACACACACACACACACACACACACACACACAGGAGACTAGAAGGAAGGCCAACAGGGATAACATCCAGAGAGTGGACCTACGGACGACTACTTTTTTCTCTATGTTTTGTGTATTTCACCATTTTTCCTGTTCCATTTCTAATCCTGTGCGCAGGAAGCTGCTTCCAGACTGGTGATTTAGACTGGGACGGATTGGCCCAACAGGAGGATGGGGAGTGTCTGCACACATGAACAGGGCTGATAAGCCAGGGCCATTCACCTCCTACGGCAAGTGAGCAGACTGGTTGGTCTCCTTTGCGGCAATGAGCACAAATGTACTGGGTTCACAGCGACCACCCCAAGGTGCCCTGTGAGGCTCAGCCCGGTCGGCAAGCTGGGCTCCTCTGTTTATTGCCAACAACCACCTTATCCTCCCTGAATCCCACACCCCCGGGGTCTCTCCATCTTCAAGGAAGGAAGACAGGGTGTAAGGGGCAGGTGGGGGAAGCAGCAGGAGTGCTGGGACAGAGTAGCTGGAGTCCCCGAGATGGAACTGTGCCCATCTGGGACACCTCCATAACCCAGCTTTACGGTGCTCACCCCTGGAAGGGGGGCAGGGGAGATGGCAGCCCATCTGGGAGCTCTGGGTAAAAGCACCTGCCACCACGAGATAATAAACAGCAATAATTAGGCCTTCCTGGAAAACTGGGTAATACTGTTATTACAACATTTTATTATCTGTATGTTTTATATGAATTTAATTGCCTTCAGCTGCTATAATTTGGGAGCCATGAGGACGAGAGCAGAAATAATAACGAATTGAACCACAAGCAGACCCAGGGTCTGGGGAAGGGGTGGAGGCTGCTTCACTGATGGGGTCTGGGAGCCTGGGGCTCTGAGATTCCACTCTGGCCTGCAGGAGACAGCCCCCAGACCCCACGGTCCCAGGGGGCACCAGACAGCAGCCCCAGCCTGCCTGGCTCCCGTCCCTCAAATACCGTCCACCCTGGGAGGGTCGGTTCCCAACAGAATGTAAGAATTATCTCCTCTCTTTGCATCGAAATGAAAATCACTACCCTTGCCCCCTAAAGCAACCTAGATTCTTCCACTCCAGAATTCATCTGAGTCAGTTACTTCTGTGGCTTAGGGAGTGCTAATAAAGCTAGTCGGACAACACGATTCTCTTCTATTTAAGCAAAGCCGTTAATAAATATTATATTGTATTTTACAAATCAAAAGAAAAACCAGAAGCTCTCTAACTACAGACCATTCCAGCCAGTTGACAGTGAACAAAGCCTGACTCTCACAGCTTAAGCTGAGGAAGTTATAAATTATCAATCTGTCAAGCATCGCCCTCTGAAGCTTCTTTTCCAGATCTGACCATGAATCTGAGTATCCTGTCTTTTAGTTCTCTTCATTCAGCAAGCCTGCGAGAGACACCTTCAACTCTAGCCCACGAAGGTGGATGGTGCTGATGTCAGGGTTTTATCTGCACCCTCCTCCGCCCTGGCTATTTCAATGGCTTTTTGAATCACTCTATAATAGCTTCAATAACCTGGAAATTTGCAGAGTGGATAATCAGCTACAGCTTGAACCTCCCCCAAAGTTCCCTCACTGATTATCCTAATGTAGCAGCAGCAGCAACAGCAAATCACAGCGGAGCCAAGGGGCCTGGATCAGGAAGGCTGCACGTGCCAGCTCTTCTGGGGGCGTTTTCCCGAAACTTCTCCCGGGAATCGCCTGCATCTTTGGGTATCGCCTTAAGAATTTAGAGACCTTTATACACTGCACTTTTACTAACGTCCTAGGAAGAAGACACAAAAGACTAGAATGTCTTTAAACCTGTCTTTGTGTGTGCCCTTCATCCTCCTTTTAAGGTGGGGGGTCCCTAAGAGAACTGGGTTCTATTTCCTCTCTGTTCCACAATTCAGTGATTAAACAGAGTCCTGAACTTAGAGCAGCCACTTAAAATATCCTGAAAGTTGTGTTGTTTTATAAAATCTGCCATGGAAAATTTCTCCTTTGTGCTCCCATCACACACACACACACACACACACACACACACACACACACACACACGACTTGCATGTCTAGTTCCATTTTTGGTACACTGATTTCCATCAATAAAAGAAACCAGCAACGAGAGATTCTTTAGCGCCACTGAAAATACCCGTTTCCAACAGATTCCATCTGAAACACTATATAAAGTGACAAATGTCAAAGACAGAGAAAGGTCATCTATTTTGTCTCTACTCATTTTAAAAGACAGTTGCTTTACAAGATTCTTACATTCTGTCCCAGTCTTAACACCATCTCCCTTTTGGGACAGTTCAGGTCCACCTGATGAAGAACTCAGATTTTACAAAGACTCGTGACTCCAATAGATAGGACTCTTCCTGTGTGAGGCTGGGCCCTGTGATCCTGATTATTATTATTAAACAGGATGAAAGTCTTCCTTTGGGGGAAAGGTCGGAATAATGCTAAGTGACAGTGGAGCCAGATGCTTCATTTATAACCAAGAACCAGGCGAGGCCCAGGAGGGCCTCCACCCATGAGAGCACACATTGCCCGGGAGGGATACCCCTCTGGAGGAAGAAGCATCTGAGTGATCCACTGAGGGGCCCAGCTCCTCTCGGAAGACGCTGCAAAATGAGTTTCTACATTTTCCTGACTTCTCAGAACTTACACAAAGCCCTGATATTTGTTTCCCTTCCCCAGTCTCTATTCCTAACTCTTGATCAAACATGTTGGTGGTACCAACAGGAATTTTGACTTTTCCTCCAGTTCCCCGGCAAGGTTTTTACCCAATGCATTTATATATCAATACCTCGCGGACGTCCAGCAAGACATTCCAACTGACGTGACTTCCCCATGGCCCTGACCCTTCGCAAACACCCTCCCCAGGCTGCTCCACGCGGGCCTCTTACCAGCTGCCCTGTGGGGCGACTTCCTCTCCGCCGCCTGGCTCTCCTTCCTGGGGTCGGCGGGCGGCCCTACCTTCTCGGGGTCCCGGGGGCTGGCGTCGGGGGGCGCGGGCAGCTGGGGGAGGGTGAGGGCCTGCAGCAGCGGCTTCCTGGGCAGGGGCGGCTTGGAGCTGAGCTGCTCGGCGGACCTGGTCTTCGCCTTCCCCGGCTCGTTGGGAGACCTGGCGCCTCGGGCGGCCGGGCCCGTCCCGGGCGGACCCTTGTCGTTCCTAGAGAGCAAGGTCAGCCCTCCTTTCTCCAGCCTGACCTCCGCGCTGTACCTCTTGATTCCCCTCCCCTCCGGGCAGGGCGCTTCTCTGTGTTTGAAGGACAGAGACGTGGAGCGGAGCTTGACGGGGAAGGGGCTTCCGTCCCCGCCCGCGGGCCTCTCCCGGGCGGCTGGGCCGGGGTCCGCGGTGGCCGCTTCCGGAGAGCCGCGCTCGGCCGGGGCGGCCGGCTTCCGAGGGCCGGGCTTCGGGGCCTGGGGCTCGGCGGGCGCCGGGAGGTCCTCGAGGGCGGCCTCGCTCTTCCAGGCCGGACCGCTCCTGAGAAGCGGCAGCCGGACGGCGGGGCCTCGGGGCTCCAGCAGGCGGCCCCCCGCGCGCGGCCACTCGCGGCCCGACGACACCGAGAACTTTTTGGCGGCCCGCGCCTCGCGGCCTCCTCGCTCCATCTTGCGCTCCGGCGCCGCCGCCTCCGTGGGGGACCCCTCCCGCTCGGCCCTGGGGGGCTCCGGGGGCGCCGCCTCCTGGTCCAGGGATCGGGGTGCGGGCTCCTCTGCAGGCGACTCGGAGGCAGGCGGTGAGGGGGCCGCGCCGAGGCTCGCGTTCGCTGTCGCGGCCGAGGCCTTGTGCTTCAAGCAGCTCTTGGGGGCCGGCGGGCTGGGGGCGGGGGCTTCTGGCCCTGCGCCCTCGGGACACGGCGCGTCCAGGGTCAGCCGCACCTCCTTCGGGCCGGTGTGGTCTGGCCCGTCGGGACCAGAGGGCGTCTCCGGGGTGGCTATGGGGCCGGGCTCGGGAGGGGTCGTGTCCCCCTCGGGGATGCAGGGAGATAACCGACCCTCCACGTCTCCCGAAGCACAAACCACCTCGTCCGCGGTGTCCCCGCCGGGGGGACACCGGGTTTCCAGGGACAGCTCCTCCCTCGGGCTTTCGCTGTCGGGATTAGGGTGAGGGTGCGGAGAGCCTTCTGGCCAAGACGGGGACTCCGAGCGGGGGGCTGGGCTCCACGCGGGCTCTGTGACCTCCATGACCTCCGGGGTAGCCAGACGGCTGGAGGGGTTCTCCCCCGGGGGGTTCTCCTCCTCGGTGCTGGCGGTGAACGCTGGGCAGTGCTGCAGGCGCGCCCGCCGCGCACGGAGCCCCGCAGGTGGCAGCATGGTCGCCTGCCCCCCAGGCTCGGCGCCTCTGTCCTGTCCCCCCTCCTGCTGTCCAGAACTGGGCTTCTCCTCCGTGCTGACTTTGGGTAGCGGCTTCTCGTCGTATTCCTCCTCCTCTGGGGTACACGTCAGATCGCTCAGGGATTCGGACTGCGCTCTCTAAGAGAAATAAAGTGGGCAAAAGACAGCATCATTAGGACGAATAGAGTAGCCCCCGCTCTCAGCAACTAGAGAAAACCTGGGTGCAAGCAAAGACACAATGGAGCCAAAAAAAAAAACAAAAAAATTAAATTAAATGAATAAATAAATCTAAAAAAAAAAAAAAAAAAGAAAGCCTATGGCCTCCCAATTTTGTTCAAGGTTTAATTAGGTTTAAGGGAAGCAGAATGTCTCTAAAGCTGGCACTGAAGTGGACATTCACACACAGCTGTCTTTTCTTAATCCTCCCTTACTGGTCTGTTTGGAATCTTGCCTCCCAAGTTCAGCTTTCAGCAGAACTGAGGCCGTTATGCCCCTAAAATAAATGTTGCCTGAGGCTCCCGAGGCCAAGCTAGAAACCAGTGGACACTGCTCTACAGAGTGAAGCAAAGGGAAGGGGACCAGCAACAGCGAGGTCTGCCACGCTCTGTGCTCGACACGGTTATCTCACTAACTCCCTGATTAGCTCCAGTGAGGAGAGGATTATTATTTCCTCCTTGCACCTGGAGAACTGGGAACTCAGAGAGGTCCCTGCCTTGGCCAAGGCTGAGCTAATAGGTGGCCCAGGGGCAAAGCTGTTGCCCTCTCTGACCCCCTGTGCTGCCTCAGAGCCGGTGTCCCCTGTCAATTCCTTCTCTCTCCAGGGATGCACCCTCATAGCAAAGACAGGCTGGTTTGCCTGAAAGATGATTCCTATCATGTCCAACATGGTCAATAGCAAACCATAGCTGACAGGATAAAGCCCAAACTGTTCAGCTAAATTTGAAGTCTTATATTCTGCCGTTTTATTTTGTCTTTTAAAAATTTTTATTTTATGCTGGAGTATAGTTGATTTACAATGTTGTGTGAGTTTCAGGTGTACAGCAAAGTGATTTAGTTATACATATATCTATTCTTTTTCAGAGTCTCAGGTGGGGGGAGGGATAAATTAGGAGGCTGGGATTAACATACACACACTACTATACATAAAATAGACAATCTATTCTGCCGTTTTAAATGGTTTCTCCCACTCCCTGCTCAGGTCAAGCCAAGCCCCTGCTATTTTATGTGCCAGACTCTGGGCCTGAGTGACTGGCCGGCTGCCCTCCACCCCACACCTCCAGGGCTCCACTAGCACCCCCAGAGCAATCTCTGATTCCACTCCTATAGGAAGCCTTGCCTGGCTTGGCAGTAAGTCACGGCCTCGTGCTATTTTTCTTCCGAAAAGTCTCTGGAATCTAGATTTAGTCCACTTCCTCCCTACCAACCACAAAGTCAGTTCTTGCTCTCTTAGGAAGGAAAGGAGATCAAGGTAGTCATGAATCATTCACAAGCAAATGTGAAAATGACCGAAAGGCTGAGGGCATTGAGGCTGGTGGTTTTTAAAAGTTCCTGATCTTAGACCTGTCTTTAGACTTTACAGAGTCACCCAGGCTGCTGCACAAGGGCAGTGCCCTCCTTCCTTCTTTTTAGCAAACACCCAGGGGAGTGTTTGCAATAGGTTTTTGTTGTTGTTGTTATTTTAACATTTTCCAGCTGGTATCTGCTTGCTAACACAAGATAATTGGGATGTTTGTGACGACACCTAAGCTAGCTTTGCCAAGATGCACAACCCTATTCCTCTGGATTTCAAAAGGGGAAGATGTGAAATCCCCAGAAGAACTTTCAAAAGCTGCAGGTTCCTAAGGTGTTATTGGCCTTTTGTTACTACAGGAAATCCTTGATGTGGAAACCCTTTTAGGATGGTGGCTCATGTTTTTAAACTATTGGAACCCACATTAAGTCAACATAAAGCTGAGGAGCAGGCCTGGCTTGAGCACATCCAGCTTGAGCCACTGGCAGCTCCGAGTGATTATGGTGGGAGGCCAGGCAGAAGGAAGGCTGGCACGGAGCGTGCACTCCAGAGGGTGGCCCCCGATGCTGAGCAGAGGCTTTGCAGGGAACAAAGCGGCTCCTACCCGAGCCTGGGCTCTCTGGCCAGGACAGCAGGAAGGATGCGGATACCCACTCCACCTCCACCACCCACACCTTGCCTCCCACTCTGGGCCCTCAGAGCAGCTTCACCCCCCGGAACCCTCCCGAGGAATCGGAAGCAGGGGACCCATTGCTCAGCCCGCACCCAGATGGAGACTCTATCATGGCTGCCTGCTCATCTACCTCCTCTCGCCAGAAAGAAAGTGTCTTTGGGCGGCATGCACATCATCTATGGGCAGAGCATGGGCACAATGGGCAGTGCCGGTGTGGAGAGGAAGCATCTGTTTCTGACACCCGGGACTTGTTGGCAGCTCTGCCAGCCAGGCGACCTCGGCCTAGTCATCTAATCACGCTGCTCCCGACAGAACAGAGTTAATAATATTCCCTCTCCTGGCACTGCCTGGGTTGGGATGAGGCCCAGCCGGCGTGGTGAGATGTCAGTATAAACATTTACGGGCATTCCACTTCTACTGCGCCGGAGCCATGCACGGGGCACAGTTCTGAGCAGCAGGGTAACCAACATGCTGAGACAACCAAAAACTATGTTGGTCTTTCGTGTGTTCCTCTTCCCCAGCTCCTGCTTTGGTGGGGGCAGATGGATCCAACCAAATGCAGCCCTGAATATGTTTTTCAAACTTGTAATAAGGATCACAATCTTGACAGCCAAGGTTTTTTGTTTGTTCATTTTCCTGTGCAAGATGGGATTTTTAAGGTTAAGAAAAGCCCCTTTTTTCCCCAATGCTCCAAAAGATTGAGAGCCTACATGACGTGGAGTAGAGAGTTTACGCCACTGATGGCAGAGGATGCCTGGCCGGGCGTGGACAGCTCTTCTGCCCAAATGGACGATAGAGCTTGGACAGCAGCAGAAGAGACTGAAGTGGAAACTGAAGATGCCTGAGTCTGCGGGGGGTGGGCATGACAGAGTGGGTGATGGAGAAAGAAACCCCAAATGTTACAGGAGATCAGAGAAGCAGGGGAAACTTGGACCTCGCTGTCCAGTGAAGCCCAAAGGGACAGGGAACCTCCAGAAGTCCCCAGGGTCAGGAGGGCAGCAGAGGGGGCAGCGTGGCAGCTCTTCCCCACCCTTGGAGCAGAACAGGAACATCTGAAAGCACGTGGTCCCCAGAGGAAGGTCCTCATGGTTAGGAGAAGGGACCTCATGATCAAAGGGCAAAGGAGGCTGCAGACACTGAAGGACAGAGGCCTCCAACGTAGGACCCAACAGTGACACTGGTGACCACCGGCCAGACACCTCTGTGCATTCAGGAAAATACGGACACCTCCAAAAACATAATGTATCCATGCCTGCGCCCGACCCAGAAAGGGGGGGAAGATGTGCAAAGGACAGAGTTTAAATCAAGGAATGACTGTGTTTACCCAGACTGCCTAAAGCAGATTTCCTCTTATTCTATAAAATGGGCTTCAAGAGCTAAGTCAAGTTCAAAAGTAAAGAAAGAGGTACAGCTCTGCCCAGGGGGCAGCAGGAAGGAATGCTGCATTTCCACTGGGAGTATGAGATGGGCTTCCCGCGGCCATCCTGGCCAGGTGATGGCTGGTTACACACACCCTTCCAGGGCAGAAGGCATCCCCATGGGAAGAAAGCCCAGACTTGGGGGCCACAGGGAGCCGGCTTTGCCCTTGTCGTGTGGCTACACTCAACACGAGGACAGGCAGGTCAGAGTTACTAGGCCTTGCAAGTCCCCACAGTACTGAGCCTTTAACTGTGAAGGCACTGGACAGATAAGCATTTGCCCAAGTACCCAGGTCCCCAGTTTCCATGAGAGCACATTAGCCTGAAGGTCACACAGCCTCCTTCTTTCCCCAGCATTAGTCCCCTCAAAAGTCGACTTTGCTGGCATGAGGTTAAAAAGCGCCTTCCACATGCCCAGAAGAAAAGCCACTCTCTCCAGGGAGTCCCTGACATCCCCGAGAGGCCCCAGCCCACTGCCCCCAGCTGAAGTGCCGAGCTGGTCCAGGGTACCTTATCAACACCCCACGATCTTGTCTCGAGGGAAGGAGGGAGGGGATGTTGGTCTATGAACATCTCTTTCTCAGCCCCGTCATTCTCTGTGGCCAGGTGGACCCCACACCCCGCTTCTCAGCTCCTCTGGGGATGAGGCATTGCAGGCACCACTGGGCAGCAGAGAAGGTGACAACCCTACATGGACCTCGAGCCCCTGGTCCCCGCCCCGCCCCCCGCGAGGACCGTGGGACCGTGACCATGCCGCAGGAGCTGGGGGTGCTCATGGTTTCAACCTAAATCAGATATGCCCCTCCCCGCCTAAGCACTCATTTATTCATTCATTCGGTCTTCATTCTGCAACACTTACCAAGAACCTGCTCTGTGCCTTGGGTCCCCTGCCTTCCCACTGTCTTCAGTGTGATGTCCACACTGCAGGCCTGGCACAGCCGGGCCCTGCCCACCTCCTTCCATCCTCACTCAACACGCTTTGGCCTCCCTTCTGCTTCTGGCACTCACCAAGCTGTCTCCCACCCCAGGCCTTGGGACCGGCTGTGTCCCCTGCTCAGGATACCTCCTGCTCAGCCCCTGGGGGATGTGTTCTGAGGTCCTCCCCAAAGAGGCTCCCCATGAACGTCCTGTGGAAAGCAGCCCACCTGCCCATCACCATGGGCACTTCCTCCATGGCACTGGCTATACACGGACGTGACCTTTGTAAATGGAGGTGCTCACTTGTTTATTGCCAGTCTTCCGTGAGAAGACTGTACTTCTAGCCCTGGAGCAACGCTAGTCACAGAGCTGACATGTCGTGGACGTTAGCTGAATCCATGAATGGATGAACAAACGCGTGAATGACCAAGGGAGAAACTGAACAGCTAGAGTGGACACTGCCTGGGGCGAGGACCTACTTAGCAGCACACGGGTGCTGCCCCTGTAAGGACAGACCCCTCTTTGGCGTGCTGCCCAGGCAGTCATCAGCTTGTCCCTCTGGGAACTGAGAACTCGCTCGTGCAGTGCTTTGGCTTCACGGGACCAGGGCGGCCCGCCCACCCTGCCCCTGCCCGGTTACCGAGGACAGGCGCCGCATTTTGCTGCACCGCTGGTTGCGGGGCTTGACCAGGAGCTTGTGCTTGGCCGCAGAGTTGTCCAGGCAGGAGGAGGATTCTGGGGGATAATCGAAATCAGCCACGGGTGCCACACTGCTGTCCGAGGTCCTGGGGGAGACGGAGGTGTCGCTCGCTTGCCTGGAGAAGAGCTGGTCAGGAGACTGCGGCCGGGACGAGGAAACCACACAGACCTTCAGGGAACAAGGAGCACACAGGCCAAGCCATCAGCTTCCCCGAGGAAACGGTACAGCCAGCACATCAACCTCCCCTTTCACCGGGCTCATCTCTGGGCTGGGGGTTTGAAGTGTCGAGCCAAACCCTGCAGGCCCATCACTCATTTCCAAGAACCTGAGTCCTAGGTGCTCTGTAGCCAGTAACTCTGCCTTCGCCCACCCACGGCAGCTGCACAGGTGCTTCAGACAAGAGCTACTTTCTCCCATGAAACCGACCAGCCCAATTCCTCCAAGGGCGGAGTCAGGCTTGGCCCTGTCTCTGGAAGCCATGGGGGTGGCTCAAGGGTGTGATTTTCACAGGCTGGGGCACAGCCCATGCCAAGCCCTGCTCTCAGCATCCCATCACTGCTCACTCTAGGGTTCTGTACCTTCACGCCTTCTCTTGGGACAATCTGTCTGTTAAGTTACCCCTGTTAAGTCTCAAATATTTTACTAGTTCATACCTCGGCAGGAAGTAACTGAAAGGCAGCAAAGGGCAAAAGTGTCGCCTGGGAGGAAGGGGTTGGGGGGAGTCACGTGGAAGAGTGATGGCAACACCGGGTTCTCCTGCAAAGACACTTATCAGCATAAAGTAGCAGACGGGCACCCACTGCGCACCCGGGGGAGCAAGGTGCAGAGGGAGACCTTGGGAGGGGCTGGGCTTTAGTGACAACCCTGCCACCTGCAAACTAACAAACAAACACAGCTTTCTGTTCCAGCATGGTGCTCAACATTAGTGTCAAGTTCACATTTTTTCCCAAAGTGTTTTATTTTCCGGTTTCTTTTATTTAGCATCTTAACCACGTTTAAGTGTACCGTTCATTGGTATTAAATACATTCATGTCATTGTGCATCCATCACCACCCACCACCTCCAGAACTTTTCCTCTTGTAAAACTAAAGCTCCATGCCCATTAAACACTAAGTCCCCGATCCCTCTGCCCCAAGCCCCGGAACCCACCCTTCTACTTCCTGTCGCTATGAACTTGACTAAGTACCTCGTATAAGTGGAATCAGACAATACTTGTCCTTTCGTGCCTGGCTCATTTCACTTAGCGCAATGTCTTTGAGGTTCATCCATCTTGTATCCTGTGTCAGAATTTCCTTCCTCCTCAAGACTGAGTAATATTCCACTGTGGGTATATACCACACTATGTGTGTCCACTCATCCAGCCCAAGACACTTGGGCTGCTTTCACGCTTTAACTACTATGAGTAATGCTGCTATGAACGTGGGTGTACAAATATGTCTGTGAGAAATTGCTTTCAGTTCTTTTGGGTCCATACCCAGAAATGAAATCACTGGATCATAAAGTGATTTTATGTTTAATTTTTCAAGGCATACTGATTTCCACAGTGGCTGCACCACTTTACATTCCTACCAAGAGGGCACAGGGTACCAACATCTGTCTTCATGTTCTCTCCAACACTTGTTATTTTCTGTTTTCTTTTTTTTCTGTTTAATAGTAGCCATCGGAATGGGTGTGAGGTGGTGCATTGCTTACATTTTAACCTGAGACCATAATTTTATGCACCTCACGATGATTTAGTAAATGCCCTCCTCAGGAAGGAAGCGGCGACAAGAAGACACAGGAGTGAGGGGTTCCCAGGGGCCCGGGTGCATCTCGCTCAGGGTCTTTCCCACAACCCTGGGCCACACAGGAGCACGTGCCCAGCAGCCCCCCACCCCCGCCACCAAACTAGAGGAGGAAACGGAAGGAAGACGCTGTTCGCAAGCGCGCCACTGACGCGGGGACCACCCCCTGCAGAGGAACGTATTTTCCCTGTTAACATAAAGTCCCTTGTATTTTCCAGTGCAAGTACAAAGCTTATTCCTGTCGATGGGGAGAAGACAATTACCAAAATGGGGGGAGAAATGGCTCTAAGTGAACATAATCTCTTTTAGTTCTGTGGTTTTAGCGATTGGGGTTCTTACGGGAATAAAACAAGAAAAATTGCTTTGAAACTAAACCACAGGACACCTGGCCACGACTCCCTCTGTACCTGTGGCTTTGGCTCCCACTGTTGTGGCTGATGACTCAGGAGGTCCCCTGCGATTGGACGGGAGACACTTCCCCAGATAGTCCTCCTTATAAGGTCACAGCAGGATGGGTCCATTTCACAATCATACAGAATCCTTCATTTTTACCCCTGTCTGGAGGGACAGTGGATATCCACACTTGGTGAGATTTGGGGTTTTGTTTTTCTTACTGCCTGGGACTCAAGAGAGCAGACAAGATGAGCTGCTTTGCAAACGCAGTGACTCCACAAATGAGGATGAATTCTCCTGTGACAACGTGTGCCTTGGGTCACCCCTCTATAAACCCAAAGGACAAACGTTCCCTGCCTACTCTCCACTTGGCTCCCCCTGCATGTGCACTGCCTGAGTGGATGGTCCACTCTGGCCCTGAGGCTGGGGGCCTGGGGAGGAGCTGAATGTCCCTGACACTGGACAAGGGCCTCTGTCCCCAGACAACCCTGCACTGGCCGTCACGGCTGGTCTTCCCTATAGGGAACTAGACTCTCGCTTCTGTCTGAGCTGTCATTCTGAGAGTCCTTGGGGCCTGGAAACACCAACACCTTCCCGATCGAGGAGAACCAAGTTCCGTCTCTGATCAGTGAAGCAACCACTGATGGGGTGGGGTGAGGTCTGGAGGAGGAGGAAAAGCTGACCTGCATTTTTATCTGAGGGCTGGCGGAATCTGGAGCTCATGTTTGCATTGCTTGCTCCCAGCCCCCCAATTTTCCTGGAGTCTGTGCTTCTGGATGATTCTGGAAGTGGATGATTTAAGAGTCTAACAAGTGGCCCTTTGTTGGGGGGAAATATGGCTCAAAGAGCCCTGAGGAAGCAGCCTGGAATTCAGAGGCTTTTGCAGGGTGACCCTGGGTGACAGCTGCTTTACCATGTTTGTCCTCAAAAAGAGAGGCCCTGCCACTGGGGGAGGGGGAGTAGGGTGGCTCATGGGGAATGGACCCCAGACACAGGGCAGGGGTGGCGGGTGGGCTGGGGGAAGCGGGGCAGGCACTGACCTCCCTGATCCCATTCAATTGTCTCCCAGGTCCTCCGAGGACACAGACCCAGAGGTGAGGGATCCAGCCTGTGGCCTCACCCACAGCAGGAGGCCTCGCCTTCTTTTGCCATCAGAGCTGTACCGTCTCCCCTGTTGTCTTCCCTTGTCACCCAGAGCAAATCAGACCTGCCAGTTTGCCACCCTCGACCCCTTGTTTCCTACTTAATGGTTGGAAACCTAGATTAGGACCTCTTAGATGTAATTCTACCTTAAACATCACTAAACAAATTTCCTCAGGCGTTACCTCATGTGGTAATGAGATTTTAAAAATAATTCCATGTATTTCCTGAAAAACTCATCCTGTCAGAAAATGTCACCTTGGCAGTGTCATCAAATATTTGTTAATGAAGACCTTTTTTCGTAATAATCTTCATTAAGTTTCTCTGTCAAGCATGTGGGCCTGTGTAAGGTGTCACACACGAAAAAATCCAACAGCCTGCAATCCCATCCTTTTGGGGTTTAAGGTGCCATCATATCAAATACCATGTGTTACATAAATGCATTTTAAAGGGTGCTTTGTCTCCCCCTCTCGATCGGCCCCCTGTGCCCAAAAAACTATCAAGGCACAAAATATGATCGCTGTGTCTTCAAAAACCATGATGATAAAGATGATAGTTTTTAAGTCTTAAAGGCTCAAATTTTGGTTTCCGATGAAGCTAGTGGATTGTTCCTACTACCCAATACTTGATAAATTCTCAGAACATTTTTTTAAATAACATCACCACCAAAGGAGGGGTGTTGAAAAGGACAAGGTCAGCCCTGCCCAGTATGAGTGGCTCCCGGTCAGCGGACTGTGGAATTTGTGCAGCACAGTGCTTTGCGGGTTTGGGAGCTGGGCTCACTCCTTAATCCTTAACAGATTTAGAAGCTACCCGCTCTCCTGTACCGTCTGTCCCAGCTAAACGCAGAGAACCACGATGCCGGGAGAGTCAGAGAACTGTGGGGTGGAATGAGTGTGAGTCAGTCAACAATGGCTCACCAGACACATCCCCCCAACCACGCAGCCTGAAACACACAAAGTCACATCCGCTCCTGAGGCTGTGGCCACTGAGCTGCCAAGATGTGTGTGTCACGTGGTGATGACACCTTAACACGGCCATCAGTCTGTCAACTTTCCCCTCCAGTATTTTAAGGTGCTAAGGGGTGCAGGGTGGGCTTGGAATCCAGGCAATGGGCCAAATCTTCCTCCTTGTCTTCTCTGCTTTCTCCTCGAGGTGGGAGAGCAGGTGTGGGTGCCCTACTGCCCTCTGACCTGCTCGCGGAGCAAGCAGGGGCAGGTCGACCCTAGGGCAGAATTCTGGAGAGTCATTCTCTGGCCTTCTGTGCAGAAACCCGCACCCTGGGCGTGTTCACTCTCAGCTACACCACAGCTCTTCCTCTGCCTTCATCCGTGGGGCTCTGGGAACCCACAACGGCAAACAAGTCAGGTAAATACTCCTTCTCCTGCCTTTGCAGGGGGGCTTCTGAACGTCCAAGTGGAAGTGACTGCTGAATATATTTCAGAGCAGCACGGAAACTGCAGGACCTCCCTGAGGATGGCCCTCGACCAGGGCACAGGGACCCTCCAAGGACACACAGGGCAGGGGTGTGGCTCTATACATAATGGGTCGTAACACGGATAACTCCAACTCTATCCACCCCACAGCAAGGCTTGTCTACAAGGGGGAAATCATCATCTGTTTCATCATTTACGTACTCATGTAACATAAATGATAGGTATTTTATCACTGAGCCCACTGTATGGGCTCAGAATGGCAGCACCACAGGCTATGTTGTTTATACCAGGGGTCTCCAACCCCACCCGGTCGCGGATCGGTACCGGTCTGAGGCCTGTTAGGAACCGGGCCACACAGCAGGAGGTGAGTGGCAGGCGGGCGGTGGAGTGAAGCTCCGTCTGCTACTCCCCGTCGCTCACACTACCGCTGGAACCATCCCCCCTTCCCCTACCCCTCCACATCCCCCTCCCTGGCCCCGGTCCGTGGAAAAATTGCCTTCCATGAAACCAGTCCCTGGTGCCAAAAAGGCTGGGGACCGCTGGTGTACACACAAAAAAGTTCAGTTCTTCCTCCTGGATTCCAAAGGGGGTGGGGGACTTCTGGGATCAGTTCCCCGCCCTGCTGAGGTCAGAGACACCTCTCCTGCTTGTCAAACTTTCCCTGCCGCCCTGTCTACCAGCGCCATGCCTCACAGTTCTACCCCTAAACTAACAAGTTCTCAGAGTCCCAAACTCAGATGCAGGAGCCTAGACTAAGTCATATATGTTACCGCTCCCTTCTCCCTCCAGCCAAATGTCATGATGACAGAAAACAGATTCAAAGCTGTTTTCCTTCTTTCAGATGAGATGCCCCGTCTCTGGTCATCTGCTCAGACAGGAGAAACGAGGTATAGGGTTGATTGTATCAGACCTCTAACCATCAGGGAAAATGTTCCCCAAACCATATCTCCTAACGAGACCTGAATTTCTGCTCAAAGAATGAAAACAAATACAGTCCAAGGACTGACAGTGGGTTCCAGTGACCTGGCTAGAATCCCTCCTGGCCGCACTGAGCGTGACCCACCACGGGAATCTAAGGGGAACAAACACAGGGGCCGCCAGAGTCCCCGACAGCCCTATGTGGCAGGCGCGGACGGAGCCAAGGTAGTGCAGGCTACACTTGCCTTTATGGTGGTGCCGGGACCGATGTCGTGCAGCAAGGACATCTCTGGGGGGCTCCTGGGCAGACCGTCGTCCTCAGAGCTCATGCCACCATCATCTCCCCGCCTGGCCGGAAGGCCCCGCAGAGGAGGTGGCGGCCCCATTTTCACATTACACTGTATTTTTAACTAGATTGGAATAAAGAACATTTGCTGTTGTTTTCATCAGCAACTTTTCTCAACAAATCCTCCCACTGCAATTCATTCGTTCAAGAGATATTTTCAGCACCCTTGCCTGGGGCAGGGAACTGAACTGCGAGTCTGCCACCAGCTCTGCCGCTGTCATCTTGCAAATGAGTGGCTATAACTGAGAATGAGGTACGGTCCAATTGTAACTAACTGGGTGAGTCTTGGGAGAGCTGTGACGTGCATGCATTTGGGCTTTAAAAATAGATCAAGTAAACCCAGCAGAAATCATCTTAAGACTTCCCGATGCATACCTGACATACGTACCCAGTGTCGCCACGGGGAAAAGTTACCTGCAAAGCTTTAATCCGGTCACACACATTTTCTTGGGAAAAGACCCGCACCGGCCGAGGAGCGTCCTGTCCCGACTCGGGAATGAAAATACTGTCATGTGAGAGGGCCCGGCTGCCCAGCGTGCCCCTTGACTCCCTAGGACGAAAGAAGCACTGTGACCCTCGGCTGGTGCCCATCTCTCCCCGGGGGGCTCGGGATGGGGCTAAGGGCACATCCTACAACAAGCCTTCAGCTGCATTTATTTTTTTTAACTGTTTATGACTTCGGTTCATCCTGTCAAATACCACGGTCAACTATCAGGAGCTTTGTAGAGATAGGGATTTTCCTAACAGATCTGAAGGTTGTGTGAAGTCTTTTCGTTAAGGGAAAAACCAAGGTCTGACGAGGTGTGAGGTCTAGGACAGCAGGCCTGCAGAGAGGAAGGGCTGGCAGGGGGCCTGGGCTGGCTGGCAGGCTGTGCAGACTGTCCTGGGTGCCCGGGGAGGGTGAGGTCTTTCCTTGTGGGCAAACATGCAGCCTCTCGGTGGGCTGGAGGCCGTGTTTGCACAGCAGGCTGAGGGCTTTCCAGATGGAGGCATCCTTACAACGTGGTCCAAAACACACACATCCACGGCTGGGTTTGAAAGGAGAATTGCGATGTGCAAAGCCACACCCTTGTCTCATTACCTGATGTGATCTGTGCAACCCAGCCTGTGTGCCAAGGTCCTGGGGCGTAGATGGCGGGCCCTTCTGGCATCACCGTCCCAGCCCCTTCCCCAGCCCCGAGCTCAAGGCTCCAATTTGGAACTGAACCCACAGGACATTCACAAAACGTGCTAAGAGGATGTGGGAGTTATCGTCAGATTTTCCTAGCGGCGCTGGCAGCCTGAACAATAGGTGGAAGGAGGTGACTGAGACACGATGATGAAGGAAGGAAAGCCTGTCCGAAGACGCTGCCACCTTCTGCACCAACAGCCCTTCCCCCACCCCAGCCCTGGGCATCCTGTCCTTTGTGAGGCATTAGGGATTCCTAGGTGTGACCCCGCCCCATGTTGGTTAGTGATGTTTTCTAGCTTCCTTAGAGCTGCTAGAGTAAGTCTGCAAGTGCGGAACTCGCAGCACACAAATGTCCTCACATCTCTGGGAGAGAGTGAGGCCGAGTGAAAGAACCAGGAGGGCCTCCTGCCAATGGCAGCTGTTGTCACAAAGATCATATGCACACCTGGGCTTCCCTCCCACAGCGGGCAGCCCATGGTCACACCCTCTGGAAACCATAATCACTGCCCAAACACCTCCACTCTGGGTGTAACTAGAATTCAGGACAGTGTGAAAAGGCCCCTGCAAAGACACAAAATGCTATATGCTCAAGGCCAATGACTACAGCATCATTTATAGATGCAAAAGACTGGAAACAGCCCACATGTCCCTCAGCAGGTACCTGAATAAACTATGGGACGTGATATACTAGAGGCTCTGCAGCTGACCAAAGGGGTGAGGAGCAACCCTGTGTGCAGGTAGCACCCGACTCTACTAAGTGAAAAATAAAAAAGGGAGTACAGACAGTGCTGTGTTAGCTCTGTGTGGGAAAGGGGGTGTGAACATATACAAACATATGTGTGTTTGCGTATATTTTTAAAAAATAAAAATAGAAAGATAAGGAACCAATGAATAAAAATAGTCTCCTTTAAGGGGAAGGATAGAACAAGACAGGACTCAGGGTACCAAGGTTTCTACTTATAGTTACAATGTTGTCTTTGAAACTATGGAAACATTTTGCATCGTTAAAAGACACAATCAAACAAAAAGGGAAATCAGCCTCTAAAACTAGAAAACAAACAGAAGGAAACAAGCCTAATTTTATATCAGGTTGTCAGCATAAACACACAGAGAAAAGAATGATTTCAAGTGACTTTAACTCGACATCCAAGTGACTTTTGACTCTACATCTGTAATAGGATAAATTCTAAGAACAAAAAGCACAAAGACAGCAAACTGTACTTGGTAGTCTTAGCGGCAATATTGGTTAAAAAAAAACAGTGCAGAACAATCTTTATAGTAGGTAACCTCTGTGTGGGAAAGGGGGAAATGAAATTATTATAAGTATATTAAATGATGAAGAAAATAAATAAGTTTGTTAGTATCATTAGGAACCAAGATTTCCAGTAAAAGAGAAAAGTGAATTCAAACAAAGAATCAAAGAAGCAACAATTCTGTCTAAATAAATTTGAACTGGAAATACCAGTAAATTAATGATGTATTTTTCTCTTAAAAAAACATATTTCCTAGCTACATCTACTGGAAAGGTCTAGAAGCAATGACAGCCAACTAACAATCATCAGCCCTGGCAGGCAGATTGTGGTTGCTAAAAACCATTTCACACTAAAAGGAAATGGCTGATTACAGGTCTAGGGCAGGAAATGTACAAACTAACTTAGGATTTCTCATCATGCAAGAAAGCAAAGAACCTTCCAGAGACAAATGGGGTCATGTCAAAAGAACCAGGAGCTAATCTGAAGTGACTCTCAGTAGCATAAGATGGGACAGTGTGAGCATAAAAATGAACAGAGACTGTCATGGGTTAGAGCAAATCAAATATATAAAAATCCATGCATTCACAATGATAGTCAAGAAAAAAAAGAAAAGAAAAAAATAAAACTCATCACTCAGTTTTGGAAGTTTGCTAGGGTACCAGGTCATTACTCTGAAGGTAGATGGATAAAAGGAGAATCAAGTATTACCCTGCTTTTCCTGTACAACTTGTATTTCAGAGCAACCAAGGAGTTGATGAAGGAAAGGTCTTCTGCATAGACGAATGCTAGCTAGCACATGCAGAATGAACGATCGAATTAGAACGACCACCATTTTACAATGAAATAATGGATCTAGTAATGATCATCAGCAGGTGTAAAACTATCAGGTGAAGGTTCGTGGATGGATCACACTGAGAGAGGCGCCCTGAACCCACTGCTCAGTCTCAGCATCACCAGAAGTGGGACAAACAGAAAGCATGTGCCTTGTGATGTGACGTGACAGTAAGTATCCAGGACCGTCTTGAATCTAAATCTAATTTTGAATATCTAGATCCAGCTATCATTCTACAAGAAATTCAGAGAATACAGACATGAGTTCAATCATACCAAAAGAAAGCAAATCCAGATTGTGGGATATTCTCCATCTGATCAATGACATGAAACAAAGCAGGGAGGGTGAAGTAAAATCGTTATAGATTAAGAGACTCAAGAAGCATAACCCCACTGACACAATAAATGGGCATCAACTTTTTAAACCCACAGCGTTTCATGTGGTTTGTCAGCATTCATGTACCTTGGTAAGTGGACATTTTTGCCCATGGTGATGGACGAGAAGCTGCTACAGAGTCTAGAAGGCTCACGGACTCTTCAAAGAGGCCAAAGAGTACCTTTAAATTTTTGTCTCTTATATGGTCAATTACTCTATGACATAGGAACCAAGAATATACCATGGGGAAAGGACAGTCTCTTCAATAAACAGTGTTGGGAAAACTTGGACAGCCACATGCAAAAGAATGAAACTGGACCACTATCTTACACCATACACAAAAATCAAAATGGATTAAAGACTTGAACATAAGACCTGCAACCCTAAAACTCCTAGAAGAAAACATAGGGAGTAAGCGCTTTGACGTTGCTCTTGGCAATGACTTTTTGGATTTGACACCAAAAGCAATGGCAACAAAAGCAAAAATAAACAAGTGGGACTACATCAAATTAAAAAGCTTCTGTGGCACAATACTGTAAATCAACTATACTTCAATAAAAAAAAAAAACCTTCTGCACAGCAAAGGGGACCATCAACAAAATGATAAGGCAATTTACAGAATGCGAGAAAATATTTGCAAATCTATATCTGGTAAGGGGTTAAAATCCAAAATATTTAAAGGACTCATACAACTCAATAGCAAAAACCCAATCCAATTAAAAAATGAGAAGATCTAAATAGACATTTCTCCAAAGAAGACAACAGACGGCCAACAGGTACCTGAAAAGGAGCTCAACACCACTAATCATCAAGGAAATGCAAATCAAAAACAGGAGACATCGCTTCAGATCTGTTAGAATGGCTTTTACAAAAATGACAGGAGGTAAGTGGTAGCAAGGATGTGGAGAAAAGGGAACCCTTTTGCACTGTTGGTGGGAATGTAAGTTGGGGCAGTCGCTACGGAGAACAGTATGGAGGTTCCTCAAAAAATTTAAAATAGAACCAGCATATGATCCAGCAATCCTGCTTCTGGGTATTTATCTGAAGGAAATGAAAACAGGATGTTGAAGAGATATCTGCACCCCCATGTTCATCGCAGCATGATTCACAATAGCCAAAATATGGAAATAACAGAAGTGTCCATCAATGGGTGAATGGATAAAGAAGATGTGGTACCTACGTACAACAGCATATTATTTAGTCATGAGAAAGAAGGACATCCTGACATTTTCAACAACATGGATGGACCTTGAGGGAATTATGCTGAGTGAGATCAGACAGAGAACGAAAAATACTCTATGATCTTACTTACATGTGGAATCTAAAAAAGCCGAACTCATAGAAACAGAGTAGAATGGTGGTTACCAGGGGCTGGGGGCTGGGGGAAATGGGGAGATGTTGGTCAAAGGGTAAAAACTTCCAGCTATAAGATGAGTAAGTTCTGGGGATCTATAGCACAGTGATTATAGTTAATTATACTGTATTATATACTTGAAAATTGCTACGAGAGTAGATCTTAAATGTTCTCACCACAAAAAAGAAACGGTAATTAGGCGACATGATGCAGGTATTAGCTAATGTTATGGTGGTAATCATGTGGCAGCATGTAAGCGTATTAAATCAACACGTTGTACACCTTAAAACTCCCACAACATTCTATGTCAATGATCTCTCAATAAAGCTGGGAAAAAAAGAGAGAAAGCTCTTGTCTCCCCTCTGCGCTGTTCTCTAAGGACATTATTTGCACTTCCCGGCGTCATCATACTTCACCCCAAGCTTCCTCTCCTACCGTCACTCTAGCAAACTTTCACCAGTAACTGAAGACCCACCCCTGCCAGGTGCTGAGAATATAAAGATGAAAGGGGCACTGTCCCCACTCTCCATGGGCTCTGGTGATAGATGATGGGCAAATGGACAGGTCATTTCAGCCCAGCTCACCCCTCCTGCTGTGTTCTTGTTCCTTGGCTGGAGGGCCCGCTGAGTGTTCTGGTCGAGAGACGGGGTGGGTAGAGGCGAGCGTTATACTGTCCCTGGGGCTGGCCCAGTGAAGACATGTAACAGTGAGCAATACTATACGATAATGTCTTGCTCCCCAAGAGTTTGGCGCTGCCTTAAAAATGCGTGTATAGCCCATCCTCTCCACTCTTCACAAGGTCCCATGTGGGTGCCTCCTGCTCCCTGCCAGTACCAGAAAAAAAACAACAACCTGAAAGACAAAGCTCAGATCTCTCCTCTTTAGTCGTTTGGTGCCACCAAGCGGTCAGTGTAATTTCTACTCCTTTAGAAACAGGCAAGGAGACTGGTGAGGAAGGAGGGGACGGGACCCCTCACGGGGATGCTGAAGCCCATGACCCCATCCCAGCGTGGTCTGTCTCCCAATCCCAGGGTCATTATGCCTTATCCTCAAATTAAGGTGCCAATGTTGTTTAAAAGAAACAAAACCTGGCATGGCAACAAATCTGGTTTTGGTTTTGGTTTTGGTTTTGGTTTTTCCCTTTTACTCACAGAAATAACTGCTGGAATAACCAAAGCATATGTATTATAACTATATTTTGATGAACTACAAGTTACAAAAATAACGATTTCTTCACTAGACTTCCCCATATTTCATACCTATTGAAATATGGGTTTCTGTTCTTCCGAATAATATTTTTGGATGATTTTTCTAAGACTGAACAGCAAGAAGCCTTCCCCCTACTCCTCTCTCTCTCCAATGGAAAATTTTCTTATTACGTTACTGAGGACTCAGGCTTAGAGAGATGTATTTTTCTGGTATAGTATCCAGGTCCTCAAAAGAGTTTTAAGTCCAATTAGATGAGGGATTACTTCCTAATCTTGTTACTTTCAGCTGTAGGACATTGGGCAAATTTTCCAAAATTTCTCTAAAGCTTGGTTTGTTCATTTATAAAATGGTATATCTTACCTCCTCTTCCATAGTTATATAGACTTTTAATATATACACACCTGGCACATAGCAGGTACCTGATAATGTTCCCCTGTCCCCCGCTCCAACTTTCTCCATCCCTATGTACAAAAAGACAGAAAACACCATACCTATGGAAGAACCTCCAATGGATTACCTAGGAGGAAAGGAAGCTCAGAAATCCACCAAGTTACCACGACAATGAGCCCAAGTATTCGGGTCCTCCTGTGACCCCTCCTGCTCCTTGGAACACGCAAGCCTAAAGGAATGGAAAAGGCAACTTACTCCAGCTCATCCTCTGAGTCGTAGCCCACTGGCCCTGACTCGATGGCAATGACCTCATTCTTCGCCTGACTTTGTTTCCAGGTGCTACTTCCTGTGGAAGAGGGCGATTCCTTTCTCTTCTTCTTCCCAAAGAACTTCTTAAACGTTTTGAATTTGGACTTTTTCTTTCCTATGCAAAAAAGAATGCACGTGAGTATTTACCAGACACGTATGAGAAGTGCACGAGAAGGAGAGAAAGTAAGATTTCTGTCCGTGCATCAATTATTCGCTCCTGAAAAGTCCTTTGACCACACAGAAGGATGTGAAGCACACAGCGTACCAGTTTTGCACACCTGAAAACAAATCTTGATTTCCGTCTATTTTGAATAAAAGAGCCAAGAAAGCTTTGGCGCATGATCACAGAATCAAGGCACAAGCAACTTCCCTCCTACTTGAAGTCAACAATTTTTTAACGTATCTTTCACTTCCTTGGTTCGATTTATTCCTAAAGAGTTTATTTTTTTGATGCAACCGTGCTTTTTACTTCTATTACCATACATTTGTTTTGCCCATTCTTGAATTCACACAGCACATCCTGTACGAGTAGAATCATACAGCATATACCCTTGTGTGTGGCTTCTTTCCCTCCATATACTGCTTTTGACACTTGGCGTGGTGATGCATGCATTTTGCATTCCTCCTCTCTTTCTAAATTGCTAAGTAATATTCCACTGTATAAATGAAATCAGATTTTAATCCCTAAAATAAAAAGAGTCAAAAGCAAAAAGTCCTGATGAGGTAAAGCCCGGATATGATAACCCAAATTATGTTCCAAGATAATCCTCAAGTGTTAACACATATATATATATATATATATGTATATATAACTGAATCACTTTGCTGTACAGCAGAAACTAACACAACATTGTAAATCAACTATACCTCAATAAAATAAATTCTTTAAATATCCTCAAGTGCTGCATTTAGCATGGATGTGGGCACCATGGACAATCAGAGGAGGCCCAGCTTCATGGCAAAAAGGGCTCCTGGAGTGCCAAACGCTAACAACCTTTGGGGAGAAAAACCGTCAAATGGTGGTGGCAGCGCTGAGCCTGACTCTGCCATGCTTCCTGGATTGTTAGAATCTACACTTTTAAGCATTTCGTGGTCTCTTCCCTGATGTCTCCTTCATTCTCACCCACAAATTCCATCACATCCAGGATCCCATGATTTCGGCAGCTCAGCAAAGTCCATTCCCTTCCTTCTGAATATGAGAACTAACAACAGAAGGATGGAACATCACAGGTTACCAGGATGCTGTCTAATATATCCTGAAAATTTGCTAACAATTGATTCGTTTGATAAGTAAATCATTCTGTAGGCTGAATTCCTTTTTTTATAAATTTACTTTTATTTATTTATTTATTTATTTATTTATTTTTGGCTGCATTGGGTCTTTGTTGCTGTGCCCCAGCTTCCTCTAGCTGGGGCGAGTGGGGGCTACTCTTCGTTGCGGTGCGCAGGCTTCTCATTGTGGTGGCTTCTCTTGTTGCAGAGCATGGGCTCTAGGCACGCGGGCTTCAGTAGTTGTGGCACGTGGGCTCAGTAGTTGCGGCGCACGGGCTTAGTTGCTCCGTGGCATGTGGGATCTTCCCGGACCAGGGCTCGAACCTGTATCCCCTGCATTGGTAGGCAGATTCTTAGCCACTGCGCCACCAGGGAAGTCCCTGAATCCCTTTTTAAAACACCAGGATCTTTATATTTGGTTTATGTTCGTGCCCCCCTTGGGCAGTGTACATGATCTTTCCTTAATGTGGAGAATTTCTTAGGATTACTCTATAGTTGGTGTACCTATATTACCTTAGGTGGAGCAGATCCCTGCCCAAAAGGAAATGAGTTCTACAGCCAAGTTTTCTTAACTTCCAGTGGACTTTTCCTTACCTTTATAATCTCAGAACATTTATGTTGTTAACTGATCGGTCTCAAAGAGAGCTTATTATTTGGAAAGCCTCTTCAGAGATTTTTGCATCTGCCGGGACACCATCTGGCCTTTGCCTAGTTGACAAAGAGGTACGCACCCCTGAAGGTCTGAACAAACACGCAGCCTCACGATCCTTTACAGTCAAAGATGCTGCTTCGGGATTAAAGCAAGTGGCTACCAAGACCCAGAGTACAGCCATTGAACACTTGTTTGATTTGCCATGATTAGTTGGCCATCCACTGGAGGCCCGTTTGCGTTATATCTGTTAGGCTGCTAGGCGTTTTCATTCAATTTCTTTAATGGTTATAGGAACTATTCGGGTTTTCTACTTCTTGAATTTGTTTTATTGTTTCATTTTTCTAGAAATTTGTCTTTATTTCCCACATTTTCAAATGCACTGGCATATAGTTGTTAATAATATCCTCTTATTATCTTAGCATCTATACTATCTATAATAAAGCCCCCTTTTATCAGCCCTGATATTATCTGTCCCTCCTTTTTCCCTGGATCAATTACACAAGAGGTTTGTCAATTTCATTGGCCTTAAAAAAAGTTTGGCTTTGTTAATTCTCTCTACTGAATGTTTATTTTTTATTGGACTAATTTCTGTTCTAGTTTTTCTTTCCTTCCTCCTACTTTCTTCAGGTTTACTTTGCTTTTTAACTTCTTGAGATGAATACTTGGCTAATCAATTTTTAGGCTTTCTGTTTTTATAATACACACATTTAAGGCAATGCATTTCCTTCTAAATCTGTTTTAGTTGCATCTACGTGTTTTTTCTTCTTTTTTAAAATATCTATTTCTTCATTTATTTGGCTGTACCAGGACTTAGTTGTGGCACACTGGATCTTCCTTGCACCACGCGGGCTTTTTAGTTGCAGCACACTGGGCTCGTAGTTGCGGCATGTGGGATCTTTTTTTTTTTTTTTTTTTTTTTTTTAGTTGCGGCTATTGGAATTCTAAGTTGCGGCATGCGTGGGGGATCTAGTTCCCCCACCAGGGATCGAACCCAGGCCCCCTGCATTGGGAGTGCGGAGTCTCAACCAGTGAACCACCAGGGAAGTCCCTGCATCTACATGTTTTGATATATAGTTTCCTTACTATTTGCTTGAAAATATTTTCTAATTTTCATTATAATACCTTTTTGGACCTATAGGTGATTTAGAAAAGTATGTCAATATTCAAGCACTTGGGGATTTTCTTATTATCTTTGTTATTGAGCTCTAGCTTAATTGTGCTGTGGCCAGAGAACATACCCTGCGTGATTTGAATCTGTTCAAATTTGTCGAGACTTGCTTTATGGCTTACCATATATTTGTAAATGTTCCTAGAGTGCTTGAAATAATGTATTTTCTTCAATGTTCTATATACATCGATTAGGATAGGCCTTTTTCTTTTTAATTGTGTTGTCCAAGTACTTTGTCTTTAATTTTTAATACATTTGTCCTATCAATTAGCTATTAAAAATAACCCACTCTGATTGTACATTTATCGTTATTTAACTGTCAATTTCTACTCTACAAATTTTGACATTATGTTGATAAATGTCATAGGAAGGTAAAATTAATATCTTCCTGGGGAAGTGAACCTTTTTTGAAATGACCCTCTTTATTTTTAGTAATGCTTTTTGCCTTAAATTTTATTTTGATTGCTATTGATAGAGCTATGCCAGCTTCCTCTGGCCCAGTGTTGCAAGGTTCATTTTTTTTTCTATCCCTTTTACCTTCAACTTTTCTGAATCCTTATATTTAAGAGATATAGCGTTTTAGAAAGCCAATTTGAGCTTTAAACTTCTAACTGGAACAATTCATGTAACTAGCTACTGACACTTATTCTAATTACTGATATGTTAATAAAAACAAGTCTACCATCTCTGTGGTTTTTCTTAATCTCCTTTCTTGCTGTCTTTTGGATTAACTGACTTTAAAAAATTATTCCATATCTTCCCACTTCTAGTTTGTAAACTTTGCCTTTTATCTCTGTTGTTTCACGGGTTACCCTAGAAATTATACCACACGTTCTATTAAGGGACAAAACAAGAAAGTTAGAATACTTCAATCCTATGTTTATGCCCTACTGTTTTCATTCTGACCTTTAAAAACCCAAAAGATATTATTCCATGTTCATTTAGATGTGTTTGCTTGTTTCTCATTTTCTTTGCTTATCATTCCTTCCTGTGTCCAAATCCTCCATCAAGGATGATTTTCCTTCCACCTGAAGGGAGATTCCTTTAGAATCTGAGGGTCTCCTGGTGACAAACTCAGTTTTTGTTTATGTGAAAATGCCCTTATTTCTCCTTCATTCCTGAAATATCGTTTTCCTAGGTTTAACATTCTAGGTTGGCAGTTATTTTTTCTAAGTTATTCTTTCAGTAATATTGAAGACAGTATTTCACTGTTTTGTGGCTTCTGTCGTGTGGTCAAGAAGTCAGTGTTTTGTTCCTTCAAAGGTAATCTTTTTTTCTCAGACTAATTTTAAGATTTTTCATTTTTGTCTTTGGTTTTCTATATTTTCATTCTATGTGGATTTCCTTTTATTTATCCTTTTTGGGATTCATTCAGTTTCTTGAATCTGTGGACTGGGGCATCTTTTGTTTTTTTTTTTTAAGTCAGTTCCAGAAAATTCTCAGCTGTTCTCTCCTCTCCTGAGACTGTGCTCAAATGTATGTTACACCCTTTCACTTATCTCTATGCTTCTTGTCCTCTTTCTGTATTTTCCTTCTTTTTACCATTCTGTGATACATTCTGTATACTTTCTTGTGATCTCTCTCGAGCTGATATAATCTGCTATTAAACTCATCCACTTAATTTTTTTTTTTATAAATTTATTTATTTTTGGCTGTGTTGGATCTTTATTGCTGAGCACGGGCTTTCTCTAGTTGTGGCGAGCGGGGGTTACTCTTCATTGCGGTGCACGGGCTTCTCATTGTGGTGGCTTCTCTCGTTGTGGAGCACAGGCTCTAGGCGTACAGGCTTCAGTAGTTGCAGCACGTGGGCTCAGTAGTGTGGCTCGCAGGCTCTAGAGCACAGGCTCAGTAGTTGTGGTGCACGGGCTTAGTTGCTCCACGGCATGTGGGATCTTCCCGGACCAGGGCTCGAACCCGTGTCCCCTGCGTTGGCAGGCGGATTCTTAACCACTGCACCACCAGGGAAGCCCCACTTAAATTTTTTTTTTTTTAATTTAATAGCTACTCTTTTTATTTATTTATTTATTTTTAGCTGTGTTAGGTCTTCGTTTCGTGCGAGGGCTTTCTCTAGTTGCGGCAAGCGGGCGCCACTCTTCATCGTGGTGCAGGAGCCACTCTTCATCGCGGTGCGCGGGCCTCTCACTAACGCGGCCCCTCCCGTTGCGGGGCACAGGCTCCAGGCGCACAGGCTCAGCAGTTGTGGCTCACGGGCTCAGTTGCTCCGCAGCATGTGGGATCCTCCCAGACCAGGGCTCGAACCCGTGTCCCCTGCATTAGCAGGCAGATTCTCAACCACTGCGCCACCAGGGAAGCCCCCCCACTTAATTTTTAATTGTAATAGTTTTACTTATTTCTAAAAAATCCACTTGATTGTTTTCCATATCTGGTACCTCATTTAAAAGTTGTTTTAAAAATTACATCAGTAAAATTGACTCTTTTTGGTGTATACAGAGTTGAATAATCACCACCAAAATCAATATACATCATCATTGTTCTGTCTTTTGTAGTCAAACCTTTCCCCTACCTTTAACCCCTGGAGAGCACTGATATCTTCTCTGTTCTTATAGTTTTGCCTTTTCCAGAATGTCATACAGAGTGATTCAGACAGTATGTATCCTTTTGATTCTGGCTTTTTTCACTTACCACCATGCATTAGAGATTCATCCATGTTGTTACATCAATCAATAGCTTGTTCCTTATTATTGCTGAGTACTGTTCCATTGTATAGATATAAACAAATTGGTAAACAAAATTAAAATTGTTATAGGCTTTTGCGTAAACATAAGGTTTCATTTCTCTTAGGTAAATACCTAGGAGTGGGATTGGTGGCGCATAGACTAAGTGTGTATTTAATTTTATAAGAAACTGCTAAAATACTTTCCAAAGTGGCTGTACCATTTGCATTTTCATCAGCAATATATGAGAGTTCCAGTTGCTCTGCATCCTCACCAGCATTTGTTTCTGTTTTTGTTTTGCCATTCTAATAGGTGTATAGTGGTATCTCAGTGTAGTTTTAATTCGCATTAACTAATGACTATTGATGTTGAGCACTTTTTCATGTGCTTTTTTGCCATCTGTGTATCTTCTTAAGTAAAGCATCTTTAAAAACCTTTTGCCTATTTTTAGTTGGGTTGTTAGTTTTCTTACTGTCGAATTTTGAGTGCTCTCGTCAAATGTGATTTGCAAATATTTTCTCCCAGTCTGTGATTTGACTTCTCATTTTCTTAACAGTGTCTCTTACAGAGCAAAAGTTTTAAATTTTGATAAAGTCCAATTTATCGACTTTTTCTTTTAGGGACTGAATTGTCATATCTATGAACTCTTATCTAATCCTTGGTGACAAATATTTTCTCCTATATTTTCTTTTAAAGCATTTATAGTATTACATTTACGACTATGATATATTTTAAATTAATTTTTGTATACTCATTTGAGTTCAAATAAACTTTGAACTCTCAAAGTTCATTTTTTTACATATGAATGTCCAATTACTTTAGCACCATTTGTTGAAAAGACAATCACCACTGCATCTACTGAAATGTGACAGAGGAAAAGTAGTCCTAATATAGGATAATAAGGAAAATCTATCTGTAATATATGAAAAAAGGTCTCTAATGAAATTAGTATCTGAAGCTAAGAGTTAAGAGCTAGGATTTAATATTATTGGAAGCTGTTCCCCTGAACTGCCTCAAAGACAATCACTACTAGCACTTTGACTTAAAACAAGAGAGAGAGACGGAGAACTTTGTCACCACAATAAGGTGAGTAAAAATGGCTGATATGGGAAAAGGCACATGTGGGGAGATTAACTTTTTCTAGTGTCAGTTTTACAACTCTATAAAGACATACAGAGCAATCTATGGATAACAGTAAACCAATCGCATAACTGGGTAACTCTTGGAATGTGTTATGAGATGATGGTTGATGGGCTTGGAATTTAGCTCAGTAGAAAGTGCAATAAAGGTCTCCTGAAGGAGAATAAAAGCCATAAAAGAGGAATCAAAGGCTCTCTCTTGATATCATTATTTCTTCTGGATGATTAGACCATCCAATACTTTGCCCGACGTCCTACTGAAACTTTTGGATGTTCCTGGATGATAAATGGTTCCATTGCATCTCACTTCCTTTGCTTTCGAGTCAACCAAACTTGGGGACATGTTCACCTCCAGGAAGGAGGAAAATGAGTAATCCACCCCAACCCCTGCTGGCGTGTCTGACAGAGAAGCAAAGGAGCGCTGCCCCCGAGTGGCCGCCAACAGTCTGGACGTGCTCTCCAGCCACATGTGTCTGAACACACTGTGAACTGAACCCACACTCCATGTAGAGAACCCAAAGCCCTGGGTCTAGCAGCCCCTCTCTCGGCCCTACAACGCAACAAGGGCTCTGCCCAGCAAAGGGGAAGTAAGGGCCTTACCTGTGCTGTCCTCCCCAAGGCCTTCCGCGGCCTCCCGAAGCTTAATGTCCATCACCCTCGTGGAAATCATGTCCAGCTCACTAAAATCAGATAGAAAGTCATGTTAGAGGAACCAGTCTAACAGAAGTTATCAATGACTGAAATGGTGGTGACTGCCTTTTGCCCATGTCCCTGGCAAAGACAGATTCCAGGTCAGCAGAGGCCAAAAACATGTCCACAGCTCAAGATTAGTAACCACATCAGCATTTATCTAATCACTGACCAGAGCCATTTAATGGAAAACTGGAAAATGCTTCACCGATTTACACAATGCAGATTTCGTTCCTTTCTTTGAAAAAAAATTTTCAGAAATTAGGTTTTTCTCTTGTTCACTGTAGAAAGTTTGGAAGATAGAATGAAAATCACCCATTATCCCATCAACCAAGAATGACTAACTACAGAACGTTTTAATGTATTTCCTTCCAATATCTTTTATGCAAATATTTATGTGCACAAGCACACATGCACTATATTAGTAAGACTGAGTTCCTGATTTTCTTATCCCACATCAGTAAAATTCTTGATGTTATTGTAATGGCTACATAATGTTTTGATATTATGCTGTACCATCACTTATTTTTTTTTTTTTTTTTTTCTCCTGTTGCAGAGCACAGGCTCCAAACGCGCAGGCTCAGTAGTTGTGGCTCACGGGCCCAGTTGCTCCGCGGCATGCGGGATCCTCCCAGACCAGGGCTCGAACCCGTGTCCCCTGCACTGGCAGGCAGACTCTCAACCACTGCGCCACCAGGGAAGCCCCATCACTTATTTTTATTGTTTCTTTTTTGAACTTTTTATGAAAAATTTCAAACAGATATAAAAGTACAGAGAATGTATAATGAATTTAAAACATGGTGACTCTTGCTCATTTTTACCCCTTCTCCACTCCCCGCTAACTAGGTTATTTCAAAGCGAATCATTCCACATACCATTATCATTTCATCCATAGGGACTTGGCTTCTCCCTAGATTAAAAATTTCTGACCCTTCATGGAAATCAAATAAATGATTACTGGTCAATATTCCTGCTACAGAGTATTGAGCTGTGTCCCTGCTTTCCACAACTGACTTTTAAACAGCACATTCTATCCCACACTGACTAACTCCTCATTTGCTTGGAAAGCTATTTCTTATTGGCAATTACTATGAATTCTCATACTTTAAAAGGGAGCTAAAATATTTAATTAACCAATTAACATTCACCACTTGCACACAGTACATAATGGGAAATGATGGGGGAAATAAAAAAAAGTATTTAACAGAGGAAAGGAGATGCAGGTCTTTGCTAGAGCTGGGTCTAATATTTAGGTCTCCTTTAATATTAATGTCAAACTGCCCCATCCCTGATCAGCCAATTCCTTAAAAGGTGAACAAACCTTCATTAGCCTTGCTTCTTGATTTTGATACAATTCGGCTTTACAAAAATGTTGGATCAACAGGATGAAGGAGAAAAAAACCACACACACAATCAGCTCAACTGATGCAGAAAAACCATCTGACAAAATTCAACACCCTTTTATGATAAAAAAAAGCGCTCAAAAAACTAGAAATAGAGAAAAACTACCTCAGCATAATAAAGGCCATATATAAAAAGTCCACAGCTAACATCATACTCAACAGTGAAAAACTGAAAGTTTTTCCTCTAAGATCAGGAACAAGACACTCTCACCACATCTATTCAACATAGTACTGAAGTCCTAGCCAGAGCACATAGGCAAGGAAAATAAAGGGCATCCAAGTTGAAAAGGAAGAAGTAAAATTATCTCTGTTCACATGTGACATGATCTGACATGTAGAAAATCCTAAAGATTCCTGCCACACCGCACACACACAGAACTGTTAGAACAAATAAATGAATTCAGCAAAGTTGCAGAACACAAAATGAACACACACAAATCAGTTGTTTCTATAAACTAACAATGAACAATCCAAAAAGGAAATTAAGAAAATAATTCCATTTACAATAGCATCAAAAAGAATAAAAGTACTTAGGAATAAATTTAACCCAAGAGACAAAAGACTTATACCCTGAAAACTAAAAAATGTTGATGAAAGATTGAAAATAATGCCAGTAAATGGAAAGACATCCCATGTTCATAGATTGAAAGACTTATTATTGTTATGATGTCCATACTATCCAAAGCAATCTACAGATTTAATGCCATCTTTATCAAAATCCCTGATCCCATAGTATCCTGCTGCTTAATGTTACTATAGGGGGATGGGGCGGCTACCAGAGGATCTGAAGGAAGAGGCAGTAGAGAAGGAGCAATGCAAGGAGCAAGGAGAGTAAAAGTGGTGAGATTTGGTTAAGAGTCACCAACTACTACCCCGGATACCATCTTCTTAGGTTGCCACTGAGCTAGAAGTACAAGTGCTTGAGCTTTCTATTGCTTGAATTTGGAGTTAACAGCTGCAATTACTTATCAAGCATGCAGCATATCATCTCATTTAATCTCCAAGAACTCTAAGTATTCCCACTTTGGAAATGAGAACATGTATTATGTATCAGGTAAGTTTATTAACTGGCCCAAAGTAGTGAGGCAGAGACACCAACCTATATACTCATATTGACTGTATATGCAGGATGGGCAGGCACTTATGAGGCCTGGGGATACAGCAATGGATGAGACCAACTTGGTCTCTGCCTCTTGCAGGTGGAATGGAGCATCCTGAGCTGTCCCCAGAGGGGCTTAAGGGAAGCTGGGAAATCCAAAGGACACCAATCTCCCACGGAAATGGCTCTGCCTGCCAAGCAGCCCCTGCCCAGCATCAGGCCAGGCCCAGAGGCTGAAGGAGCCCCAGGAGACCATCCATTGGGTCTGACAGGGCATCTTAGTCTGTGGGGGGGGTGGGGGTGGGTTGAGGCTGCCATGATTTATCAGCTAACAAACACTCTTAAGAAACCATGAGGTTACCTTCAAAATGTCCACTTCTGCACATTTTTACAAAATGTTCCTTGCCGGGAAGTGCTGAGAACATGCAAGTGTATGTGAGTGTGTGCACAAGCCTCGGAGGTGGGTGTACAGGAGGGCGCCCATCCCGCCGAGTGTGGACTGGACCCAGGAGCTCAGAAACGCTTCTCCCTGGACTCAACAATGTGGCTGTGATAAAGCCCTGTGCACAGGGCAGAGGGCTCAGGAGCAGGTGGGAGGGTGAGCGGGAGACACGAGAGGGTGGCCCGGTCCTCACCTTGCTGGAAGGTACGTTCTCGGCGGGGGGCCCAGGTGCAGAGAGCAGCAGCAGACGCCAAGGCTGCTAATGAACGCACGCTCAGAGGCAACAGTCACCCCACAGACAAAGGGACGACAAGTCAGGATCGCCCCATGTGGGAGGCTTGAAAACCTGCTCATGTTTTATGTTCCAAACATCTTCTTACTAATAGGAGTGCAATATGGTGCAGAGGAAAAGGGAAAGACTTGGAAGTGAGGCAGTCCTGGAGCTGAAGCCGCATCCCACCACTTACCTGGGCTGAGCCTCTGTTTCCTCATTTACAAAATGGGGGCAATAACACTTGAACTAAATGAGACTGAGAACACAGCACATACAAGCACCCGCTGAGAAGAGCTGTTGGTTTCTGCATCTCGTTTCTCACCATGGGCTCACGCCTCTGCACAACTGCAGACAAGAACACACATCACCGGCACGCCCTAGGGGCTGGCCATTCTGTCTCATGTAGGCACAGTCTCCTTGTGCAAACGGCTTGCTTTGGAGCCACCAGTATCAACGATCAAGACACCTGGGCTCCTAGATGACCCTTGATCTTCGCCAATGCTCCACAGCCCGATGGACCATGAATGAAACTGCTGCCAAGTAACTGATAAAAATATATTCCAGGCCACGGAGGAATGTCCTCCACCTGAGACTGCGGGGTGTGCAGATGGAGGACCGTCCCCTTCACTCGGATGCTCCAGGTGCAAACACTGTGCAGCTGTTACAAGGGAATATATTTTCTGTTAAGCCCAATAACTTGCCCTGCTGAATACATGTTCCCCAACCCGAGCAAAATTGAAGAAAAAGCCAGAAGGAGAACCATAATTAGAAAGGCAATGTGGCAAATAACCAGTATCTCCCAGCACCCCTTTTGCTTCTCACTGTAACTCAAAGTTCAAGTCAAGTGGCCCCAATGTCCCCTCAACCAGCTTCTGCCCTCCACCATCCCAGCCCGTTGCTCTGACAGCTCAAGTCCAAGTACAGGAAAACTTGTTCTTTAAACCTGGACCTGAGGGGGCCTCTTCAGGGGTTCTAATTAACTCAAAAGGGTGCTGAGCCTCCAGACCCCTCCACACAGCACTCATCAGTGTGCATCTGGGCGCCTACAGGATCCAGGGGAGTTCTGGATCCAAAGAAGGATCCTTGTGAGGGCTGCCCCACTGCCTCTCTCTGAACCCTAACTCACCGCAGGCTTCTCCCCAGCTTCCAGCAGAATTCCATCATTAGTTGCAGCTTATACTGAAAAGTTCTACAGAAGTTTATTCACGTGAAGAATGAGAACAGATTTTAATACGGTATTTTAAAGGTACCCATCCATTACACTTATCTACACAGTGCAAAGAAAAATATCTGTATCCTGATTACATACCTCTGAGCCCATAACTGTATACAAAAACCTTAGGGTCCACCCCTACAGACCCACTCATTCCACACCACCCTCCAGGCCCTGTTTGCATCTCTGTGGTATTCTGTCTCAGCCCCTGTACCTGTCTTCACAATGCTCACCACAGCTGTCAACAGCAACTTGTTTGTTAGGTGTCTGCCGACCACTCCCCTCACTGCCAAGGCTGTGAGCTTCTTTCTATGCCTGTCACATCCATTGCTCTCTTACCAGCAGTAAACAATCCAAAAATGAAGTTAAGAAAACAATTCCATTTACAATAGCATACAAGAATAAACTACTCAGGAATAAATTTAACCCAGGAGGCGGAATACTTGTACTCTGAAAACTACAAAACACTGCTGAAAGAAATTAAAGAAGACATAAATAAGTGGAAAGCTATCCTGTGTTCACGGATCAGAAACTTAATATGTTTAAGACAGCAATACTCCCCAAATTGATACACAGATTCAATGCATCCCCTTATCAAAATCCCAGATGGCTTTTTGCAGAAATTGACAAGTTGATCCGAAATTTCGTATGGAAATACGAAGGACCCAAAACAATCTTGAAAGAGAAGAACAAAGATGGAGGACTCGCACTTCTCAGTTTCAAAACTGACTACAAATCTACAGCAATCAAGAATGCACGGTACTGGCATAGAGATAGACATATAGATTAACAGAATTCAGGGTCCAGAAATAAAATATATTTACGGCCAATAGATTTTCAACATGGGTGCCAAGACAATTCAATGTGGGAAGAATCAGTCTTTTCAACAAATGCTGGAACAACTGGACATTCACATCCAAAACACAATTTGTACTCCTACCTCACACTATACATAAAAATTACCTCACAGTGGATCATAGACTTAAATGTAAGCGCTAAACCTAGAAAACTCTTTGAAATAAACATTAGAATAAATTTGTGATCTTGGGTTAGGCAATGATTACTCAGATGCAACACCAAAAGGGAAGACAGGTAAGTTGGACTTTATCAAATGTATAAACTTGTTGTTTCAAACCTATCTGTCAAGAAAGTGTAAAGGCAGCTCACAGACTGGGAAAAATATTTGCAAATCATATATCTGCAAACCATATATCATATAGGGATTTGTACCCAGAATATATAAATAATTCTTATAATTCAATAATAAAAAACATCCATTTTAAAATAGATGAAGGATTTAAACAGATACTTGTACAAGAAAGGTAAACAAATGGCCAATAAGTATATGAAAAGATGTTCAACATAATTAGTCATCAGGGAATTGCAAATCCAAACCAAAGTGAGATACTACTTCACACTCACTAGAATGGCTCTAATCAGAGAGATAGACAGTCACAAGTGTTTGCAAGGACACAGACAGTCACAAGTGTTTGCAAGGACATGGAGAAATTGGAACCCTAATTCACTGCTGATGGAAATGCAAAATGTTATAGCCACTTTGGAAAACAGTTCCTAAAAAAAACCCCACAAAACATAAAGATACCATACATTCTGGCAAATCCATTCCCAGGTATTTACCCTAGAGAAATAAACACATATGTCCATGGAAAATTCTAGGGATACGGTGGAGTAGGAGGCACCAGGAATCTGTCTCCCACTTCTAAAACAACCACACTGGCAGAATCTGTTTAAGGTAACTATTTTGGAGTCCCTTTAAGGCTTGCAACTTCCCCTGGAAGGTTGGTATGCAAATTGCAGTTAACTTCAGTCAATTTCAGCTCTTAGCTCAATAGCACCTACTCACCCCGGCTCCCTACCCCCCTGACAGGCAGCCATGAATCTGTTCCTGAAGCAGCTTGCACACAGCTTGAAGGAACCATGGTGGGCACAAAGGACCCTGCTCTCCAAATACTGGGGATCTGTGCTGTGATTAATGCTTATGATGACAGAGTTGCAGACAAAGAGGTAGGCCGCCACTTATGATGACAGAGTTGCAGACAAAGAGGTGGGCCGCCACTATCGCTGCACCTCCCCCTACTGTTGCAAGCCCCTCCCCTTCCAGGTGCACTAACTTCCAGGAGCTTTAAAGGCCTGGGCTGGTGCTCCAACTCTCCTCCTCCACTTCAGTTTTCTCTTTTCCCCTTTTGGGAGCCAGACATTAAGTACTGGGGCATTCAAAAGCAAACTGTATATATGGGGCAAATGAGAAAATTACTGTATATGCCCAGGGAAAGGCACAGGCTTAGAAAAGACCTGAGAAGACCTTAAGATTACAGTTCAGGCTGATCCTTGGCACAAAAATAAAGCCCAGCAAACCCAGGGGAAGGGGGAGAATCCGATTTCCAGAGTTACCACATTATTAGATTCAAATGTCCAGTTCTGAAGCTGAAAAAGATATGGTGTTAAATCTACTAGACAAAGACTTTAAAACAACTATCTTAAAGATGCTCAGAGAACTAAAGACACAGAGAAAATGAAGAAAATAATGTATGAACAAAATGGAAATATCAATAAAAAGAGAGAAAACCTTAAAAGGAAGCAAAAAAAAAAAAAAAATCTGGAGCTAAAAATAATAATAATAACTGAAATGAAAGATTCACTAGAGGGTTTCAAAGACAGATTTCAGCCAGTAGAAGAAAAAATCAGAAAACTTGAAGATAGGACATGGATAAAGTGAACAGAGCATAAGGGACCTGTAAGACACCATCAAGTGGATCAAAATACACATTGTAGGAGTCCCAAAAGGAGGAGGGGGGAGAAAGAGGGGCAGAGAGAATATTTGAAAAATTAATGGCCCCAAACTTCCCAAGTTTGATGAAAGACACGAATGTAAACATCTAAGGAGCTCAATGAATTGAGATACATTATAATCAAACTGTTGAAAGCCAAAGATAAAGAATCTTGCAAGCAGCAAGAGAGAAGCAAATCATCACACACAAGGAATCCTCAATAAGATTATCAGCAGGCTTCTCATCAGAAACTCTGGAGGGTAGAAGGCAGGAGGCCAATATATTCAAAGTGCTAAAAGGAAAAAAAACAAAGTCAACCAAGAACCCTACACATGGCAAAGCTGTCTTTCAAAAGCAAGGGAGAAATTAAGACATTTCCGGATAAATAAAAGCTGAGGGAGTTTGTTACCACTACACCTGCCCTGTGAGAAATGTTCAAGGGAGTCCTGCAGGTTGGAATGAAAGGGAACTAGACAGTAACTTGAAACCATATTTTAAAAATGGATAAAGAATATGTGGTATATACACAGAATGGAATACTTCTCAGCCATAAAAAAGAATGAAACTTTTCCATTTGCAGCAACAAGGATGGACCTGGAGGGCATTATGCTAAGTGAAATAAGTCAGACAGAGAAAGACAAATATTGTATGATATCACTTATATGTGGAATCTAAAAATACAACAAACTAGTGAATATAACAAAAAAGAAGCAGACTCACAGATATAGAGAACAAATGAGTGGTTACCAGTGCAGAAGGAGGGAGGGGCAATATGGGGGTAAGGGATTAAGAGGTACAAGCTATTAGATATAAAATAAGCTACAAGGATATATTGTACAACACAGGGAATATAGCCAATATTTTATAATCAATGGAGTGTAAACTTTAAAAATTGTGAATCACTATATTGCACACCTGTAACATAATATTAAAAATCAACTATACTTCAATTAAAAAAAAAACTAACTTAAAAAAGCTCAGTAAAGGTAAATACATGGCAATTATAAAATGGTAACTATATACATGGTAAATATATAGGCAGTTATAAAAGCTAGTACAGTTACCCTTGAACAACATGGGTGTGAATTGCCCAGGTCCACTTAAATGTGAATTTTTTCAATAAATATGTACTATAGTACTACACAATCCACAGCTGGTTGAAGCCCTGGATGCAGAGCCACAGATACAAAGGGCCAAGTGTAAAGTTAGACTTGGATTCTGGACTGCGTGGAGGGTTGGTGTCCCTAACACCAACATTGTTCAAGGGTCAACTGTATTACTGTAACAATGGTTTGTGGCTCCACTTTTTGTTTTCTACACAATTTAAGAGACTAATACATTTTTAAAAAGCAATTAGTCTCCAGCTATAAGTTCCTGCCATCCCATTAAAAAAGTTAATAAAGCCACTGGAGTACCCATCCATGCTAAAAAAAAAAAAAAAGCAATTAGTTGTCTAAGAGCTAGTATTACTGTAACTTTGGTTTGTAACTCCACATTTTATTTGCTACCTAATTTAAGAGGTTACTGTATTTTTTCAAATTATTAATTTATGTTTCTGCACACACAATGTTTAAAGATGTTATTTAGTGGCATCAACAACTGAAGGGAAGAGGAACAGAGATGTAAAGGAGCAGAGGTTCTGTGTGTCATGGAAGCTAAGCTGGTATAAATCCAAATTAGAGTGTTATAACTTTAGGATGTTAAATGTAATCCCTATGGTAACCACAAAGAAAATAGCTGTAGAACACACACAGAAGGAAATGAGAAAGGAACTTAAAAGTTTCACTACAAAAAAATCAACTAAGCACAAGAGAGGACAGTACTGCAGGAAATGAAGGATAAAAAAATCTATAAGGCATAAAGAAAACTAATAGCAAAATGACAGAAGCAAGTCTCTCTTTATAAGTTGTAAAAAGGAAGGAAATTCTGAACTCTGCTACCACGTGGATGAACCTCGAGGATGTTATGCTAAGCAAAATAAACCAGTTGCAAAAAGACAAATGCTGAATGATTCCACTACTTATTTAGAGGAGTCAAAATCATAGAGACAGAAAGCAGAATGGTGGTTGCCAGGGGATGGGGGAAGGTGGAGGGGGGGGGTAGTTTAATGAGTACAGAGTTTCTGTTCTGCAAGATGAAAAGAGTTCTGGAGATGGATGGTGGTGATGGTTGCACAGGATGGATGTACTTAATACCACTGAACTATACACTTTAAAATGGTTAAGATGGTAAATTTTACGTTATGTGTATTTTACAACAATAAAAAAATGGGGAAAAACGCACACAAAAACGTATACACCAATGTTCAGCATTATTTATAATAATCAGAAAGTAGAAATAGCCCAACAATTGATGAATAAATTTAAAATGTGGTACATACATATAATGGAATATTATTCAGTCGTAAAAAGGAATGATGCACTGATACATGCTACAGTATGGATTAACCTTGAACACATTATGCTAAGTGAAAGAAGCCAGACACAAAAGGCCACATACTGAATGATTCCATTGATATAAAATACCCAGAATAGGCAAATCCATAGAGAAAGACAAATAGATTCCTGTTTGCCTAGGGTTGGGGAGTAGAGTGCTGGGGGAGGGAGGTAGAAAGGGACGTGACAGCTAATGGGCACAAGGTTTCTTTGGGGGACATGAGTATGTTCTCAAATTAGATTATGTTCATAGTTGCACAACTCTGTAAATATACTAAAACCTATTGACTGCACACTCCTAACAGGTGAACTTTATGGTAGGTAAATTATATGCCAATAAAGCTGCTGGAAAAAAGCATGACCAGAAAAAAAGGTGAAATAAAGACATTTTTGGAAAAGAAGACATGATACAACGTGTCTCCAGCAATCCCTCAGTAAAGCAGATATTCAGGGAAGAAGGATATGATCTCAGATGGAAGCCTGGAGGTGCAGGTAGGAATGGAGGGCAGTATATGTGAGTAAATCTAAACGTGGACGAGACGAGCAGGTTGTCTGGATCTCAACCAGACGCCCTGCACACAACTGGCAGGAATGTGCCTGCCCTGCTCTCCCTGACCCACAGGCTTCATTTCCTTCCAGCCCAGGACCTTTGCAGATGTTGTTCCCTCTGCTTGAATGCTCTTCCCTGCCCTTACACTCCACTTGCTTCTATCAACTCCCACTCAGCCCTCAGGGACCAGCTTCACTTCCACATCCCCCCAGGGGTCTGATCGGATGAGCCAGCACCTCCCACAATGCACAGTGAGAAGCCCTGAACCTTCTGTTGACAGCACTCACCAGTTTTCATCACACCTCCGTTTGCATGATTCTGTGATCTGGCTCCCCTTTCTGGATTTAAGCCTCCTTACCTTCCCTATACCTTTAACTAACTTTTCCTTTTCTTGGGGAAGAAGACGAAAATAAACTGGGACTTGACTATTGTTCTCTAGTGAGTCACACCAGGATCTGCCTGTACCTTTTTTTAGAAAAAGAAGTTTCACATTACTGAGGCAACGGAATGTGTAAGGTTTGCAAAGTTCCTGTGAGAAATCTCTGCTTGAAAATTGTGCCAGCTTTACTGCCTCATGATAGATACTTTTATCCTCAAGAGCAGAAGACTCGACCTCTGCTCCCACCCCAAGGTGGCAGGGGCGTTGGCAGTGGACCTCTCCACGGTCATGTCTCCTCGAGTGTGCCAGGGGACCTCCTGCCCTTCAGAGCAGACACCTCAATGTTTCTGTGCAAAACCTGCTCGGTCTACCTGTCAGGCAGGACAGGGAGGAGAAAGGGTAGATACACTCTGACATATGGGAGAAAAGAAAGCAAAGAAATCACCCAGAAATAAACCCACACACCTACGGTCAATTAAACTATAACAAAGGAGGCAAGAATATACAATGGGGGAAAGACAGTCTCTCTCTTCAGCAAGTGGTGTTGGGAAAGCTGAATAGCTGCATGTAAATCAATGAAGTTAGAACACACCCTCACACCATACAAAAAAATAAACTCAAAATGGCTTAAAGACTTAAATATGAGACATGACACCATAAAACTCCTAGAAGAGAACATAGGCAAAATATTCTCTGACATAAATCGTACCAATGTTTTCTTAGGTCAGTCTCCAAGGCAACAGAAGTAAGAGCAAAGATAAACAAATGGAACCTAATCAAACTTATAAGCTTTTGCACAGCAAAGGAAACCATAAACAAAACGAAAAGACAACCTACGGACTGGGATAAAATATTTGCAAATGATGCAACCAACAAGGGCGTAAGTTCTAAAATATACAAACAGCTCATACAACTCAATAACAGCAACAACAAAAAAACAACCTAATCTAAAAATGGGCAGATGACCTAAATAGACGTTTCTCCAAAGAAGACACACAGGTGGCCAATAAGTACATGAAAAGATGCTCAGCATCGCTAATTACTAGAGAAATACAAATCAAAACTACAATGAGGTACCATCTCACACCGGTCAGAATGGACATCATTAAAAAGTCCACAAATAACAAATGCTGGAGAGGATGTGGAGAAAAGGGAACCCTCTTGCACTGTTGGTGGGAATGTAAATTGGTGCAGCCACTGTGGAAAACAGTATGGAGGTTCCTTAAAAAACTAAAATTAGAGTTACCATATGATCCAGCAATCCCACTCCTGCACATAAATCCGGAGCAACCTATACTTTGAAAAGATACATGCACCCCAGTGTTCACAGCAGCACTATTTGTAATAGCCACGACAAGGAAGCAACCTAAATGTCCATCAACAGATGAATGAATAAAGAAGATGCGGTGTATATGTATACAATGGAATATTAGTCATAAAAAATGAAATAATGCCATTTGCAGCAACATTGGTGGACCCAGAGATTATCATACTAAGTGAAGTAAGTCAGAAAGAGAAAGACAAATACCATATATCACTTATATGTGCAAATGAACTTATTTATGAAATAGAAAGAGTCTCACAGACATAGGAAACAAACTTATGGTTACCAAAGGGGAAAGGGGGTGGGGGAGGGATAAATTAGGAGTTTGGGATTAGCAGATACAAACTACTATAAATAAAATAGATAAACAAAGAGGTCCTACTGTATAGCACAGGGAACTATATTCAATATCCTATAATAAATCATAATGGAAAAGAATATGAAAAAGAATATATATACATATATATATACATATAAAACTGAATCCCTTTGTTGTACACCAGAAACTAACACAACACTGTAAATCAACTATACTTCAATTTTTTAAAAAGTAGCAAAGAAATCGGATGAGTGAAGGGCTGAAAGCCGAGAACTCAGACACTGAGTCACAGCGCTCGGAGGATAGCGGGAGGGAAACAAAGGAATTTACTGGGCGGTCAGTTTCCTATCGACCAATAATTGATTATCTTATTAAAATACTAAAATTAGGCTTGGCCTAGAGAAGTGAGTCATCCCCTATCTGGCTAAGGATGTAAAACTTGAAGACTAACTCCTTGAGAATAGGGACCATGTACCAGCATGGTACTGCCACACAGGAGGTCCTTAATAAAGATTGTTGAATGAATGAATGAGTGAGTGAATGAACCAGAAGCATTTATAACACTTGTTAGACAAAGGATTCACCTCCTGATAAAAATGACACAGCATCAACTACCCAATCACTGTTCCCAAGACCACATAGTACTCCAATGTCTTGAGGAGAGACGTCCTTCTAAATCCGTGACTTAGCTAAACGATGTCACATTTCTTTAGCCTGAGTTCTTCTTGTCCATTGTCCCCCTTTAGACATCAGGTGCCCTATAACCATGCAGAGCCTTTGGGAGTCAAGGAATATGGATGCAGAGGAAGTCTCTGCTCTAGATGCCTTGCTCCCGTCCTCCGGCTTCCCTTCAGCCACAGCTGGGCAGGGACAGTTGGGGCACCCAGAGAGAACAAGGCGGTGGACCACAACTGGCTGGGCTGTTTCTTTGCAGAGAAACAGCAGAGCTTCATTCAAACAAACTTAGTCATCCGCAAGACAAACGGCACAGTTTATAAGCATATAAATAATATCTGATGTAAGATAAACTATGTTCACGTATGCAGCCTACGTCTACATGAATACTCCTCAACAAAGCTCATGTCTCAGACTGTGATGCATGACAGCTTTCACAGGAGTTACCTGTTTTCACTCACCCAGAAATGAATGTTTTCATATGAGATTTAAAAAACGTTAGTTTAGACATTTTCAGGTTATTAGAATAAAACAAATCTATTAGCGACATTTACAAAACCATCGTTTCAAAAACAGGTAAGCATAAGAGCTTCAAACTTTGCAACCTCAGAAACTGCATTCACGTAATTCCTGGGAAAATACATTCTAACGCTGGAGTATCTTGCCAAGATGCCATCTAACTTGGAAACGTTCAGTCTCAGAGTTAGAGCTGTAAGTTGTGCTGATCACTGCCCACACGGGACGAATGGACCCAGAGCCCAGGGCTCAGGGAAGCTTTATGAAGGCTGGTCTGTTTTTAACTTCATGAGTCTATTTACGTAATAAATTCCCCCTTTTTAAGCATTTAAACCAAAAATAATGACACGAAGAAGGTTCTTAAGGCTAAATTTATCTAGGATGTTCCATATGTGATTGGCATTTCTGCAGCACAGCAGATGCAGAATTAAGGTTTTGCTTTTTTTTTTTTTGAATTAGGAAGTCATGCTCCAAAGTCTATTAATGAGGAGACATCACACCACCGCTCTATTCTGGTCCATTCAAAGTAGGCAGTATCACTTTTGCAAATATGTTCCTATAAAAGGGGTTCATCTTCAAGGAATTCATGGAAAAGACTCTGACAAGTACAGGTTTCTGGTAACTGACTATACTGCTGAACTGAATGAATAAGCATTTTCAGAACTCTAATGGAAAACTGATGAACTCATAAAAGTGCTAACAAAAGATCAAGATGAAAAAAAAATTAATTACATGGGACTGAGTGAACCGATAAGGATGATTATAATTTTTGTGACTTTCTGTTTGAATTATAAAAAAAAAAAATCCCACAAGGACTCAGAGGCAAAAAATATACAAATCAATTTTCACTGCAAAGTAAAGGAGCTGTTACAGTGGAGGATTACTTGACTGAATGTCACTATTATGACATAGTATGAGTGTGTTTTGTGTTTGGTAATTGCAATCATTGTTGCTTTTGTTGTGGTCATCCATTTACAATGCTTGGTGTCAGTCTATTTATCTCTTGTAAAAATAAAATACAGTGTGTGCGTGTGAAAAAAACCCAAAAAACAAAATAGGCAGCATCAGACACTGAGGTTGAATAATTACAAGTAAAAAGATTTTTATGAAACAATAACAATGATGGTGACTTCCATGCACAGGGCTTTACACAGTACAAAGGCCCATGTTCCCGAGGACTCCTCTGGTTGTTGGGTTCCTGTCCCTAGGTAGCAAAAGAAGGAAGTGAGGCTTGGTGGGTGGACAGTCTGTCCAGGTCCCTCAGCATCCCCACACCACCAGATGTCTGCTGCCGAAGGTGCAACATCCGTTTCCCAAGACGGTCCACCCAGCCCAGGTGATGGGCAGATGTGACCATCACTTGGATCAACAGAGGCTGCCTAACTGGAATTTTCCATTTGGTATATAAGACATGCAATTTGTTTACTTATACTTGCAAATGCACTTCAACCATGTCATAGCTCTACTTCCCTCTGTACTATCATGACCGAAGCAAAATGCACCGAGGGCCAAACATTCTCAAAGGATGAGGTCACCTGCAGCAGGGCGTGGTGGCTCTGAAGGTCTGCTGGCCTCTGCTCCAAAGGAACTCGGGCAGGTCACTGCCCTCAGCAAATCTGTCAGTTAAGAACAAGCCCTTTGGCATTATGTGAAGTGAAATACGTCAGACAGAGAAAGACAAACGCTGTATGATCACTTACACGTAGAGTCTAAAAAATACAACAAACTAGTGAATATAAAAGAAGCAGACTCACAGATAATAGAGAACACATGAGTGGTTACCAGTGGGGAGAGGGAAGGGGGAGGGGCAATATAGGGGGAGGGGAGTAAGAGGTACAAACTACTAGGTATAAAACAAGCTACAAGGATATACTGTACAACACGGGGAATACAGCCAATATTTTACAAAAACTATAAATGGAGTATAACCTTTAAAAATTGTGAATCACTATATTGTACAGCTGTAACTTCTATAATATTGTACAGCAACTATATTTCAATTAAAACATAAATTAAAAGAACAAGCCCTTTGTTGCTGATCTTTAGCTACAGGAATAATTCTTTTTTTTTTAAACAGTGAAAAGCATACAAATTTATTTATGTTTTACATGGCACAGGAGGCTTTATAAGGAAGTGAAGATCCAAAGAAATGGTTAAGCCTGAGTGTTTTTATTCTAGGTTTGATGAAGAGCAGAAACTCGTGGGGAATAATGATAGGAGACATAAAGGATATGAGCTAAGGATGGTAAATTGGGGGAAACAGCAAGCCTGTGCTTTCAGGTTCCTCTCAGTATCCCCCCATCTTTGGAGATAAGGATGCTCCTTTCCTCCAAGTATAAGGAGGACACCTCTCACATGAGAGTCTTATGACCTGCTTCAGGGTAGAAAGGGAAGTGAGCCCTTCCTATACCTGCCATTTCTCAGATTCCTTCAGCTTAAAATAATTATTCTGTCAAAGTGGCATATTTTGGGGTGACATATCCTGATTCCCTTTACTTTCTTTTTTTTTTTAACATCTTTATTGGAGTATAACTGCTTTACAATGGTGTGTTAGTTTCTGCTTTATAACAAAGTGTATCAGCTATACATGTACATATATCCCCATATCTCCTCCCTCTTGCGTCTCCCTCCCACCCTCCCCATCCCACCCCTCTAGGTGGTCACAAAGCACCGACCTGATCTCCCTGTGCTATGCGGCTGCTTCCCACTAGCTATCTATTTTACATTTGGTAGTATAGATAAGTCCATGCCTCTCTCTCACTTCGTCCCAGTTAGCTACAGGAATAATTCTAATGGTCTTTCACTTTGTCCTCCGCTGTCTACTCTCCACCCGAAGTACACAGACTGTGCCATGTGGAACCACCTTACAGGCATGGGCTATTCAGAGGAAAGTGCTCTGTCTCCCAGTCCTCTGCCCCTCTCCTTCTCCCTTCCTTTCACTCCCCACCCCCTCACCTTAGCCCTCTGCTTCCTGTGTCCCTCTCTTTCAATATATGCATGTGTCACAAAGAAAATAAAGAAAATCATTATTTTGTCCCAGAATTCACACAATTCAAGGAACTATATAATATACATAATGATGTCTGTAAGGAAAAAGGTCATACACGACAACAGATGCTGAAAGTCGATTCTTGGACCCCAGGGGCTGGGGGTCGTGGCCGGGCCTCCCCCCGCTCCGCCCCTCCGCCTCCCACCCCCGACCTCTTGGCTCTCAGAGGCCCACCTGGGCTCAGGCCTGACGCACTGGTAAAAGGCAGCCATCTTCGTGAACGTGGAGGGGGCCTCCGGCACTTTCATCCTCTGGGAGAACAGAGGGCCTTCCCTGTCCTCCCCAAAGGGGCTTGGGGCCCTCGGGACACCCCTGGGTGCTGATCAAGAGCTTCGTCCCCGTCTCCGGAGCAGCAACCCCGGGCCCCGAGGAAGCAGGGCTTCGGCCAACTCCTGCGGCCCTGCGGGTCCCCCGGCAGGTGTGCAGCCCAGGGCAGTGGACGCTCAGACACACTCGCACTTCCTCCTTCCCTCCAAACACGTGGACGCCCAGGGTGGGGCCGGAGCCGCCACCCGCCTCCCTCTGAGCGGAGTCGCTGCCCAGCTGCTGAGGATGGAAAGTGACAAGCCCGGGCTCCGTCTTCCTGCGCTCCCCGCAGAGGCGGGCAAAGGGCACCGATTGCCCCATCCATCCGAGCAAGGGCTCAGGGGCCCGGGGGCACGTCCACCCCTGCACGTGTGTTCCCTTGCGCTGGCTTTCTCCTTATTCCTTCTTCAAGGGCCAGCATGTTGCCGCGGGTCCTGGATGTGTTCTGTGAACTGCCTTCCTGGGACCTTCCAAAGGCTCCTCCTTTCAGTCAGGCACCTACCTGCTCAGCAGCTCGCTGTGGCAAGGACAGAGTCCAGCACTCCCTGCTGGAGACCACACCTGGCAGGTGCGCAGACCACGCCCCCCGCCGGAGAGAAATCACCAAGGGCAGCCCACAAAAAGCCGCCTCCCTGATGACTGGCAGCTGCCACTTCAAAATAATAGACTCCTGCCGTCCAGCATCGCAACCCCACCTGACTTCTCCAAGGTCTAAAGGCTGCTAACCGGCACAGTCAGCAGTTTCCAGGCAACGTCTGGAGGGTTGACAGAAGGCTCTGGATGACAAGCATGAGGCTGTGTTACTAAAACCAAGGAGCAGCAGGGGCCAAGGGTGACTCCTGAAGACGGTTCTTAGAGGCCATCTTAGAAAAAGCCCTAGCTTCCTCTTCTGTTTTCCAAAATGCATCCATATATATAAAGTTCTGGTCAAGTGGCTTATAATTTAAATAATAAAGCATAACCAATGTATCTGATGGTGAACAAAGAAAGCAGTGAGTTTAGCGAACTTGGAAAATGACCACTGAGTGCTTTTTGACGGCAGTCTACATCGACTTGCCCTTGTGTGCTTTAGAGTCTGAATATTTGCTTCCTGGGTGCTGCTAACAGAACAGCCTTCTCCAGGGAGAAAGACAACGGGCCGGCAGGGGGTCCCCGTCTCCCGTGAGGCGATCCAGGAGCAGAGTGGACCACTGAGGGTGTCAGGGACGGGCTTCAGCCTCGGAGCGGATGTCTCTAAAGAGTGGTCCCGGCCAGCACTCCTCTCTCCCCAGAGGCCAAATCCAACAGACCCACAGCTGCAACTCACCCCACCAGAGGCCGGCTCAGCAGCCAGCCGCGTTGAACTTGGAGCCACCCTGCCACTCGCTACGGCCGGCTCTGCTCTGGGCCTGGTCAGCACTCCCTGCTAGTCTAGGGCGGTGCCCAGCACAAGACAACACTCTTCGGACTGACACAACACCACAAGGGGATGCGGCGTCACATCTTGGGGTCGCACTGAAGGCCCCAGGGACCGAGAGGGACCCTGAAGACCAGGCAGGGCCCTGCCACCGCCCGCTCACGCGCACATGCCTTCTCACTGTCCCTCTACCACCTCCCAGCATGCTCCCCACGGCACACTGTTTGCACATCTTAAATCTCTGCTCAAGGTTAAGAAAAAATTTCAGGAATTTCCTCTCTTTGATGCTTTCTTTGCCCTTCTTTGCCGTGCCCAAGCCATACCTCCCTCAGGACATGGGAGAACCAAACTAAAAGGCCAGTAACACCCCTGGTGCATTCCTATTACAATGGAATTTATCAACTGCAACAGAAAATCTTTTCTGAAAGAAAATCAAAAGGCTTTGCGATAGGACCTCCTCAGGCCTTTGGTCTCGTTTTATTCAGAGGGAAGAGAATGAAGCAGGTACCAGGTCCAAGATGGTCTATATTCTCTCTCATTTAATGCTCACAACCAGCTCTGAATTAAATGGCATATCTCCTTTTTGCAGGTGGGAAAACAGAGGATCAGAGAAGTTAAGCAAATGGTCCAAGATCACTGAGCCGGCGTAAGTGGAAAATCTGACACTCAAATCAAGGCCTGTACCCCACCCAGCTGTGAGCTCTTCCCCACGAGGGCAGCTGCCTACTAAGAAGCCCAGGTCAAGATTTCAAGTGACCAGTCAAGTTAGATATTCTCTGGGCTGGAATCTGGCAGCAAGCATCAAAAGCCTTCAAAACCCTTGCTGATCTGGTAACTGCGCTTCTGGGAATGTGTCCTCAGGAGATCATCAAGTATCCCCTTAGAACAGCCCCCTGGAAACATTCTAAAGGCTCATCAGTAGGAGACAGAAACAGGAGACTGGCTATGGTGTTGGGACATGTCACGAGGCCACTAAAAACCCTGTTACATGAAAATATTGATTGACAAGGGAGAATGCCCACAATACATTGCAAGGGGAAAAAGTCGGCTACAACAGTACTTCTAAAGGGAATATGCATCCCAGAATCTGAAGCGCTTGCTAAACACAGATTCTGCCTCAGCAAGTCTGGGGTGGGGCCTGAGATTCTGGTATTTCTAACAAGCTCCTGGATGACACCAGTGATGTTGCCAACAGACCCTCCTTTGATGCTATAAATAGCGTGTGCCATAAAACCCACTGTTACTTTTTTTTACAAGTCTCTTAATGCATAAAAGGAATTCAGGAAGGACCACAAAAGGATGTGATCTACAGTTATTTCTACATCACAGAATTAGGTGTATTTTAAACTTCTTCTCTGCGCTTTTCTATGTTTTGCAAATTTTCTGATTGAACATGTATTTTGCTGATAATTAGGAGACGCTCCAATAGTTTCTTTCAAAGACCAAGCAGTATGTGGTGAACAGGCTGGGACTTAGGACTGAGGAGCTTAGGATTTAAGTTCCTGTTCCTCTCTTAAGTCTCAGTTTCCTAACCTGGTAAACCTGAGGAGCGGCTGGGTGCCAGCCCCGGCGCAGATTCCAAGTGTAAGTTTCTGTCCTGCTCTGGCCACACGGCAGGATCTCAGCAGTGTCACGACCCGCCCTCTCCACTGCTGGAAATGAGACCTTGAGTCTTTGACAAGCAGTTTCTGTCATTTTTCCCAGGGACTTTCACATTTGCTTCCCCGTTCGTCTGCGCACCATTTCCAGCTTGACGACAAGCTGGAGGAGGAATGATTGCTGTAAAGCTTAACAAGCACCGACCTGCAAGGAAGGTGAGCAACTTGCCCAGGGTCGGCGCCGGCCGCCTACAGGGGGCTTCGGTGCCAGGACGCAGCGTCCCCTCGTGGCTCCACTACCTCTGACGACCCTCTCACACCCCCATCCCAACACCCCACCTACACACACAGGACCAGCCCACTGTGCTCTGGCCCCGGGCCGGAACGGTCCCCTGAGCTGAAAGGGCCTGGGTGGAGCAGGGACGCAGAACAGGGTCTCCGTCAGGAATCAAGGCGGGGAGACCCCACACCTCATGCCACTTGGCCCACCCATGCCTCTGCGAGTAGCCCTTCCTTGCTCACTCCTGGGATTTCAAAAACATCACGATGTGCTTTTTCTCCTGTAACATTCTGAACTGCTTAAACACCCGTAGAAGAGATGGGTTCACTAGCGATGAATTCTTTCCAGCTGCAAAGGCAATCAAACCAAACCATTAGGCCCCCAGAGCCCAAGGGGGCACTTCAGTTACTTAGAGTGGCTACTAACAAGGGTCAGGAATGAGTGAGACAACTTTCAGTCTTCTCTCTGCTGTGTGTTGTTCAGAGTTAACCTTTGCAAGTGGCACCTGTCACCTATGTGGCCTTTACTTGCTTAGTATCCCAAAGAGACATTATAAAGAGCACAATGGCCATCATGAGTTATATTGATATTTAACCCAGCCCCCTCCCCGCCCCCAAAGTGGAAAGAACAGCCTTAGGTCAAATTGCCACATTGACAGTTTTTCACAAGTCTTCCCAGTTAAATGCAACTCTATGGAAACACAAAAAAGACAAAAACATAGAAGGGCAGCACCCTAGCTGGGAGTCAGCAGGAATTCTGCACGAACTGCTGGGCAGAAGTCTCTCCACCTCAGGCCACATGGGGCCAGCCACCCTCCCAACTCAAGGGATGCAAGGAAGTCACCCGGTGTGAGAAGGCAGGTCCCTGCTGTCTGTGATGGAGAGAAGAGGGGAAGGTCCCAGTGGGCAGGGAGGGAGCAGGAGAGAGGGTAGTAAAGCTGGGAGAGTGAGTCGGTGGGCATCAGGCAGAACCGTGCTGGAGAACCATGCGGCCTGAGAACTAACACACAGACACACGTGATTCAACACGGGGCATCAGGGGTCACTGGGCAATAACATGCTGCAACTGAGGACAGAAATAAAGAGGTGCCACCCAGAGCCAGTGTCTGCATTTATAAAAAAATTAAACATGACAGTGTAAGAGCGAAGAACAAAGCTGACTCCATACTGGATCTGTTTCTTTTATTTTAACCTCTGTATTCTATTGCTTTTGCTACAAGAATGTTGCCTATAGCCTGAAATATACAGGACAGCCCATTCTCGAGGCTCTGACCTTTAAAGGTATAGCACTTTTCCATTCATAGAGAGACAATAAGTTGCAGAACAGAGAATACTGTCTTGTTGAAGGTCTACAGGAACATCCTGACCTGACCTCCCTGAAAAGATGCAAGAACAAAGGATTATGACACCAAGAAGTCTGCAACAACCAGCCGCACTCCCTCCCCTTTTAGTATAAAAGAAGCCTGAATTCTAACTCTGGGAAGATGGTTCTTTGGGGCACTGGTCCACCATCTTCTTGGTCCGCTGGCTTTCCGAATAAAGTCGTTATTCTTTGCCGCAACAACTTCTCTCTTGATTTAGTGGCCTGTCATGCAGCAAGCAGTATGAGCTTGGACTCAGTAAAAACAGAAAGCAGGCAGCTAATGAAACTGCACATTCACCCCTGGTGGGCTGGCACTTCAACCAAGGATTTGCCTCATGGGCCTGCAGGACACTGTGTGTCACCACATAAATGTGGCCTGCCTGCCCACTCACTTGCCTCTTGGTCAACTCCCAGATTACCCATCAGCCAGCTGGACCCTGGTTAGACCACAAGCCCCCCAAACTGGCTTCCTGTACTTGGGAGCAAAAGCCATGGTGCTCCAGGGATCTCCCTGACCTAGTGAGATTTGAGGAAACTATAAAATTACTGAAAACAAATTCTATGTACGGACTTGTTTGCCATTATTTTCTTAATTGAGCAAAAACACAGTTAATGTTATTTTAATGACTTTATAGGTCTAAAATCGCCTCGCTAGTTCAGTAACTAAAAAGGTATTAACTTTGTTTTCACTTTAACTTAAAAATAGTTTAGACAAACAATACAAATGCACTGCAGAGCATAGATCTGTGAAATTGCTTTTCACATTTTCTCCATCCTGTTGCAAGCCGTTGACATTCCTTGCTAAACGCGGCTTTTGCCCTGAGACTGTGAGCTGAGGAAGGACCAGTCTGTGGGAAAGGCAGCTCTGTGTTCACTGCACTGACAGCGTGGGTGAGCAGCTTTCCCTGCTGCTTCATTTTTATCACCGTAAGGAAAGGTAAGGCAGAACGGCAACAATGGGCACGTGTATCACCACTCCCCCATCACCTGCCCTGGGCAGACATCAGTAATCAACCACAGCATCATTCTCAGAATTGCTCACCACACAGTACTCCAGACAGCTACTGCCAGTTGCCTGGAGTAGCACTTGGCTAGAAGCCTGCCAACACTGTTGGCAGAAGTTGCAATAAATCTACAGAACTGGGTTCTCGCCTTGCCTACCCACTAACTAGCTGCTAACCAGCTGAGTGACTTGGGACAAATCACTTGCCTCTCTGGGCCTCTGTCTCAATTATGATATGAGTGATTTGGACCCTGATATCTGACAGTCTATTAGAGTACTTCAGAAAAACAAAGGTCTGTAAAATTGACCCAAACTTCTTTTTCTGTGAAGATGCTTTAGTTAGCCAGCAGAGGACAAGACATGTTTGAGCTGAGAACAACATATATTAGAAATATATTTTCAAAATCTAGCTCTCAGTACACTGCTCGTTTGTGATCCAGAAAAAACGAAGTGGCAATGGCAATATCACAGGAAGTCCCTCCAGTCCGGCCTGGCCACCACCTCACCTCCTGCCATCCGCCCCACCCCGCCACACAGCCACACCTGACACTGCACGCCTGCTTCCCGAGGGAGCCGCGCTCACACACATCAGCGCCTTTGCCCCACCCTGACCCTGAGAAATCTCTGCACTTGCTGGGCACCCTGCATCCTTCCTCTGAGCCCCTGCCCACCCACATTGTTGTGTGCACATTTCCCCTCCCGGAGTTTGAGCTTCATTAGGGTTAGAGACAAGCTCTTTTCATCTCTGTAGCCCTGATAACCTACACACAGTAGATGCTGGGAAATATTTTATGAATGAGCGAGCCTTATCACCCGCGCTTATAAAATCCAAGGGCAGAAATCACTTGTAATAACATCTTTTGCTTTATTACATTTCTCCTAAGGAAAAAAAACATTCTCAAATAGTTGATTTCGTTTGAGCCATTTGGTAAGATGCTCTGACAAAGTGCTCCTGTGTGATTCAGATGTGTGGGCTGGTTGGGTTTGACATAAATATCTTCCTATTTTGTAATTTGGAGACATCGCATTTGGAGAGTGAGGACATAGAGCGGTATGAACACACATTTGGCTCATTATGCGAGGACATCTAATATTCCAAATTATTCCAGCCTCTCGGTATTTTAAAGACCTTAGAAAAGCAGCCAAGTTCCCATTTTCTTCGATATTGCCATGGGGAGGGGGGCGTCGTAGATAGATGCCCCACACCAGTTAGCACTTAATGGGTCATAATTGGCCTCCTCAATCAGACTGCAAAGTCTTTGAGAACAATGCCAATAAATTTGATTATTTCTGTATATTCCAAGGAGCCGGGTATGCAGCAGGTGCTTAATAAGTGCATAGTGATTAATACAGTGCAACATATAAACCGAGTACTCCTGGACTGGCCAGGGCCATCAGTGGACACAGCACTGGGCACGGTACTAGAGTCAGTAAGGAAGCACCCGTGAAGTCCTAAGTTGACTGATGCACAGGAAAGTGGCCAGAGGAAGGCAGGCTGTGTAGACAGGCGGGATCCCGTGAGCAACTGAGGACACTGAGGATTTCTCACACTTTACCTTCTAGTAAGCCACGGCATGATGCTGGCAGCAGCTCACAAGTGCCAAGAACTGCTGTAAATACTTCACATATATTTTCTCTTTAAATGCTGGCTGAATTGAATATTACGAGCGTTTCATCCAAGCCAGGCCACTCTGAGTCGTTCATCAGAGAAGGAGCGTCACCAGGTGGCAGCCGGCAGCAGCACGAGGCGCCAGCACAGGCGCGGGGTGGAGGGTGGAGCCCGGGGACGCGGGACTCCTGTTGCTGAGCGCGCCTGTCCGCCGGGTGCCTGTTCCTGGGGTGGTGGCAGCGAGGTCAGGTGGCCGCCCAGCCAGGGGGCCCTCTTCCATCTCCATCCGGTCAAATGTCTCCCCTAGGGCAAGGGTGCTGCAGCCAGATGTGACCCAGAAGGGCAGCCCTGAGTGCCTGATAGACACTCAGTCGCGAAGGGCTCCGAGCTCTAGAGCAGGTGCGTCAGGTAACCCTGTGGCCCAGTCTGATATGCCGACCGCCGAGCAACAAGCATCAGAGGAAACTGTCCTACTGACTCTCCCCCTCGGAGAAGAAACCTTGCCACGTGTTCTGCTTAATGGCTTGAGGCGCTGACAGGATGACCACCCTGGGACACCTGTGCCTCACCTGCCCAGAAGCCCACCCTCGGGATGGCGGTCAGTGCTACTGCGGGCACTGCGTCTGAGCAGCCTGTGGCTCTTTCTGCAGAAGCAGCCCAGTGGGATGGCGTCTGATGGCGAACACAGGCCTGGGCTGATGTGTCCACCTGCCAGGGGTTGTTCCGAGGCCTCAAGGATGGAACGCCAGTTCCCCTGCCACTCAGAGTGCAGCCTGGGGACAGCAGTCTCAGCATCACTTGGGAGCTGGTGAGAGGCGCAGACTCTCAGGCTCCACCCAGACCTATGGTCTCAGAATCTGCCCCGAATCAAGGTCCCCGGGTGATCCCTTTGCATGTGAAGGTTTGAGAACCATGGCTTTAGAGCAGTTGTTCTCGACCCTGGTTGCACGTCAGAATCCCCTGGGGAGGTTTAAAAACCTCCTGATCCTCGGGTCATGCCCCAGCCCAGTTGCTGGCAGGGGATCCAGGGTGACTTCCAATGCAGCCACAGTGGGGCACAGCAGTTCTCCACCTCTGAGCACGGCCCTCACATCGGCAGGTGAGCTTTCAGCTGGGGCACCTGCAGGAACACTCCCTGGGGGTACAAACACAGTGCTCACCCACAAGGACAAGGAGCTGCTGCAAGCTTGGTGCCCGCACCATGCAGGCGGTGGAAGTGTTCGTGGCCCCCACCGTGTCCTGGTCTGTGATCTAGTGGCAGGAGCCGGGCACACAGCATCATTGGTTGGGGAGACAGGGCTCGTCACGTGGATCCAGTCCCCTTCTGAGAGGTGCCTCTTACAATACAGGCTTAGGGCAGCCTAGAAAGATCCACCCACTGATCACGGCTCGGCTGCACTCAGAAGGGCTGCACAGGGACTTCCCTGGTGGTCCAGTGGTTAAGAATCCGCCTTCCAATGCAGGGGACGCGGGTTCGAGCCCTGGTTGGGGAACTAAAATCCCACATGCCACAGGGCAACTAAACCCGTGCACCGCAACTAGAGAGAAGCCCACGCACCACAACTACTGAGCCCATGCGCTCTAGAGCCGGCGCACCACAACTAGAGAGCCCACGTGCCGCAACTAGAGAGAAGCCCACAATGAAGAGCCCACATGCCACGATGAAGAAGACCCAGCACAGCCAAAATAAGAAAAAAAAAAAAAGAAGGGCTGGACAACTGGAGTTCTGGGGAAGGGGTGGGATGCTGTCCAGCTCCCGGGGAGGGTCTGTACAGCAGGGGTGATGGCTCTAAAGCACACTGTTCTGCTTTCAATGCTACAGTTTCTGTAACAAAAGGTTTTCCTTTGAGTCACTGAGTCATCCAGGCCCAGGCACCCAGGAACTCAGTAAGAATCTACCAAGGCCTGACTCTTAATACACGATGTGGTCCAAGACAGGAGCTACAGACATGGCCCGGGCCCAAGCTGGTCCGTGCAGTTCCATTCCCTGGCAAGAGTGGTTGTTTCAGGGACAGGCATGTGACTCATTTCAGGCCAAGGGGAGTGAGGCTCAGGGCTTTTACGGAATTGTTGAAACAGAATATTTCCTTTCTGTTGGGTCTGGGAGGATGTGAGTTTAGAGAAGAAAGAAACACCAAGAGGTGAAGGGGAAAAGCAATGCACCTGGGGACTCTGTTGAGAGTTCTGGATCCAGCTGTTCCTGAAGTCAGCTACCAGAGATTTTCCAGTTACCTAAGCTACAAAGTCCATCTCTCTGTTCTTTTTTTTTTTAAACCAAACAAACCTTTGCAAGCCTTATTTGCAAAAGAAAAAGTCCCAACTAATTCCCTGAGCAAACAGGGGCTGTGTGAGTGATGTCAAACCATTTGAACCCCCTGGAGCCGCCCGGACACAATTTGTTTGGTTCCGTTTTTAGATCTTTAGGACAAAGGGGTTTGGTACACTTTCAGGACAGCTGCACCCAGGACAGGCTGGGGCAAACATAAAGGCAGGTATCAGTGAAGGAAGAGTATGTCCACTGCAGATTTACACAGGGCGGAGGTGCAACCCCTTGGTATCAGAGTTACCTCTGAACCGCTCAGTAACCAGCAGAATAAGCCAGCTCCAAGCTCTGTCCCATTCGCTGTACGTGCCCTGTGTCCTCTCACGGAATCGCTTCTTCCAGTAGGTGGAAAACAGTCTGTCAAAGGATGAAGGGCTAGGGCTTTGGAGGGAGACAGATTCAGGCGGAGCCAGGTAGTGAGAGCAAGATCCTTGGGTGAAAAGGGCTGTGGGGTGTTCAGGGAAGGCAGACTTAGATGTGTCACTGGCATCCTGAGCCCCAACAGGAGCAGAGCAGCAGCATGGCTCCTGGGCTTCAGGCGAGGCCTGGGTGGGGCAGTGCACCAAACGCAAAGGGACCACAGAAAGAGAAGACGGGCCAACTCAGAGCACCTGGTGCAGAGGCGGGAGGATGGAGGTCTTGATGCAGCGGCCAGCGGCACCGAGGCCAGCAGCATTTCTCCCTCCCAGACATCACACACCACACTCCACCTCCCAGGACTGAGGAGCAACCCACTGGGTGCTGAGGGCTGGAGGAAACACCACACCGGCTGAAATTAAGACGGGTGGCCCTGTGCTCTGGGGGCTCAGAGCACAAATGAAGCTGAGTTGTCGGGAAACCAAGTTGTTTCTTGGGCACCTACACTGGTGGCCTGAGACCTGCACGTGGGGAGTCCGGCCTGGGGCTCGGCTCCCAGCAGGCCCGCCGCTCTCACGGGCCCCGCACCACTATGAAAGGAGCACGTTGGTACACTAACACAAAGCACAACTTGTGCGGCCAACCAGAGGTGATAAAATTCTACGCCAAACAGAGGGATAAACCTGGGCCTGAGTAGAACAGGAAGAGCCCCGCGTGGCTCCCTGCACGGGAGTCCTGGTTGTCACTCACCAGCCAGGCCTCGGTGTCTCACCTGTCACAGGACCTGCTGTGCAGGCCGCCGTGCAGGCCCGGAGGAGATGATGTAACGCATGAGGCGTGTAGAGCTAACGGGAGGGCTCTTGGCTCACCGTTATTTTTGGCATCTCTCAGAATGCAGCACATAGCGCCCACACACACCACCTCCACACAAGGCCTGCTCTGGCTGTCCTGTCCCCAGCTCCCTGGGATGTGGAAACAGCGTGCCCATGGGAGACGCTTTGTGGCTGGGGAGCAGCCAGTGCTGGGAGGTGGGGGCCACAGACCCACAGGTGCCCCATCCAGCTGGAGACATGGGCCAGCAGGGGGCATGAGGGGGTAGACTTCAATGCAAAGAGGGAGGCACGGATGACGATCTGGTCCCCACCTGCAGGCACCTGAGAAATGGGAGGATGAAGCTGGGCTTTCCGGAGAGTAGTGCCAGATGCTGTGCCCCACCCTCCAACCCTGGAAACAAGTGCCCACTGAGTTGGGCACAAGGAGGTCAGGGAGAGAGCGCCTGGCACCGAAAGGAGCAGGAGTGTGGGCAGGGGTGGGTGTCCATGGCAATTAGGCATCTGTAGCATCATAAGGAAGCTGAAGCCCAAGCACAGAGGCTGTGGTTTACGAAGATGATATATTTGAGACAAGGGCTGAAATCTGCTGCTGGGGTCGGTTCATCAGCAACTGTAAAAGGGCGTGAGATGTGTGGCTCGGTTGCTATGGCATCTTACCTCCAGACCTGGGTACCATTTTCCTGTACCAGGGCCCATTTAAAGGCCTCTTCTTTTACTTCATGCCGAGGAGCTGCTAACCCAAGGTGGAGGGGGCGGACGACAGAGAGAAGAGTAACCCCCTCTTTTAATGGTAAGATTCATAGCAACTGCACTTTTAAAGTTTCTCCGTAGGAATAAATTAACAGCCAAGAGCCATAACGATGCTATTGGAAGAACGTTTACAATTCAGAGTGAAATAATTATCACAAAAATATGACTGACAAGGTGCGGTTAGAATTTTTAAAAATTAACTCAGTAAAGCTGCATAAGAAAGAACTGAAAATGCAGATGAAAATGTGGCCTTTAGAAGCTCAGAATCTCGGAGGCGGAAAAACTAGAGCTTTCCCTTGGCAACCAACCATTTTTCAAGCAACAGAACTGAGGCTGACAGATTCTGAACGTGCCCCAGGACACACTGAATAAGTGGCAAAACCGAGCTCTCTTCGCTAACCAAATATCATGATGCCAAACATTCAACGTGATTCCAAACACTTTTAATGATAAAACTGAAAGCAAATGACATCAGCAAGAATGGTGGAATAAGGACCCCCAAAAAAATCTCTTCTCCATAAAAGCAATTTAAAAACTGGCCAAAAGGGGGCTTCCCTGGTGGCACAGTGGTTGAGAATCTGCCTGCCAATGCAGGGTACACGGGTTCGAGCCCTGGTCTGGGAAGATCCCACATGCCGCGGAGCAACTGGGCCCGTGAGCCACAACTACTGAGCCTGCGTGTCTGGAGGCTGTGCTCCGCAACAAGAGAGGCCACGATAGTGAGAGGCCTGCGCGCCCGATGAAGAGTGGCCCCCGCTTGCCGCAACTAGAGAAAGCCCTCGCACAGAAACGAAGCCATAAATAAATAAATTAATTAATTAATTAAAAAGAAAAAAAAAACTGGCCAAAAAAAAAAAAAGGTTAGAATCAACTTCGTCAGAACTCTAGAAATTAACCAAAGGCTTTAGCACTCCGTGGAGCATGTATTCCACGGCTAAATCTCAGTAAAAAAACAGTGAATGTTGTGGCATTTTAACTTGCCTTACTCCAACCCTCGGCTCTCCAGCTCCTTGGGAGCCTTGAAAACCAACAGCTTCACAATTACTGGGTAAATGAGTAGCCCGGCAGTCACTAGATGGGGAAGAACTGGATTGGAATGTCTTCAAAGCTCCATTTCCAGAGAATTGTCATTATTTAACCTGTTTGGTGGTTCCCCAGAAAACCTCACTTGCAAGGGGAGAAAGCCCAGTCTGACCTGAGTTAGAGCTCTCTCAGTGTGAAAAGCCGTTTTCCCCCTAAAGGGAAATATTTAACTTCACTGAGGCAAGTGGATAACAGTTGGGGTAAATGACAGACTAACTAAAATGCTTAAAAAAAAAGCCCAACATATTCCTGGGAATCTAGAAGACCACATGTAGGGCTATGCACATACTCAGGAAAGTCCTGAGAAGCCCCTAGGCTCTCACCTCTGGCTGACCTTGAAGCTCTGTGCAAGTAGGAAGTGAGGGTTTAGACAGAGTTGTCAACTGCCTGTCTGAGTGCCTCGACATGCACACAGAGTCCCGCAGCAAAGACTGGGAGGACTGCTGATTCTAAATGTCTAAGAAAGTCTCTGTCCAATCACTAGCTGATTACTAAGCCAACCAAAGCAGAGACTTCAGTGGCCACACATGATAAAAAATACAGGCTTTATGGAATTAGTTCAGAAAAGTCAAAACAAACAACAACATATGCTGGGGAGTCAGGGAGAATCCCATATCCAAAGCTGCCACATTATATATTTTAAATGTTCAACAAACAATTACAAAACATACAAAGAAACAAAAAGTGTGATGCATACACAGGAAGCCCAGCTGTTGGACTTACTTGACAAAGAACTCAAATCAGCTCTTTTAAATATAGTCAAAAAACCAAGAAACCACGTATTAAGCAAAGTATGAGAATGATGTCTCACTGAACACATAACATGAAAAAAGAGAAATTATAAAAGAGAACCAAATAGAAATTCTGGAGTTGAAAAGTACAATAACTGAAAAATTTTAAAATCACTAGAGGGACTCAACAGCAGAGTTAAATGGAAAGATTCAGTGAACTTGAAGACCCATCAATTGAGATTAGCCTGCCTGAGAAACAGAAAGAGATACTATGAAGAAAAATAAACATCATTGAGCACACCAACATATACATATTGGGAATTTCAGAAGAAGAGGAGAGAATGGTGCGGAAAGAATATTTGAAGAACTAATAGTTGAACACTGCCAAAATTTGAGAACAACATTAATCTACACATCCAAGAAGTTCAACAAACTCTAAGCAGGATAAACTCAAAGAGATCCACACCGAGACACATCACAATCAAACTGTCAAAGACAAGAGAAAATCTTGGAAGGACTCATACCCTACAAGGGATCCCCAATAAGATTTCTTTTAAAGATTTTTTTATTTGATGTGGACTATTTTTAAAGTCTTTATTGAATTTGTTACAATATTGCTTCTGTTTTATGTTTCGGTTTTTGGCTGCGAGGCATGTGGGATCTTAGCTCCCTGACTAGGGATCGAACCCACACCCACTGCATTGGAAGGTGAAGTCTTAACCACTGGACCATCACGGAAGTCCCCCCCAGTAAGATTAATGGCTGATTTCTCATCAGAATCCACAAGGCCAGAAAGCAGTGGGATGAACTATTCAAAGTGCTAAAAGCAAAAGACTGTGGATGAAGAACACTAGACCCAGCAAACTATTCTTCAACAATGAAACAATGGGGAACAACTGCTTAACAGGTACAGAATTTCCTTTTGGAGTGAAAAAAAAAATGTTTTGGAACTAGAGAGAGGTGGTGAATGTGCTAAATGCCACTGAATTTTTCACTTTAAACGGTTAATTTTATGTTACATGAATTTCACCTCAACTGCTAAAAAACAAAGGAAAAAATAAGACAAATTAAGACATTCCCAGATAAACAAAAACAGAGAGAAACTGTCACTAGCAAACCTGCCCTACAAGAAATACTAAAGGTTACTAGACAGTAACTCAAAACCACACGAAAAAACTGAGTACCAGTAATAACATAGGTAAACATAAAAACCAGCATAAATGTATTATTGTTTGTAACTCCTTTTTCCTTCTACCTAATTTAAAAGACAGTTGTATAAAGCAATAACTACAACTCTGTGCTAATGAGCACATGGTGTATGAAGATATAATTTGTCTGACAATAACAGCATTAAAAAGGGGTGAGGAAATGGGGTTATAAAAGCAAATTTTCAATATACTATTGAAATTAAGTTGGTATTAATCTGAACTAGATCGTTATAAATTAAAATTGTAATCCCCGCGGGCAACTACAAAGAAAATAAATCCTCAAAAAGGTAAAGAAATGACAAGGGAATTTAAATGGTACACTAGAAAGCATCTATTTAACACAAAAGGAGGCAGTAATGGAGGAATAGAGAAACGAAAAAGGCTAATACACACAGAAACTAAAGACCAAAATGGCTAATGTAAATCCCACCTTATTACTAATTACATTAAATGAAAATGGGTTAGACATTCCAAATAAAAGAGAGAGACTGATGAAATGGATTGAAAAATGATCCAACTATATGCTCTCTACAAGAGATACACTTTAAATTCAAAGACACAAATAGGTTGAAAGTAAAAGGATGGAGAAAAGATATACCATACAAACAAACCAAAACAGAGCTGGAGTGGCCATATTCATATCAGACAAAATAGAGTTCAAAACAAAAATTACTACCAACAAAGTGGGAAATTATATATTGATAATAGTGTCAATCAATGAAGATTTAACAATTACATACATATATGCACCTAATAACAGAGCTCCAAAATACATGCAGCAAAACTAACAGAACTGAAGGAAGAAACAGACAAGCAGTAATAGTTGAAGTCTCCAATGCTCCATTTCAATAATTATAGAACAACTAGACATAAGATCGACAAGGAAATAGAAGACTTGAAAAACATGATAAGCCAACTAGACCTGACAGACATAGAACATTTTTTAGGCCATAAAACATCCTTGATACATTTAAAAAGATTAAAATCATACTAAGTATGTTTTCCAACTACAACAGAATTAAATTAGAAATCAATAAGAAGGAAATCTGGGAAATTCACAAATAAGTGGAAATTAAATAACATACTCCTAAGTAACCAATGGGTCAAAGAAAAAAAATCACAAGAGACATTAGGAAATATTTAGAAATAGATAAAAACAACAACTTATGGATGCAGCCAAAGCAGCTTAATTTATAGCTATAAATGCCTATATTAAAAAGGAAGAAAAAACTCAAATCACTTGCCTAACATTCCACCTTAAGATATTTAAAAAAGAGCAAACTAAACTAAAAGCAAACAGAAGGAAAAATATAATAAAGATTAGAGAAGAAATTAATGAAATTGAGAACAGAAAAATAACAGAGAAAATCAACAAAACCAAAAGCTGGTTCTTTGATAAGATCAACAAAGTTGACAAACCTTTAGCTGGACTAACTAACCAAGAGAAAAGGAGAAAAGACTCAAATTACTAAAATCAAGAATGAAAGAGGGGCCATCACTACTGACCGTACATAAGTAAAAATGATTATAAAGGAATTCTATGAACAATTGGATGCTGACAAACTAGATAACCTAGGTGAAATGGACATATTCCTAGAAAGATACAAACTACCAAAACTGACTCAAGAAGACATTTTTTTTTTTAAACATCTTTATTGGAGTATAATTGTTTTACAATGGTGTGTTAGTTTCTGATTTATAACAAAGTGAATCAGTTATACATATACATATGTTCCCATATCTCTTCCCTCTTGCATCTCCCTCCCTCCCACCCTCCCTATCCCACCCCTCTAGGTGGTCACAAAGCACCGAGCTGATCTCCCTGTGCTATGCGGCTGCTTCCCACTAGCTATCTATTTTACATTTGGTAGTGTATATATGTCCATGCCACTCTCTCACCCTGTCACATCTTACCCCTCCCCCTCCCCATATCCTCAAGTCCATTCTCTAGTAGGTCTGTGTCTTTATTCCCATCTTGCCACTAGGTTCTTCATGACCTTTTTTTTTTTTCCCTTAGATTCCATATATATGTGTTAGCATACTGTATTTGTTTTTCTCTTTCTGACTTACTTCACTCTGTATGACAGACTCTAACTCCATCCACCTCACTACAAATACCTCCATTTCATTTCTTTTTACGGCTGAGTAATATTCCATTGTATATATGTGCCACATCTTCTTTATCCATTCATCCGATGATGGACACTTAGGTTGCTTCCATGTCCTGGCTATTATAAATAGAGCTGCAATGAGCATTTTGGTACATGACTCTTTTTGAATTATGGTTTTCTCAGGGTATACGCCCAGGAATGGGATTGCTGGGTCGTACGGTAGTTCTATTTTTAGTTTTTTAAGGAACCTCCATACTGTTCTCCATAGTGGCTGTATCAATTTACATTCCCACCAACAGTGCAAGAGTGTTCCCTTTTCTCCACACCCTCTCCAGCATTTATTGTTTATAGATTTTTTGATGATGGCCATTCTGACTGGTGTGAGATGATATCTCATTGTAGTTTTGATTTGCATTTCTCTAATGATCAATGATGTTGAGCATTCTTTCATGTGTCTGTTGGCCATCTGTATATCTTCTTTGGAGAAATGTCTATTTAGGTCTTCTGCCCATTTTTGGATTGGGTTGTTTGTTTTTTTGTTATTGAGCTGCACGAGCTGCTTGTGTATTTTGGAGATTAATCCTTTGTCAATTGCTTCATTTGCAAATATTTTCTCCCATTCTGAGGGTTGTCTTTTGGTCTTGTTTATGGTTTCCTTTGCTGTGCAAAAGCTTTTAAGTTTCATTAGGTCCCATTTGTTTATTTGTGTTTTTATTTCCATTTCTCTAGGAGACGGGTCAAAAAGGATCTTGCTGTGATTTATGTCATAGAGTGTTCTGCCTATGTTTTCCTCTAAGAGTTTGATAGTGTCTGGCCTTACACTTAGGTCTTTAATCCATTTTGAGTTTATTTTTGTGTATGGTGTCAGGGAGTGTTCTAATTTCATACTTTTACATGTACCTGTCCAGTTTTCCCAGCACCACTTATTGAAGAGGCTGTCTTTTCTCCACTGTATATGCTTGCCTCCTTTATCAAAGATAAAGTGACCAAGAAGACATTTTTAATTGACCTATTACAACTAAAGAGATTGAATTAGGAATTTTGAAACCGTCCACAAAGAAAAGCCCAGGCCCAGACAGCTTCACTGGTGAATTCCACCAAATGTTTAAAGGAGACTACTAATGGATTGTAGTTACTTTTTGAGGCAATGAAAATGTTCTGGAATTAGTGGTTCACAACCTCGTTTGGAGATATGTGAATTATATCTCAACTATTTTAAAATTAGGGGGAGAAGCAAAACAAAAGCAATCTAGTAGAGTTATAACAATGGGATTCCTGGAACTTTTTTTTTTTTCTTATTGGTAAAGTTGAACATTATTTGAAAAGTTGTGAGTCATAAGCCCCTTCCATTTTTTTTTTTTCAGTCCTAAAGTAGGTGGCTTCTTATTTCATCTCTTCCTTTTCTATACTGTGAAAGCTTTCAATAAAATTGAAGACATGAGTCATGCTAGGGGAAAATATATGCAATATATATAAGAATGGGAATATATATCCTTGATTTATAAAGAGCTCTTATAAAACAATAAGAAAAATGCAAACATTCCATTGAAAAGTGGGCAAAGGACATGGAAAAACAATTCAAACGATAGGAAACAGCCAGTAAGCATATAAAAAATGGTCAGTCCCACTAATAACCAAACGTAACCATCAGGCTCCTGGAAATTTTAAAAGGTAGATACTATTCATCTTTGGCAGAGTGTGGGAAATGGGCATGCCCATATGCTGCTGGTAGTTTAAAAATGGTACACCTTTTCTGGACAGCCATTTGGCAGTTTCTATCAAAATCTTAAATGTATTCATCCTGTGACACAGCAATTAACTTCTGGGAATTTGTTCTATAGAAATATTCAGAGACACGTACAGATAAATGAGCAAATATGTTCCCTGAAGCCAGATTTGTATTAAAAATTCAGTCATCTCATAAACACTCCTTGACATGGGAATGGTTAACCAATTATTTAGGATAATAAAGAGTGGTTAAAAGAAATGAGGTGGATCTATTTACTGACTTGGAAGTGTCTATAAAATACATTATGAAGTTTCAATAAAGATCTGCAGAAAAATATGCAAACATAGTATGACTTCATTTTTGTAAAAAAAATGTAAAGCCCAATATGCACGTGTGTATATGCATGTATACATGCAAGGTGTGTTATATATTTTCATCTATAACATACATGTATTACATATATAGGTATAATAAATGTAACCGGTTACAGACCAAGCTGGACGCCTTAGAGTGAAGCAGAAACCATCCGCATCCTTCCTCACATTCTTACTAAACTTGCTCTGTGGACCTGTTCCCGCCACCTGCACGCACGTCAGACATAGCTTTTCGGGCCTTTCTGAAATAGTAGATGAATAGCCCATCTCTTTTGGCACAAAACACTCCAGTCCAGTCCAGTGGACTTGAGGGTAGAGTCCTTTCCACAAGAAAGTGTCTCTACTCCCTGGCTAACGGAGGCCCAGAGGCCCATGGGGAAGCTGTGTAGACACCTGCCTGGCTTATCACCTGGCCGGTCCCTGGACTAAGGCCCCCAAGGACAGGCCCCATCCAAGTGGGGCCAGGGCCCTCCGGGTGGTCTGGGCCCACCTCCCCGCTGCAGGCCCACATACTCTCTGGGAACCCCTCTGGCCAGGTCCCACTTGGGCAGCCCTCACTCTGGCCATAGCCCTGGCAGGAGTGCCACCCGTCCAGAGAGGTGCTTCCCAGGTGCTTCCTACAACCTCCAGGTGCACAAGGTAGGGGGCTAGGTTCAGGGAAGGAAATGGACTTGCTGATGACATCTCCAAAGAACTTCTCTCCATCTACGATTCCAGCTCTCAGGCGAGGAGGTGGCTGGGGCCTGTGTTTCCCCCTGCCTTCCCCACACCGTGGAACCAGGGGCTGCAGAAGCACCACAAAACAGTCCTCAGTCCAGAGTGCAGAGGAGCTCTACTTTCACATCCCGTTGTGTAAAAGTACAGAAAAGATCTGGAGGGACACACAGTGGCTTATCTCTGGGGAAGGGGTGATAGCTGTTTACTCTTTATGTTACTGTAGTGTATGATTTTTTTAATTACTCATGTAAATGAAAAGACAATTAAGAAGAAAAAAGTCTCCCAAGTCTATTTCTGACTTTCTCAGTGTGAGCAGCTTGTCTTTTACTGAGGAAGCCCCATGCCGTCAGCAGAAGGCTCTGTATCCTCAGGTCCACCTGAATTCACCTGAACTCCCAGGGACCACACAGCGGAGTCACCTGGGCACCATCCCCAGAGGTTCTGACGTCATCAGCCAGGAATGGGCGTGGGTATCAGGCAGTGTTAAAGCTCCCCAGGTGACTCCAAAGTGAAGCCGGGTTAAGCAGCAACGGGCTTGCTCCTTTTATGGGGCCCAAACCACGCCCAGCTATACCCGTGCCGCCCCCCTCCACTCCCCTAATTGTGTCAACACCACCTCCTCCTCCCAGGGGAGCTGGAAACACTGCAGAGGTAGAAGCAGCAGCACCTGGTGAGCAGAGGACGATGTGGGAGCCCACGGCCAGGGCTGGCAGGGCTGACATCATGCTGCAGGACCACTCACTGGACAGCAAAGGGCATGGCCAGCCCACTGGAGAGGAAACCTTTCCCCTGGACCTGAGAGCCTGCAAGAGTCAGGGTCTGTTAAAGCATTTCCACTTTTCTCCAGCTTTCTTCCCTTCTTCTGGATCATCGGCTGCCACTGTTTCTTGTACACCAAGCAATCCCTGTTTTTGCTGTTAGAGTGTTGGTTTTCTTGCTTTATCTGGAAGACCTCTTTGACTGACTTCTTCTTTTTCCCCCACATGGGATGTAAAGGTGAATTTCTGAGCTCCTCCAGGCACAAAAATACCTCTATCGGTCCTCACACTTGACTAATAATGTAGCAGGGAGGGGCATTCTACGTTGGAGATCATCTCCACCAAACCTGGCAGATACAACACCACTGGTGCTGACGAGAAGTCTGCTGTCAGTTTGATTTCTGTTCTTTTTTGGCAACCTGCTTTTTCTTTCCACAAGTTTAGCAATATTTTTCTTACCCTAAGAATTCTGAAGTTTGGCTAGAATATATTTCCCCCAGGCCTCTCCTTTGGATGAGAAGCTGGGTCAGTGGGACAGGCTGGCAGCCCGGGACTCTCACAACTGCCGAAAGTAAGAAAGCTTTATCCTGGGTGCAAAGCGTGTGAGGTCTTTCACTCCTGGAGAGCATCATCTCTCCTCTTTTATTCTCCTCCATGTCTGTTCTGAGGTCTCAGGTCACCTCAGGCTGTGCAATGATTCTCGGTCAGAGCCCAGCACCACCGCCAGGAGCCTGTCCAAGCAGACTGCCCACCTTCTTCAGAGAACGCTCTCGGTTTTATCCTGGAGGCAAGATCTGCTCTGGGCTACTCTGATCTGCAGTAAGTGTCAGTGGGGGCTCCCGGGGGGTGGCGGGGGGCATTTGTTCCACGTAAGTTCTCATTCTTCGTATTTAACCACGTGGAGCTTGGGGCTTCCCCGGGGCTCCGTGAAAAACTCACTCACGTGTCTCTCCAGGGTCTTGGGCTGCTTCGGCCTCTGCTCTGCTTTCCTTGTCAACCCATTCCGTTTTTACCTTCTAGGCATTCCTCTGCATTTCTGGTCTGCTGAGGGTATTGTGACTTCCTTCTTTTCGCCTCATTGTCTCTCATTTCATTGGGACCCAGCGAAGGAGGAAAGCGGATGTGTGCCTCACCTACCAGCCCAAACTCTCAGGATAGTAACTTTATTAAATCAAAGTTCCGGAGAGAATCACAGTGATGACCTCATGCAAACCTCCCATTAGAGAGACGAGGAAACAGACCCAGAAAAGCCAGTGACTTGTCCATGTGCCACATCTGGTGGTCAGTGGGAAGCCAGGACAAACCAAGGGCCGGGCCACACAGGCAGTGCCCATAAGCCGAGACCATGAGACCTCCCCGTTCCTGGAGGTTTTCTTTAATCAGGAAATCAGACAAGGCTTCAAACAAGAACAGGTAGGTGCCCTTGGACCTGGCAGGACTGTGAACCAGCAGAGCCCGTCAGCGCTCTGGGGCCCTTGTGGCAGTCTGGATGGCTGTGGCATGCAGGGCAAACTGTCCCCGAGGGTCCCAAAGACCAGGTTGGCTGGACTTCCAAGATGGCCGAGTCAGCCCTGGGCACAAGGCACAGCCCTCCCCTGCCTAGCCGGGGGGGCCCACAGGGTCACCCAGCCCACCTCCCTCCAGCCCCCTGGGTCTAGGGCCTGAGCACATGAGCAGGACACAGGCACTCCCAGCTACAGCTGGACGTGCCCACAGCCTTCAGACCCATCCTAAGGTCCAATCAGCAACACCTATGCCCAGACGTGGACTCAAGACACCGTGTTTTCCAAGTGGAAAGCCATCTTTTATTATTATTATTATTAATTTTAATTGGAGTATAGTTGCTTTACAATGCTGTGTTAGCTTCTGCTGTATAGCGAAGTGAATCAGCTATACGTATACACATATCCCCTCTTTTTTGGATTTCCTTCCCATTTAGGTCATCTCCTTCCCATTTAGGGGACTGAGTGGAGTTCCCTGTCCTATACAGCAGGTTCTGGTCCCTGGAGCCAGAGGGGGGTTGGAAAGAGGAGGAGGGAGAAGGAGGAGGGAGAAGACCCCCCCCCCCACCTCTGGAAACAGTCTGCCCGCAGGACCATGCTGCAGGGGAGGGACAGCTCAGGAGAGGCCGAATTGGGATGTGTTTCAAAGTTAAATAGGGCAGAGAAGGGACAACACCAGCACATCACGTGAGAGTCATGTGGAGGCGAGTGATGACGGGCAGAGTGGCCACACGACGCAGCAGTAGATGAGATTTCCCCTGAAATGTGACAAAACCCTCGGGCCTACCCGATGTCACCCATGGAGGGAGTGGGGTGGGCCCTAGTGGCTCGGCTTTGGTGAGTGGGCAGCAACCTGTATAGTGTGAGAAGGGAGAAAATCTATAGGATGTGAAGAAGCAGCAGATTTGTGACGTAATGCAAAAGGAGCGTTGTGAAGCTTCTCCAACAGCCTCAACTGCTCCAGCTCCCGTCCCCTCCCTCAGTGGCATTTGGAGTCCATGTTGAATGGTTTAACACAATTATTATTCAAGTATTTAAAAGGTTATTATTTCCCTGACCAGACTGTAGGCAAATCAGAAGGCAGGGACTGGCGCCTTGAGGCCATCACATTCCTGCTGGTCGCTGGCTCTGGGATTTTACAGATGACTCCGTCCCTTCATCGTAACATCTGCCCTCAGCACTTTCTAACTCGAGGCTCTGTGCTCGGTGCCCAGGACACAACAGTGACAACACAGGGAGGACCCTGTCTGCAGAGATCTGGGGGCAATGATGATACAGCGTGTCAGGCGCCAGGACAGAAGAACAGGCAATTCTCGGGCCAGGAGGGAGGGATGCTCAGCCCAGAAGAAAGTGGCATGTAGGCTGAGGATGGACAGGTGGATGGAAAACTTGCCGGACGAATCCTGTGTGTGGTCAGGGGTTGGGGTCACGATTCCAAGTACAGGGAGTAGCATTCTGCAAGGGCATGGTAAGACACTGAGCGTCGGATTGGGGGTGGGTACGAAGACTAAGCTAGAGAAACAGGCAGAGGAAAACCAGATGGTTCAAGGATAGATATGAAGCCATGTCAAAGTGTTTGGACTCTATTCTAAAGATTATAAGAGCCTGACAAGATGTTCAGCAGGAGAATGAGCTGAACAAATCTGAATATCAGAACGATCTCTTGGGGCTTCCCTGGTGGCGCAGTGGTTGAGAATCTGCCTGCCAATGCAGGGGACACGGGTTCGAGCCCCAGTCTGGGAAGATCCCACATGCCGTGGAGCAACTAGGCCCGTGAGCCACAACTACTGAGCCTGTGCGTCTGGAGCCTGTGCTCCGCAACAAGGGAGGCCGCGATAGTGAGAGGCCCACGCACCGCGATGAAGAGTGGCCCCCACGTGCCGCAACTAGAGAAAGCCCTTGCACAGAAACGAAGACCCAACACAGACAAAAATAAATAAATAAAAATAAATTAAAAAAAAAAAAAGAAAGATCTCTTTGGCTAAAAGGTAGAGCTGCGGTGGTGGCATGGGGTGGAGAGGAATTGGGCCCATTTGAGAGCTATTTAGGAGACAGAATTTCCAGACACGGTGTCTAAAGAAGGGCTGGGGAAAGATAACGAGGATGGACCCCGGGTTCAGATTCAGGCAAGTGAGTGGACAGTGGAGCCCATTCCTGAGGCAGGAGACTCAGCTTTGAGAGAGAAGTGAAGATCATTCACAGTTCTGGACATGTCTCCAGAGGAGAAACCACTTCAAGGGAATAAATTAACAGCTGAAAAGGAATCGTTGTTCTAAGTTTATCAATTTCATAGAAACACTTATAATCATATAAACATTCATATAAATACACAAAAGGAAATCTTGAGAGTGGCCAAAAAAAAAAAAATCACCCAAACCTGCATCCTACATATATTCTAAGGGGCAAGTCTGGAGCAGAGGTGCAAACTCCATGACCTTTTATACAACAGAGAAAACCAGATCGTAACCTTGGGTGCGTCCTGACAACCGTCAGCAGAAGGACACTTGCGACATGAGAGTGAGCCTGGGTTGGGGATCTTTCTAAACCTCTCAGCACAGATGTTGTTACTTCAGGAGAGGAGGGGACCTGAACCTGTCCTCAGGGACTGGACAACTCAGGCACTCCTCGCCCTTCAGGAATTATTTTATTTTTAAATTCTCATCCAGTAAATCTGACTTGTTTTTGGTGCACAGTCCCATGAGTTGTGACACATGCCTAGATTCAGGTAGCCACCCACTGCCAGGACACAGAACTGTTCCATCACCCCCCCAAACCCTCCCCAGCACCTCTCCGTTATCCTCCCCTCCCCCTCCCCCAGCCCCTAGCAACCACCGATCTGTTCTCCGCCACTGTGGTCCTGTCTTTTCGAGAATGTCACAAAAATGGAATGGCACAGTATGTAACATTTTGAGACTGGCTTCTTTCGCTAAGCATGATGATTCTGAGATTCATCCAAGCTGCTGCGTGTACCCATAGTTTGTTCCTTTTATCCTTCTGGTATTAAACACAAAGCACTGACAGCGTTGCAAACATTTATTTGCTTTGCTCCTTTTATACTTTTCTCTTACATGGATGCCAAAGAAATCGTCTTTGTCACAGGGGCCCTGGTAGCAGCAAACCAAATTCATCATATGGGGTACGCAGTAAATCAGTGCCTCTTGCTGAAATAGATTAGAAAACACTACAGCCCTGAAGGTTCCGTTTGGTATAACTCTGCAGGGGAAGTCATGTTTAACTCCTAAAGTAGGGATGCTTTATGTAACCCAATGAAAAAAAGAAAAATTAACCTATAATTCTTCAAAAGCCTGGCTTGGGAGATACGGTTAAGCCTCAGCTATTGCTTTTCCTTACCATTCTCATAAAAATAAGAGAGGAGGGGTGCAGAGCAATCCTGTGCTCAGCTCGCCACAGACTTTTGAGCTACAAGGCAACTCGGGATGGCACGCTCACTTTGTGCCATCCTTTGTGCCAGCAGACATCACTGGACTCCGGCATGTATGTGCTCAGCACAGCACTGGGAACAGAGGTGGTGAACCCCCTGCCCTCGAGGGGAGTGGGGAGTTCCAGATGATCCCCAAACTGTGGAGCCCACTGTGAGGGTTCCTTCAGCCAGCTTTCTTCCCTCACTGCAGCTTGCTGAGGTTCCATTAAAATCACAGCCCCCCCAAGCTTTCATCATCAATGGGGTGGGTCAGGGGGCCCCAAAGCCTGCTGAGCAGCTGGGGAGGCTGATGTGGGATTTACTGTTTGTCACGTATAAGCCCCGAACGGTGAATCCACATGTAACTGATCAAGAGTTGATCGTGTGAGGGTTTAGATCCAGATACAAAGACTATGGGATCACCTGAAGGAAAACTGTCTGCTGGTCATTCGGCTGGCATGTGGAGTTTTATTGCTGGTTGTTGGAGTTTTACTGCTTTTTTTTCCACAACAAAAAGAAATAACAGTCAACAGTCAGTGCTCATTTAAAGGGCCATGAGCAAGTCAACATGGTAGGCAACACGGGGGTCTCAGAGAGCTCAGAGTCCTCACTTCCCTAAGGTCAGGGGGCAGAGAAGGCGTGCCCACAGTAAAAGCATCAGAGCATGGTGTCACCTGATGAGTGCCGACGTGGGACCAGGTGACAAACATCACCACGTTTAGGAAAGGGGGGTCCAGAATGGCCAGCCAGCCATCCCGGCTCTCGGTCAGGCAGGGCACACCTTGAGCCCTCTTACCCCGCCAGAGCGGGTGCACTCTGGGCCCAGGGCAACACAGCACGGAGCCTTCAGTGATGCGTGGACGGAGGCCTTGTAGCCTGTCACCGCAGACCAAAAAGGCCAAGGGCAACGGAGACACCGCCACTGTGCTCAGGGGACACGAGGGCAGCCCGGGCCCATTCCCACGAGACCGCCTGTTTTTTTCTTAAGTAGAAGGATGCACCAATTTTTGCCAGAAAGAGTGTGTTTCTCCAAAAAGAGGAAGAGACTGAAGTCCAGAGAGGGGGCATGATGAAGAGGCTCCTCTGGGGTAACTGCCAGCCCCCCACAAAGCCAAGATGCTGGCAACACCACTCTGACACCCCCAAGCTCAGCGGGAAGGGCCTTGTGGGCAGGAGAGGTGGCAGCCCCTGAACACGACAGTCACCTGCTGCCACGGGAGGCAGCCCACTCCGCCCATATCCCAGTCCTAGCAAAAGGCCACTTGGCCACTCTTCCCCACACAGCCTGATGGTCCAGTGGCAAGAAGGGGCTGAGGGTCCATCACTGGCCACCGGGCAGCAAAGAGGGATGAGACAAGGTCACATAACCTCAAGCCATTAATCCTTTCACATTGAAAAATATTTAATAAGCACCAAGGATTTACTATATAGCACAGGGAATTACACCCAATCTATGGTAATAACCCATAATGGAATACAATCTACAAAATGCTGGATCACTCTGCTGAATACTCTACTCCTGAAACTAACACGATATTGTAAATAACTGCACTTCAACTTAAAAAAATTTTAAAATATGTAATCAGCACCTAAAAACGACAAAAATCTACAGGACAAGAGTCCTCTTATAACCTTGTAGTTTCGTGAGCGAGTCTGACAGACATGATAAGTTACACGAGTCCACACGAGAAGGAAATCACATCCTTGAGGCAGAACGTGGGCAGGTGCCAAATGGACGGTCCAGTGGCTGCCATCACTCTGGGTTTGGAGCCAAGCTCTGAAGGGCAGGGAGGGAGGGGACGTCCAGGTGAAGGGACAGGGCGGGTGGCCTTGCAGGAGGGGAAGCCCCTGAGTGCAGTGTAGCGGTAGCAAAGGCAAGGCGTCAGCAGACAGACTGGCCCGAACGGACTGGAGGGAAGAACGTGGCTAAGGAGGAAATGAGGGAAAAAACGCTGAAAGGCTGGTGCTGCCTGATAACGGAGGGCCTGAGGGCGAGACCCCTGGATGTGTGTTTGGGAAATCTTCGCCCAACGGGAGTGAGAGGGAAGGACCAGAGGCTCCACGTGTGGGTGCCCTGGTGGCCCCTGTGGCCAGAACCAGGCTACTAAACCTGCCCAGCAATGATTCCCCCAGTGGCCCCCCACCCCGCTCCCAGCTTTCCAAAGGGGGCTGAGGAGCAGGAGAGAAAAAAGGCAGAGGTGGGACTCGGGGCCTGTCAACTGCGCAGGTGTACAGGGCGGGGAAGGTGGGCTGTTTAATAAAGCAGAGGAGGGCAGGCCTCCCAAGAGAATCACACAGAGCCGTCCCATCCTGATCTGCATCCCAAAATGATGTGAGGGCCCGAGCCCAGCCAGGGGGAGATCTGAGCCTCTTCCCGAAGCCTCATGGGGCAGAGCAAACCAGCCACAGGAAATAACCAGAGACGGCCCGGGTTCAGGGCCGGTGGTGGCCGCCCAGACAGCACCTCCTCATCTGAGAAGAAGCAGGTCCTCCAGCTCCACCTTCAGTGATGGTGGCAGTCAGAGGGTGAATTAAGTTCCACTGAAAGGAAGACGGAGCCCCCCCCCCCTTCCTTAGGACAGGAAGTGATTCAACAAGTAAAGAGGGTAGAGACTTCCCTGGCGGTCCAGTGGGTAAGACTCCACGCTCCCAATGCAGGGTGCCCAGGTTCAATCCCTGGTCAGGGAACTAGATCCCGCATGCATTAACTAAGAAGTCCGCGTGCTGCAACTCCAAAAAAAAAAAAAAAAGATCCCGCATGCTGCAACTAAGACCCGGTGCAGCCTAAATAAATAAATAAAGGGGTAAAGGGCAGGGGGGAGGGGTGTTCAAAGCAAGGGGCTCCGCCACTTAGAGCAAGGTGAGCTAGGGCAAGTCCTGTGACCCCTCATGGCCTCTCTTCACTCCCTCATCTGTGAAATGGGACCATACCTGTTTGCAGGGCTGCTGAGAACTAAATGAAGCTAGGCTGGCACAGGACCTGGCCAGGGAAAGGCTAATAAACAGTGACCGTTTTGGGCCTCATGAGGCCCTAGAGCTTCTGCTGCAGCGGGAAGGTTGCCAGCACCAGGCAAAAGGATTTCCAGTTTGGGTTCCCACAAGCGACAGGAAGCACCCTTCCCACCAAAGGTCTGCCCATCCCCAACGCTCAGGGAGCCCTGATCTTATATATATGGCACACGGGGCACGGATGAAAGCACCATCCCAGGGCTCCCTCTCTCCTGAGCCCAGAGCCCTGGGGGCACAGCAGACATCCCAGGGGGACCAGCACAGGTGGCCTGGGGGTCCTGACATAGCACCAGCGCCCTGGCGCAGGGGGCCACAGGCTAATGTCGCATCCACTGAGCATCTCACCCAGGATGCTTATCTGTGTGATGGGACCACACATCAGACCACAGGGCCCCCAATCTGCAAGGAATCCTTCTGTCTCTACTTCAAGTCCTGAATCACAGAAGAGACAGTCCAGAGGTGGGCTCCCTTAGGAAGCCAAGTGAGCACCCTTCCCTCTGTGCCCCCGGCCCTCGTGGAGACCGGCAGAGCCAGCACCCTGAATCCACCCTGAGTCCAGGTGGCCTGGAGCAGAGGCACTCACTCCTGCCTCACCGCCCCCAGGCCCTGCAGACCCAGTGCCAGGACAAAGGAGCAGTTAGTGCTGCGGCCAAGGGCACCTGGCCACCATCGGGCAGCTGAGGGACCAGCTTTCCTGAACCCGCTAAATGCCCACCTCGGGCCACATCACTGTTCAGAATTCCCTGATTATAAATCGATTTTGTTTACCCCCCTATTTTTTAAAAATCCCATCTAGGAAAAAAATAAAGGAATCTTCGGGCCTCACTGTGTCAAACAATTCCACCTGTGGGAAGAGGCCACAGCTCTGCGGGCACATGGACGAGAGACAAGTTTAAACCACTGCAAACACTTAAATCAAGGGATAGTTTTTTTTTTTCTAAAGCAACAATATACCATGATGAAAAACATTTGCATTCTCATTAACTCCGAATGCTGAGAATGAGCTAAGGTTTTTTAACATGCCTCACCCTGCAATTGTTCGGCAAGTGGATCTTAGTAGTAAGTTTTATTTCTGATATGTCACTGAGTTAGGAAAAAAAAACATTCTTCCGGCATTATCCCTAGGCACACACACAGGTGTGCGGTCCTGAGATTAGGAATGCTGCTGCAACCATGATTCCTGCTTTCCTAGCCCTCCATCCAGGTGGTGCTCCCTTGTCTGATCTCTGGCGCCCAAATGACATCTGCAAAACAGAGTCCCCAGAGCCGCCCTCATCCCACGGCCAGCGATACCCTGAGCTCCTGGCAGCCTCGCGGTGGAGCCAGAGCCTCAAACCCGGTGAGGACGAGAAAAACAATACCCAGGAGAGAGAGTTATACAAAGTGAGGGGCCGCCGAGAAGGCAGGTACCAAATGCAAAAGAGGATGAACTGACGTACCCACTCCTTCACACGCACCCACTTGAGTTCATTTTAGGCCTGTCCTCACTTAGGTCCCCCCTCATTCATGCTTTTCTTGAGAACAGTCCACGGGAAGCCGCCCCCTGCGTGATTACAGTATTACAGTCACCGTACACTGCTCTGTCCCACTCACTCCCCGTGGAGATTTGTTCAACGCACAAGGCCTCTTGGCAGGAGCCTTCCCGGAGAGCATTTTTTTTATTATTACTAGTTCCCCAACCAGGGATGGAACCTGTGCTCCCTGCAGCAGAAGCACAGAGTCTTAACCATCGGACCACCAGGGAAGTCCCCCGGATAGCACCTGACTTGGAGTTCAAGCCCAAGACCTGAGTCCTTGCCCCAGACGTGCCACCTACCACAGGAATAACCTTGGGAAAACCACAAGATCGTTTTCTGCCTGCCTCTTCATCTGGGAAGGTGGAGAAGGCATTTTTCTGGTCCATTCTGAGGATACAGTGGGATACGGCACATGGATGCCCAGCCTTTCATCTGCCGTGTTTACTGACACAAATTTCAATCAGAGCAGGAAAAAGGCCACCTTTATTTCTCCCCACTGCCCCTCTCCCACAGCTCAAGGTGGCATATGTGACAAGAGCGGGGCCCCAGTGGACTTGCTCACATCCACAGGCCCCTCCAGGCCTCTCCTCCTTGCAGCTGAAGCCAACCCACATTCCAGAGCCCTCGGGAGGGTCTGTGGGACCCTCACTCCACCCCAGGGCCGGCAGGGGCCTTCCTGTGCCTTTTTACACAATGAAAACATCTGGGGCCTGACTGATGTTGGGCTGGCCCTGGTCTCTCTTCCCACAGATCCTGCCTCCAAAACGGACCTCGAAAATCTGGAGAATTCTTTTCCTCCACCTGCTGCCTCATGTGCGCAGAACCGAAATAGCAGAACACGTATCCTCGTGAAGATCAGACCCCAGGGGCAGTCTCGTCCACAGATGACCACGTGACAACTCTGTTAGAGGGCCTGATTCCCATCATGGGACGCAGTGGAAAGGAAAGTGGGATTGAAATCCAGACTCCTGGCTTCAGTTTGTCTGCACGGCCGTAGGCAGGTGAGTGAATCTATCTCCCCATCCTATCCACTGTACCACCGGGCCCTGTGTCATCCGGTGTGGCAATGCCCAGGAAAGCACCCTGCAAATGATGGGGTGCCATGCAAACAAGAGGTGCCCTACAGATGCACCCCGTCCTGCTTCAGGACTCCGCACGACATCACAGTTTTGAATGGAAATGTTGCTTTCACAGTAAAATTACACAGGTTCTCAAAAAAGATCAAGGTGAACTCAAGGGCCTACCGTACCAACCACTGTCATTTCAGTATGGTTCCCCCCAGGCCTTGTCCTTGTCAGCACTACATTTTGTTCTCAATCATTCACAAAGCAAATATTTACTGACTACCACTAAGTTCCAGGCGCTGTGGTAGGCGCTGCAGATTCAGCCGTGAACAACCACAAAAGACTGAGTCCTTGTTCTCATGTTCTAAGGGGGAGAGAGACAATAAACAAACAGGTATCCAACATGCCAGTGGAGGTGAGGGCTTTAAATCCCAAAGCTCAGTAAAGGAAGTGCTATTTTATATCAGGTGATGGGAAGGGCTTCTCCGAGAAGCTGACAGTTGAGCGGAGACCTGAAGGAAGTGAGGGGGTGCGCCATGGGGATGTGGAGGGGAAGAGTCTGCAGGCACTGGGTTGAGGCGGGGGAGCAAACTCAAAGCAGAGGGATCAAGGGGAGATTAAGAGAGATCAGAGCCATGCTGGGTGCTGGGTGGGGAGGAGGGTACACAGCAAGGAGGGCCTTGTAGCACCTGGACAAGACTTTGAATTTTATTCTGAGGGAAGTAAAAAGCCATCGGCAGGTTCCAAGCAGAGGGCTGGCACAATACGACATACACTTAAGTTTCATTTTCCAATTAATCTTGCTAGTATACACCAATATTAATTTTTGCATATTCACCATGTATCCTATGACTTTGCTAAATTCACTTATTAGTTCTAGTAGCATTTGCATAGATTACTGAGAATTAGGTCTTCTGCAAACAAAGATAATTTCACTTCTTCCTTTCCATCCAACCTTCTTGCCTTTTATTTCTTCTTGCTGCCCTTTTGCACTGACCGGGCTTCCAGGGCTGGGCTGTACAGCGTTGTAAGCAGGCTCCCTTGCCTTCTTCCTGATCGAGGGGCAAACATTCCATGTTTCACAGTTTTAAATGACTTTAGCTGTGGGTTTCTGGAAGCTGTCCTTTAAGAGACTGTGGAATTTTCCTTTTATTCTGAGTTTGCTGAGAGTTTTTAATGATAAATAGGCTGTGAGACTTGTCTAAAGCTTTTTTTCCTGCATCTAATAAACAGGTAATATTTCTTTTTTATTCAGTTAATGTGGTGAATTACACTCATTGAGTTTCACATGTTAAACCAACCTTGCATTCCTGGGATAAACCCCATTTGGTCACGAGGTGTTATTCTTTTTAAATATTGCTGTATTCAATGTGCTAGTATTTTGTTATATTTTGTGTCCCTATGCTCATGAGAAATACTGATCTGTAACATCTTTTCCTTTTTCTAAATCATGGTTATGCTGGTCTCATAAATTTGGGAAGTGTTTCCTCTTTCCTCTTCCTCTATGAAAGAATTTGTATAAGACTAGTGCTATCTGTTCCTTAAGTGTTTTCTAAAATTCACCACTGTAGCCATTTGGCCTGGAGTTTTCTTTGCGGGCAAGTTTTAAATTACAAATTTTAATTTTTTTAAAACTAAAATTCAAGGCTATTCAGATTGTCACTTTCTTCTTGTGTTAATTTTGATAATTTGTGTCTTCCGAGGAATTTATGTCCATTTCATCTAATTTTTTTCTGAACTTATTGACATGAAGTAGTTCTTAATACTCCATTATTAACCTCTTAATGTCTGTAAGATGTATAGTAATAGGCCCCCTTTCATTCCTGATGTTGCCAATTTGGTTCCCTCTTTTTTTTCTTGAATATTCTTCTTAGGAGTTTATCAATTTCATTCATCTTTTATAGAACCAACTTTTGTTTTTACTGGTTTTTCTCTATTGCTTGTCTGTATTCTTTCATTTACCCTCCTCTTGTTTTTTGTGATACTTTTTACTGTTACATGTATTAGAAACTCCTCAGTAAAACTGCTATTATTATTGTTTTAAACCATCAATTGCCTTTTTTTTTTAACATCTTTATTGGAGTATAATTGCTTTACAATGTTGTGTTAGTTTCTGCTGTATAACAAAGTGAATCAGCTATACATATACATATATCCCCATATCTCCTCCCTCTTACGTCTCCCTCCCACCCTCCCTATCCCACCCCTCTAGGTGGTCACAAGGCACCGAGCTGATCTCCCTGTACTATGCAGCTGCTTCCCACTAGCTATCTATTTTACATTTGATAGTATATATATGTCAGTGCTACTCTCTCACTTCGTCCCAGCTTACCCTTCCCCCTCTCCATGTCCTCAAGTCCATTCTCTACGTCTGCGTCTTTATTCCTGTCCTGCCCCTAGGTTCTGCAGAACCCTTTTTTTTTTTTTTAGATTCCATATATATGTGTTAGCATATGGTATTTATTTGTTTTTCTCTTTCTGACTTACTGCACTCTGTATGACAGACTCTAACTCCATCCAACTCACTACAAATACCTCCATTTCATTTCTTTTTATGGCTGAGTAATATTCCATTGTATATATGTGCCACATCTTCTTTATCCATTCATCCGATGATGGACACTTAGGTTGCTTCCATGTCCTGGCTATTGTAAATAGAGCTGCAATGAACATTTTGGTACATGACTCTTTTTGAATTATGGTTTTCTCAGGGTATATGCCCAGTAGTGGGATTGCTGGGTCACATGGTAGTTCTATTTTTAGTTTTTTAAGGAACCTCCATACTGTTCTCCATAGTGGCTGTATCAATTTACATTCCCACCAACAGTGAAAGACGGTTCCCTTTTCTCCACACCCTCTCCAGCATTTATTGTTTGTAGATTTTTTGATGATGGCCATTCTGAAGGGTGTGTGGTGATACCTCATTGTGGTTTTGATTTGCTTTTCTCTAATAATTAGTGATGTTGAGCATCTTTTCATGTGTTTGTTGGCAATCTGTATATCTTCTTTGGAGAAATGTCTGTTTAGGTCTTCTGCCCATTTTTGGATTGGGTTGTTTGTTTTTTTTGATACTGAGCTGCATGAGCTGCTTGTGTATTTTGGAGATTAATCCTTTGTCTGTTGCTTCATTGGCAAATATTTTCTCCCATTCTCAGGGTTGTCTTTTCGTCTTGTTTATGGTTTCCTTTGCTGTGCAAAAGCTTTTAAGTTTCATTAGGTCCCATTTGTTTATTTTTGTTTTTATTTCCATTTGTCTAGGAGGTGGGTCAAAAAGAATCTTTCTGTGATTTATGTCATAGAGTAAACCATCAATTGTCTTTTAAAGAAATTTTAAACTGGGAAAACAAATTCTTTTATATTTACCACATAGTTCCCATTTCTGGCACTTTTCATTCCTTTATATGCATCTATATTCCATCTGGTGGCATTTCCCTCCAGGCTGAAGACTTTCCTTTAATGACTCCTGCACTGTAAGTCTGCAGAGAACAATTTCTCTCAACTGTTGTCAATCTGAAAATGTCTTTGTTTCACATTTATTTTTGAAAGATAATTTTTTTTTCAGAACTTTAAAGATGGCATTCCACATCTTCTAGTTTGCATTGCTTTCAGTAAGAAGTCAACTATATCCTTGTTTGTGTCACCCTATATGTAACACAGTTGACCCCTGAACAATGTGGGGGTTTATCTGTGTACAACTTAGAGTCAGCCTTCCATATCCATGGCTCCTCCAAATCCACGGATTCAACCAGCCACGGGCCACGTACGTAGTATTTACTATTTAAAAATATCAGTGTATAAATGGACCCACACAGTTCAAGCTCACATTGTTTAAGGGTCATCTGTGTATCTTTTTTCTTCCGGCTGCTTTTCATCTTTTGTTTTCAGCAATCTAATTCTGGTGAGCCTAGGTGTGGTTTTCTCTGGGTTTGCCCTGCTTGGGTTACTTGAAATTCTAAAATCTGTATGTTGAGATTTTTTTCATCAAATTTGAGGAAATTTCCTCAAATGTTTTTCTGCCCCAATCTTTCTCCTTCTAGAACTCCAATTACACATACGTTAGACAACTTGATATTATCTCTCACATGACATTGAGGCTCTGTTCATTTTTTTTCAATTTTTTTTTTTACTCTGTACTTCAGTTTGAATGGTTTCTATTGATCTACCTTCACGTTCACTGATATTTTCTTCTATAGTGCCCAAACTGCTGTTGAATCATCTAGTGAATTTTTCATTTCAGATACTGTATTTTTCAGTTGTAGAATTTCTATTTGGTTGTTTCGTAAATTTCCATTTCTCTACTGAAATTCCTATCTGCTTGCTCATTATGTTTCTATGGGTGTGTATCTAATGACCTTTTTCTCTTTGTTACTGGTCACACTGTTTACATGCCTAGTGATGTTTTTATTGTATGCTGGATATTGTAGATAACACTTTGTTTAAATAGTGTTGAGTTTTATTCTGGCAGACAGTTAGTTGACTGGCATATCACCCTGATCCTAATGAGGCTTGTTTTTAGGTCTTGTTATTGTGGGTTTGGCAAAGTCCTTACTCCAGATTAAAGAAACCCTATTCCTAAGGTGTGGCCTTTCTGTGGCCTCAGTTGTTCAGTAAGAGCTCCTCACTCTGGAAGGTTAGAGCTCTATGTCTCCCAGCACTGTGTGACCTCCAGAATCTTTGTTTAGCTCATTACTTGCTCCTCAGTAGTTGTTCTTTTCTGAGCCTCGAGGAGCCTTGTCCTGTGTAAACACAACTTAGTATTATGCAAGACTAGGTGACCACTTAGAAGATTTCAGAAACTTCGTCTCCAGTACACTGTGCCCCACAGATTCCAGCTGCCTCAGCACCCCCGAATTCTGACCTCTGTTTCCTCTGCCCATCTCTCTGTTGGTCTCTGCTCCCCTGTGTCTTGGTTTTGAAGGCTCTCCCCCACAGAAAGCCAGGATGGATGTGGAACTTGCCTCACACGCTTCCATTTGGATCACAGACCACTGAACATTGTTCCATTCCTGAAAACAGTTGCTTCATATATTTTGCCCAGTATCAAAATTGTTGGAAAAAGACTAAATCCAATACTTATTATTCCACTATGGCTGGGATTGGAAGTCTGATTGTATTCTGACTCTGGCTGCTGTATGGAAGAAACTACAAAATGAACTACCTACCCTAAGACCACATAAAAAAAGATTGATGATGGAGTTTTTCTTGGAGCAGAAAATGCTAATGCTTTGACACCTGTTAAACACCTGTGCAAATCTGGCAAGGCATCAGGAGTAAAATGTACTTTCAGATAAACCCATGGGAACATGAGGCCAGTTCTCATCTCTGACACCAAGTAGAGACCTGCAGTTTGGGAGGCTGGAATAAAAGGACCTCCTTCCATAGTTCTTCTGGTTGAGCTCACAGCCACAGCCAGAGCAGGAGCTGGCAGTGTTCCTTCCCCATTCAAAGCTGTAACCAGTGGACTGACTGGCCATCTCATCTGGGAAACCAGCCACAAGGGCAGAGGAACCCAAGTGTGTGACCTGGGGAGCTCTGAGGTCTCCCTCAAGTATTGGGTCTCATTTAGACAATTCCAAATCTTCAGCTGTGGGGCAGGAAACGGGTCACACGCTGTTACTCTCGCAAATGCAGGACCAAGTCAACCCTCCAACAACAGTTATTTTCTTAGCAAATGCCTGCCCCTCACTACAAATGGGGATCTGGATCAGGGGAGGCCCGCAGTCTTCCCTGGCCACCCAGCTATATGACGCCACGGTTTCTCCCATCCACAGCCTGTGGACGGCTTGTCACGCTAACAGCTTGTCAGGGAACAGGAAGATTTTATCAGCCCAAATAAACACCCGAACTCAAACTCACCCTATCGCTGTGAATGTCTATCAGGCAGATAAATACGTGAAAGAGCCGCCCCCTCCCTTCCCTGGTACAAGCTGCCATTTGCCCTGGACAACAGACTGAGGCTTGGGTGTCAAGTGGCTCACAGATCCAATGACCTTCCCTCCATCCCCTCCACACCCCGGCACCGCTTCAGGAGAGCAGCAACGTCCAGAATCCACTTGAGAAGTGGCCCAAACCTCACAATTTCCATTACAAGTCCATGTGCGCAGAAGTGAATGTCATTTACACCTCACTTATCTTCTCTCAGCCTGGACTGAGCCTCTATTTGCAGAACCAGCCAGAAGAATCCTAAAGGTTCAGAGGTCTACACAGAGGAAGCCCACTGCCCAAAACTTCCCTCCCTAACCCTATCTTTAAAAGCGTAATGCAGATGCTAATAGCAGGGGCTGGACAAAGATGTCCTGATTTTAAGCCTCACACAGTGAATCAGCATTTCAGAAACTCTGCTCCCTCAGAGACCCTGTGAGAACTCTCCGGCAAAGTTTCATAAGAGATTGGCGGAGGGCTGTCAGGCAATTTCTGTGTAAGCTTTCTGCACACGCCACGAAATTCATATTTTCCAGAGCCCTAGACAGCAGTAGCAAATTCTTAAATTTCCCTTACGATATTCACATTAGATTCCTTGGGCTTCTCAAGGGGGGCTTTTTGTTCATGAAGTTATTTTCTTTATTTGGTTCAATTTTCTGCTGATTTACATGTAGCAGCTGTGTGATGTAATAGCTACCGCTCATAAGAAGAGGTGGGCAGGTATGGAAGAATTCCTATTAAATGTCTGAGAAAGCAGTCATGATTCTTAGACACAGGATCCCAGAGGAGTTTCAGAATGTTTCCATGCAATTTGGACCCAGGCAACTGTCATCAAACCACTGTTCAGGAAACCTGCAGATGCAAACGAAATGAGCCGTCAGGCTGCGTGACGCGAGCCAGCAGCGGCCATGCACGAGGAAGCCGCCTCCCTGCCGCATATCCCTGCTCTGACCTGCAAAGGCCCACTGCAATCTGATGCCAGGCTGAGCCGGTTTCCCCCGGGGGAACATGGACCTGGCACCGAACACTCCATCTGCTAGGACGCCCCCAGCCACCCAGCCAGCTGCTCTTTTCCCTGCTTCCCTTTTGGTCAGAGGAATCCTGTTCCCGAGCCACCCGTAAACTCACAGAGCCTGTCCCCAGGTCCAAAGCCCATCAGCGGGCATGACGAAGGGGCAGCGATATGGCTGAGGGACAACGACGATAAAATGAACGGGTATCAGGGCTCTGGCAGCTTTCAAAAGGGGTTACTGAATCCTGAAGATGGAAATGGCTGCATTTTGTGCAGGTTCTCAACCATCCGGGCTTAATAAAACACCCTTCAGCAATAAGCCCGTCCTGTCATCGTGTTCTTTCTCTCCAGCATCGCACGGGGGGCAGGGGGGAATGCTGTTCCCTCCCCACCAGCCTGGCACCACCTCCCACCTCGGCTCCACCCGCTCCTGCAGCTGCTCCAGCTGCTGGAGCAGATTTCAGAGACCTCTTGCCAACAGGCTGTGGGTCAGGACCACCCTCAGGCAGGACACACCGCACACCTTTTGTGAACAGCGCAGGGCAGCATTTTCTCTGAGGATGCATTCTGAGTAGTTCTTTGCTTCCCAAACCACTGCTCCGAGGACACCCCGGAACCAGAGTCAGCTCTGGCTCACATGACAACCGTTCTCCCCAAACAAGGAGCAGCCTGGAAGCCACACGGGTCAGGTTAAGGTGTCCTTCCCTCCCACACCCACCCACCGCCAGAGTGTGGGCTTAGAGGCCATCAGGCCTGGGCCCGTTTACAGGGGGACCCCAGCAAGGGTCTGTCCCCAGCGCACACGTTTGATTTTCTGCAAAGTGCAGCCGATAACTGCGCCTACTCTCGGGACCAAGAGGAGGATTAAATCAGGTGAGACAGGTCAACTGTGCGGCTCAAGGGTGCATGCAATTACCTCTCAGACAAAAGGGCTGTTCAGGACTCAGGTTCCAGTGAGCTTGCTGGACACAAAGGATCAGAAAAGTCTAAGAAACCGTTTATTTTTCAAGAAAGGTTGAGAAGTTGTCTTCAACCCCATGTGGCTGCCAGGAAGTGGAGGATACAGCAGTGTACATCTAACCCCTCGGGCCTGAGGCAGGCTGGGCTCACAGTAGCTGTGGTCGCACACAGCAGCTATGGGACGAATATCACACCCATGTTGCTGGCCAGGCATTATAAACCTTGATTGGGATTAAAAAAAAAAAAAATCTTCCCCAAATAATTTTTCCGACATTTAGCCTACTGCAAACTACTTCACTCTTCTCAGCTACCACGTTCTGGAAAATACAGAAGTTGTCCAAACTCTGGAACTATTCTTGCTCCAAGATTCCCCAGGTCGGGGCTTGCTGATGGGGTCTTTACACCCGGAGTTCTGGGTGGGGCCGGGGGCGGGGGGGCTTGTCCCAAGGCCAGGCACCTGGGCCGGTGCCGATCTGAGAAGCTGGAGACCCACAGTGCCTGTGATTCTGGTCCCAACACAGGCACGTCCCTAATGCTCCCTGGTACCTTGTCCCTCAAAGGGACATGTTAATTCTGGCCCTGCCCACCTCGCAGTTAATGGTGGGCCCAAATAAGACTGCTGGGTGCAAGCTGTGCCTTGAAAAAAAACAGATGGTTCTATAGATGGGGAGGTTTCTCCAGACTATGGGACACTTTGCACAGATGCCCCCGGCAGCCCCAGGTGCCGGCCCACAAGCACTGACTGAGGGTCCTGGGCCTCCATGGGCAGAGCACGAGGTCAGGCACTGATGGACGAAGCTGACAGGATGCAGTCCCTGCTCTCAGACTCCCACAGACGACAATCCGCCCCCTTAGTGTGCGAGGTCCAGGTGTGTTCAGCGTCATGAGGATGCCCAGATCGATGCCAGGGCCAGAAGGGGAGGCACCTACAGGAACGGGAGCTGCCGAGCCTCTGCGGGACAGGGTGCCGGTGGCCCGCGGTGGCCTCCTGAATCCAAGCACTGGGGCCTGAGGCAAGGCCGGCACTCCCAGGCAGAAATTACCTGCTGAGCCTCAAAGCTGGGCCACCCTGAAAACCTGTGGATGCTTTGTTTTCTTCCCCAAACCGTTCAGTTCACATGATTAAACCCACAGAAACCCCAAGCACACCGATTGCTCTGCTCGCATGCGTCTCACATGGCAACAGGAAAACCGCAGAGGTGACAGTGGAAAAATGTTCTTTCGAGAACAATACTGACACACATGTGCTTAACTGTTTTACTGTCCCAGCTGGCTGACTCATTTGGTGGTGACGCAAGTGCCAGGCCCCTCCCCGCCCCTTGTTTGGCCCTAACTGGCAGCGGGAGTGTTTCCTCTGGTGACAGCCACCAGCGTCCTGGACGACACACCTGTGCCCGGGATTGGGGAGAGCGGGAAAGGGGCAAGGGAGACCACAGCATTTTGCAATTGATTGAAATAGCCATGCTAACTGCTCATTCCTTTGAACAAAAAGGCAGTCTGCAAAAAGTAAAAGAACAGCAAATGGAGGAGGGGGCCGTGCTGTCGGGCGGTGGATGGGATGGGTTCAACGTGGCCCAGGTATGCTGCAGGCAGGTAAAGGCTCTGGGTTGAAGGTCAACAGCGAGCATGGTGATGCCCACTCCTGTCTGCCACCCACTCCTCAGGGGTGACCTGGCCGTGCTCGCCCAGCCCCACCTCTGTCTCAGGTGCTGGGCTCACACCAGCTGTGGTTGCACAGATCTGCTGCTCCGACCCACTGCTCATCTGCAACGGGGCGTGTGCCAGGCACAGACAGGCGTGTCCCCCCCCCCTCCAGGCCCGTGATGGCTCCTGAGAGCCATCCCCCCGCCCCCCGCTGCGGCTGGGGGCCGCCTGCCTCCCACCCCCGACTGGCACGGCCGCCCCCTCCCCTCGGCAGCCCTGCTGAAGCAACTGAGCTAATTCTGGGCTCCCTGCCACCCGCACAAGCCCACGCGCACATGTTCTGACTCATTTCTGAGGCGCCTGGAAGCAGGGGCCAGGAGACAGGCCACAAGGCGCCCATGAGCACCCCATCAGCTCAGGGCCGGGGGTCCTCAGCCTGGCAGGGAGGCCTCTAATCACTTCCACAGATCACACTGGTGGGGACGAGCCCCGATTTTGAACTCCACGGATGGATGTCTTGAGACGTCCAGCCATGTGCTCGTGGTACACAACCATGGAGTTAAAATCTGGAGTTAAAAATTAAACCTGTCTTACTGTTTACCATCGAGACCCGTTTGGCGTGTGGAAAATTCTCACCCTATTGCCAACGTTCTCAAACCTAAAAGACATGAGATCAGAAAAGAAGGGAGAATTTACATCTAAAAGCTCAGTTCAATCTATTTCCAAAACCATTTCCTGGACACCTATTTTGTGTTATTCTTCCACATCCCCAGGACCTCAGGCAGAGTCTCCACCCTCAAGAAATCTCAAGAGACGGCCGTTTCTGCCCTACCTGTAGCGGCGGTACGATACAGCGCGAGAAGGGAAGCGACACGGAACAGTTACTTCTGCGCAGCAGGTGAGGGAGGGGGAAGAGTGACCTGTGGGCAACCCACGGGCAGTGAGGACACAGGCCTGCAGCCTCTGGGGATGTCTGGGGAACAGGGAGTTTCAATGCTGGAACCTGTGGGCAGTGAGGGGAGGGGCAGGTATCAGATGTGCTTAGATGCGAGGAATGCTGGTCAGACGTGGGGGGCCCAATGCCAAGCCCCTTAGTAACTAAGGACCACACCTCCCATCAGAGGGCAGGTCTGGGCATCCAGGAGTCACAGAGAGCGCGCTCTGCAGCAGCAAAAAAACAAACATCGTATAGTAACGCATGTATGTGGAAGCCAGAAAAATGGTACAGGTGAACCTAGTTCCAGGGCAGGAATAGAGACGTAGACATAGAGAACGTCAATGGACATGTGGACACAGTGGGGGGAAGGGGAGGGTGGGATGAATCGGGAGGTTATATTTGACATAAATACAGTACCATGTGTAAAATAGCTAGCTAGTGGGAACCTGCCGTATAGCACAGGGAGCTCAGCTCGGTGCTCTGTGGTGACCTAGATGGGTGGGTTGGGGGGAGGGAGGTCCAAGAGGGAGGGGATATATGTATACATATAGCTGATTCACTTCATTGTACAGCAGAAACACAACACTGTAAAGCAATTACACGCCAATAAAATAAATAAATAAATAAAAATAAAATGAAATCTGTCTGACTCTTAAAGAAAAGAAAAGAAAAAAAAGAAGGACTTTAACCAATGTATGTGGTCGGGCAAGTTACTTACACGCTCTGAGCCTCAGGATAATCAGAATAAACATAACAAAACCTACTGCAAGGCTGTTTTCAGGATTAAATACGCTATGGGAAAGCGAAGTGCCTGCCTGTGGCCAGTGGTCCTGCAGTGCCCAGGTGTAATGTGGCGGGGAGAATACAGTTTAGAGACAGACAGGTTTGGGGGGAGGTGTCAAACTCCAACTCCACCGCTTAGAAGCAATAGGACCTGGGAGAAGTTGCTCAAACTTCTGAGCCCCGGGCTCCTCCACAGGCAGGCGGATAACAGTGCCCTGTCATTAACAGGCTTAGAAAGCGGCTCTGTATTGCAGGCTTTATTATCATCTTGTCATTCCCTGTGACCCACTGAGCAGCGCGGGGATGGCGGGCTCGCCCGTGTGCCCCACTTGTGGTCAGAAGCCAGGAATCCAAGTCAGGAAAACACCCAGGGGGGAGGAGGCAAGAACTAACAAGCCCAGGGGCCTGCGGTCCTGGAATTCTTCCAACGGATCTTCCACTTGGGAAGTCATTCTCCTCCTCCGCCTCCTCCGCCTCCGCCGCCTCCTCCGCTTCCTCCGGCACCACACAGCAGCCCAGCCAGTGCCAAAAGAAGCCCGGACATTTACTCAAGGCGGCCTCGGAACCTCCACCCCAGGCAGGAAGCGTCCGAGAGCCAGGTTTCCAGCGGGACGGCGCCCCTCTCTGTGCTGGGCATCACACCCACGCGCACGTGGACGCCACCAGTGAAAACGCGCAGAAAAGGCGCACACAGGGAGGGGGATCCCAAGAAACCAGCAGGGTCCTGCCCACCCCTGATGCTAAGGACGGGCAGCCCCACCGGCACCCCCCCCGCCTGTCCCCAGGCGCTTCCCGGGCTCCAGCCCTGACGCAGCTCCTCCGCCACCGCTGCGGGACCACAGCAACTGAAAAGGTCCGGGGCTGAGCCCGCAGGCGCTTCCCGAAAACGGCGGGGCTGCCCCGGGCTCGCCCCTCCCACGTCGGGTTACAGAGGCTGGGTGCCGTCTCCACCCCACGGTAGCTCTCCGCTTACACGGGCTGGATGCGGTCCAGGCAGACCTGTGGTTGGTTACCGTCCTCTTCCAAGGAGATTTTTTTTAAAAACAGGAGTCGCGGGGTGGAGGTGGAGCCCTGTCTTGACCCCTCCTCCGCCTCCCGCCTCCCGCCTCCCGGGGATCGGGTTCCTGAGCTCACCAGTTCAGGGCCCTCGAACCACGAGCCCCTCATCAACTCTGCTCAAACTGGAGCGTCCGCGGGGGAGGCGGGCTGCCCTGGGTGCACGCGCCGGGCAGTCAGCACCCCTGCGGGGCGGGGCGGGGTGGGGGGGACACAGCCACTTGCCCTTCCTCCTCGTTCCGTTCTTGACAGTCTCGTCCCTGGAATTTAGACCCCTGAGAGAGAAGGAAGGAAGGATGAATCTTAGCCCAAGGCTGCTCCCAGGGCCGGTCCCCAGCCCCTGGGGCAGTGTCCGGCAGTCATCAGGTGCCCAGCGGGCAAAGGAGTGTGTGTGGTCCAGAGCAGGGGACCAGGCATCCGAGCATCAGCTCCCTCATCAGTCGCGGGTCTCTGCCAGTGTGGGTGGCTTGGCTGAAGGAATTGGCATTGGGGCGCACAGGGTAGAGAAATAAGGGTTGGGGGCAGGGCGTCAGCCTGGATGGAAGTGTCCATTTCCCGGCCTGGCCCACGGACTCGGTCTGGCCCCTAATCAAAGTGATAAGGAAAGACAGAAAAGGACATCACATGACAGGCCCTAGGGGACTCAGGCTCAGGGACAAGGGGGTACAGAGTGTGGGAGAGGGGCTGCCCCTTGCTGCCCCCTTTCTGCATGGAACCTGGTGTGGCTAAGTCCTTCCTTTGAGCCCAGGAGTGCCCGGGAGGCCAGAGCAGAGTATCACGGTGGACTCCTTCCTGAGCACACGGGAAGCTCCTCCCAGGACCTGCAGAGAGGAGCCGGGCAGTGAATGAACAGGGCAGGGGCATGCCAACACCTGTCGCTGTGACCACAGGGACCAGGGATGCTTGAGGACTGGGGAGAATACGACTGTCTGGAGTCCTGCAGGACCTGCCTAGGTTTGAGCTAATCCAGGCCATGACGTGAAAGTCACCTGAGAGCAGAGAGGGAGAAGGGCTATCAGCTCTGTGCACATGAAGGACAAGAGCGGCAGAGTGACGGGGCGGGGCCTGCACTGGGCAGGTGAAGAGGGGAACCGCTCTGCTCAGAGGGGGCTGCCAGGCAGGGAAAGAGCTGTCCGCTGGGCACGGGCACTGGGCACGGGCACTGGGCACGGTGGCCCGTCACAGATGGGCAGCAGCACAGCCGGGTTTGTGTGACAAGTGATAGTTACACATTCCACGCCTACCTGGGACGAGAGGTCAAGCTCTTTTTTTTTTTTTAAGATTTTTTTTTTTTTTGATGTGGACCATTTTTAAAGTCTTTATTGAATTTGTTACAATACTGCTTCTGTTTTACATGTTGGTTTTTTTGGCTGCAAGGCATGTGGGATCTTAGCTCCCCAACCAGGATCAAACCCACACACCCTGCATTGGAAGGCGAAGTCTTAACCATTGGACCGCCAGGGAAGTCCCAGAGGTCAAGCTCTTTCAACACAGTTTTCTCCAACTCTATGACCGAGAGGAAGCACACGGGCAAATCTTCCAAACGTCTACTAACCAGCTCTCGGTCTCCTTGGAACCAAAATCAAAACTCTGACCGAATACAGTGCAAGTGTTCAAAGGCGCGGCCGAGCCTTTTGTTTGGTGAATGACAGCAGGTGTCCCTTCTGGGCTCACCCAGGGCACTGGCCTGGAAAACTGCCCCAAACTTCCAGAGAGGGCCGGACGGCAGGAGCCCAAACTCCCACGACATCATCCAATGTTAGGATGCACCTAGAAAAATGGGGATTCTAATTATAACAGTAATTCATTGGATTGTAAGAGCACTGTGCTGTATCCATACGATGGGATACTACTCAGCAATAAAAAAGAATAAACCACTGATGCAACTACATGGATGAATCACAAAATAATTACAGGCTGAAAGAGGCCAGACAAAAGAGGATCTACTGCATGATTCCTTTTATATAGAATTCTTGGGAATGTAAATTGAGGAACAGTGACAGAGAGTGGACCAGTGAGAAGGGAGGGGGATGGAGGGAAGAGATTAGAAAGGGCATGAGGCATTTCTGGGCGTGATGGATATGTTCACTGTCTTGATTGTGGTATTGATTTCACGGACACATAAATATGTCCAAACTTATCAAATTGTGCACTTTAAATGTGTTCAGATTATACGTCAATTACATCTCAATAAAGCTGTTAAAAAAAGTCATCCATGCTGATTATAAGAAAAAATACAGAAAAATATTAAATCTCCCATAATTTTATCAGAGCTGACCCAAAACAATGTTTCCTTTCAATCTTCTCCCTATACACACACACAAATAACATATAACCTTGTTTTTACATAGACTACAATCCTCTTTTAAAAGTTTTTATATTCTGATTTTTAAAAAACTGTATATACTGAGTTTTTGTTTAGTTTTGGACTCCACCCTTCAGGCACACTGAGAACAGGGGTGGGGGACAAGCAGCTTGGGGGTGGGGGGAGGGTATGCAACCAGAAGGGGGTTCAGTCCCAGAAGCAAAGCCTCTGGAGGGGCCAGGTGGACCCCAGACCCCAGGGCAGAAAGCTGGTCCACTACTCTGAGAGCCTGCCCAGTGTCAGCACCCCTTCCTTTGGTTCAAACTTTCCTGTTCTCCAAATCGCGCCTAAATGACAGTGCCTTGCACCCAGTATCTGCTCTGAAAAAAGTGAAGACCGGCCTATTCTCCCAACACATCTCCCATCTTCACTTTGGCCCCCCGGCTCTTTCCCACGGGTCCCCGGCTCCCCCTCCAGCCCCGGCCCACCATCCCTCCCGCCTTCTTCATTTAGCCCTAGATCACGAAGTGCCCTTGTGACTAAGCATCCTTCGGAAATGTTCCTAAGGGTTCAACCACACTTGGCGTATGAATGACTCACTCCCTATTACTGGGTGTTTAAATTGCTTCCAAATTCTCATCTCTGTAAGTTACATTGTGATGAACATCCTTGCACAGAAATCTTTTGACTGCAGATTTAATTGTGTCCTTGGGAAAAATTCCTAGAAGTGGAATCCCCAGGATGAAGGGGTAAATTCTTTTAAGGGTTTTGGGACATACTGCCAAACTGCTTGACAGAAAGCTTGTATCTTCCACATGGCTCCACTTGCACCAAGTACTATCATTCACAAAAACAAACACAAACGATACACACCCCAAATTTTGCTAATTTGATAGCAAAAAATAGTATCTAATTTTAATATGCACCTATTTTATTACTTTACGACCGACTTTCTCAGATTTACTGCCATTTATTTCTCCTTATGTGAATGAATTCACATCGTTCAGCCACTTTCCTATTGGCAAGTTCATTCACAAAAAGAGTTCTTCATATCAATTATCAGAGTTGTTTTTGTAAGAGTATTTTTCTATACGTGTTGCAGGAGTTTTTTTTCTCAGTTTATCAAGTGACATTTTATTTTGTTTTGGGGTTTTTTCCTTTTAGCACACTAAAGTTTTGATTCCCCCTGGTGAAACAAAACAATTTTGGCCTTGTGGCTTCTGCCTCTGGTATCACATGTAGAAAGATGTTTCTCATCCCATAATTTCTTAAGTTCTCAACTGAAGTAAATTTAATGACTTCATTTTTACATTTAAAATTGTAATCCACATGGAATACATTTTGGGGTTTGACGCGAGTGAGAAACCTGATGGTTTTCCTAGTGGTTAAATATTAACTAAATCTATTAACTCTTTATTTTCCAGACTTTCTAGTCTGTTCCATGGATATGCTTTCAGTTACCAGCTCAAAATCAAAATGTTTCAAGTATTATAAATTTATAATATGTTTTAATATCTGATAGGTTATCCACCAAGATTCTAGCTGGGAGTTGCATTAAATCCAGAAATTAATTTGGGAACAACGTAAATACAGAAAATAGTGATCCCTCCCTTGCGGGAACGTGCTAAACACCTTCATTTACAGAACTGCTCTCTTGAGTTTCCAGGTCAACTTTCTTATGCTCTTCATGCAGGTTCTACACATTTCCCATTAGCACCCTTGCCAGGAATTCCACCTTTGATTCTGTCATTGGTGGAACAGCTTCCCCATCACATTTCCTGACTATCTTAGGGGCAGACAGGCGAATTGTGCACACTTCCGCATGTAGGCACTGTCTCTGCAATGTCCCCCAGCCAAGCACAGCTGGTTCCAAAGCCATCACTGACTGGTCACCCCTGCAGGCCCCCAGGGCTGTGACCACTAAGGGGCGCCCGCGCTTTCCTCCTCGGTTTCGCCGCAGCCTCCTCTTTTAAACCCCTCCGCCCGCCCTCGACAGCCCTCTACACAGCCCATGCCCTGTCCCATCAGACACAGCCTGTCCCACACACACCAGACCCTTCTCCCAACTGGAGGTGTCGCTCCCTGTAGAAACGACCTTCACTCCTCTAGATCCATCCACTGCTATCTCCATAGTCTGACTTCATCAACCGCCCCCCCAAAAGAACACTGTAGTGCATATTTGAAAGGTGCTAAGAGAGTAGATCTTAAAAGTTCTCATTACAAAAAATTGTGTAAATATGTATGGTAGCGGATGTTAACCAGAGTTATTGTGATCATTTTGTAATATATACAAATATAGAATCATTATGTTGTACACTTGAAACTAACGTCAATTATAGCTCAATAAAAAATAAAATAAAATAGCAAAAATAAATAAAATAAAATGTTAGGAATTTAAAAAAATCCCCACTGGGTTTGCACCTTGTGGAGGAGCCCTTACTCCAGTCTACTTTCTGATAAGCTATTCACACGTCTGTGCCCTGTCAGGTGATGCTGGGAAGGCCCGGCCCACAGTCAGCTGTCCTGCCCCAATCCCAGTGCTGTGCACTCGGCTGCAGCAAGTGTGTGCTGATAAACTGGGTGAAGGAAGCTGGAAATGTGCACCCTGGGTATGGAGAAGCCAAAAGGAAGAATGATTCCAGGAAGACCGGGAGGCCCGAGGGGCTGAGGACAAAGGAGCGTTTGTGCCTCTTCAGAGCAGATGGGGTGCAGGCCAGCCCAGCCCTGCACACCTGGAATCTTTCCCAACAACTGTTTGGGCTCCTCCCTCCTGCAGGAAGGTGGGAGCCCGGGTCTTGGAAATCAGATATGCCCAGCCGTGGCCCAGACATGCTCAGGTGAAGGCCAAGGCTCTCAACCCTGGCCACACAGCAGATTCACCTGCAAAGCTTGTTAAACACAAAGTATTCTCCCACCCAGACCTCCTGAGTCAGCAGGGTAGGTGAGGCCACGGCAGCCTCAAGCAGGCTGATATCAGGCCAAGGTACAGCCCAGGCAATCACCCTCCACCTCCTTGGCCTCCCTTGAATGGCAAGGTGGACCAAAAAAGGAGAAGAAAATAATGCTTGACAATGCCTGG